>NC_134788.1:72870382-72962882 GCF_046742065.1 Oratosquilla oratoria | reverse complement strand
GGAGGAAGAAGAGGAGGAGAAAGAAGAAGAGGAGGAGGAGGAAGAAGAGGAGGAGAAAGATAAAGAAGAAGAGGAGGAAGAAGAAGAGGAGGAGGAGGAAGAAGAGGAGGAGGAAAAAGAGGAGGAAGAAGAATAAGAGGAGGAGGAAGAAGAAGAAGAGGAGGAGGAAGAAGAGTAGGCGGAAGAAGAGGAGGAGGAGGAAGAAGAGGAGGAGGAGGAAGAAGAGGAGGAAGAGGAAGAGGAAGAAAAAGAAGAGGAGGAGGAAGAAGAGGAGGAGGAGGAAGAGGAGGAGAAGGAAGAAGAGAAGGAGGAGGAAGAAAAGGAGGAGGAAGAAGAGGAGGAGGAGGAAGAAGAGGAGGAAGGAGAAGAGGAGGAGGAGGAGGACAAAGAGGAGAAGGAGGAGGAGGCGGAAGAAGAGAAGGAGGAGGACGAGGAGGAGGAAGAAGAGGAGGAGGAAGAAGAGGTGGAGGAGGAGGAGGAGGAGGAAGAAGAGGAGAAGGAGGAAGAGGAGGAGAAAGAAGAGGAGGAGGAGGAGTAGAAAGAAGAGGAGGAGGAAGAGTAGGAGGAGGAAGAGGAAGAAGAGGAGGAGGAGGAGGAGAAGGAGGAAGAATGGAGGAGAAGGAGGAGGAGGAAGAAGAGGAGGAGGAGGAGGTGGAAGAAGAGGAGGAGGAGGAGGAAGAAGTGGAGGAGGAGGAGGAGGAAGAAGAGGAGAAGGAGGAAGAGGAGGAGAAAGAAGAGGAGGAGGAGGAGTAGAAAGAAGAGGAGGAGGAAGAGTAGGAGGAGGAAGAGGAAGAAGAGGAGGAGGAGAAGGAGGAAGAGGAGGAGGAGGAGGAGGAAGAAGAGGAGGAGGACGAGGAGGAGAAAGAGGAGGAAGATGAAGAGGAGGAGGAGGAGGAGGAGGAGGAAGAAGAAGAAGAAGAAGAAGTAGAAAAGGAAGAAGAAGAAGAAGAAGAAGAAGAAGAGGAGGAGGAGGAGGAGGAGGAGCGGTTCATCAAACGCGGTCGAAAATGCATTCACACGGTCAAACCAGGTCTGGCAAGCGGTTCGTCAAACGCGGTCGAAAATGCATTCACACGGTCAAACCAGGTCTGGCAAGCGGTTCGTCAAACGCGGTCGAAAATGCATTCACACGGTCAAACCAGGTCTGGCAAGCGGTTCGTCAAACGCGGTCGAAAATTCATTCACACGGTCAATCCATGTCTGTCAAGCGTTTCGTCCACCTCGGTCGAAAATGCATTCACACGGTCAAACCAGGTCTGGCAAGCGGTTCGTCAAACGCGGTCGAAAATGCATTCACACGGTCAAACCAAATATTTTTGCCTAATGTGAAGATGAAAATCGACGGTATTTTTGCTTAGTGTGAAGATGGAAATCGACGGCACTTTTGCTTAGTGTGAAGATGGAAATCGACGGCAGTTTTGCCTAGTGTGAAGGAGGAAATCGACGGTATTTTTGTCGAGTGTGAAGATGAAAATCGACGTCATTTCTATCCTGTGTGATGGAGAAAATCGACGGTATTTTTGCTTAGTGTGAAGATGGAAATCGACGGCAGTTTTGCCTAGTGTGAAGATGGAAATCGACGGTAGGTTTGCCTAGTTTGAAGGAGGAAATCGACGGTATTTTTGCCTTGTGTGAAGATGAAAATCGACGGCATTATTGTCCTGTGTGAAGGAGAAAATCGACGGTATTTTTCTTAGTGTGATGATGAAAATCGACGGCAGTTTTGCCTAGTGTGAAGATGGAAATCGACGGTAGTTTTGCCTAGTGTGAGGGAGGAAATCGATGGTATTGTTGCCGAGTGTGAAGATGAAAATCGACGGTTTTTTGTCCTGTGTGAAGGAGAAAATCGACGGTATTTTTGCTTAGTGTAAAGATGAAAATCGACGTCAGTTTTGCCTTGTGTGGAGAAAATCGACGTTATTTTTGCCTAGTGTGAAGGAGGAATTATACGTTATTTTTGTCTTGTGTGAAGATGAAAATCGACGGCATTGATGCCCTCTGTGAAGGAGAAATCGACGGCATTTTTGCTTAGTGTGAAGATGGAAATCGACGGCAGTTTTGCCTAGTGTAAAGATGGAAATCGACGGTATTTTTGCCTACTTGTGTAGATAGAAATTGACGGCATTTTTGCCCTGTGTGAAGGAGGAAATCGACGGCATATGTGCCTTGTGTGAAGATGTAAATCGACGGTATTTTGGCCAAATGTGAAGATGGAAACCGACTGTATTTTTGCCTAGTGTGAAGATGGAAATCGACGGTGTTTTTGCCTAGTTTAAGACGACGTGAAAGGGAAATCCAGATGTCAAGGGGTGAAATTTTCAGGTCAGCACGTGGCCTTACGTAACACTGAACGAAACATTCTGAGAAAGCCGTGCAGAGAAAAATGTTTTAAGAATATAGAAAAGACGATGAATTTTGACAATTGTGTTCTTATTAAAACTGAGCGAAACATTCTGAGAAAATCTTTAGATACATGTAGAGAGAAACGTTAAAAGACGATGAATTTTGACAATTGTGTTGAACGAAACATTCTGAGAAATTTTCTAAACACGTGGAGAGAAAGATGTTTTAAAAATATAGAAAATATGATGGATTTTGATGCGACGTGACGTCATAACGTCGGCATCAGAGTGCGGGAAGATTTTTCGGTCCTTGTGTTATGGTCATCGCGCGTAGGCAACTTTTTCCTTGACTTTAGGCGATGAAAACATATTTCTGTATTTTGAGGACCAAAAACTCGATGGAGATAATCAGGAAACTTAAAATGTATATATACAAAAATAGCGTTTTCTATCGACGTCATGAAAATAATGACGGCAATGGAGCGCGGTGCATTGTGGGATTAATGACGTCTTTCCCAATGTGAGAATCTAAAAATTAGTCTTTTTGTCAACTATGCATGAGCACAGTTGTATGATTAAGCAGTTGTTGCACATAGATTATATTTCTGACAACAACATATTTTCCACCAAAATGTAAATATTTCTTGTCCAAACTCACCCTTTTTGGCGCATTTCATTTACTGCAAAGTATCTACATCAAATACAATGTCTTCATTTTATTCCTTCTTCCTTAAAGAACCTAATTTTGCAAATTAATCGACAAAAGTAATTATAAAGATACCAAGTATCAAGATGATATAATGTTAATCATCATAATTCGCTAACACGATAGCAAATGTACTCATACCTCCAACCTCGATTTGAATAACGACAATTTCGTGATGGTTCGTCCCTAGTCAATCAAACAGATTTCTTCTTCTTTTATCTACTTTTTATTCTTTATTACTATTATTTCTCTTATTTCATATATTTTTTCCTTCTTCGTTTGTTGTTCCATTTGTTTAGTCGGGAGTTCCTTTGACAGACTGGGTGCTGAGATGATCCGTCGTCGTCTCTGGAGCTGCTGCTGCAGAGTGCCCATAGAGCCGCCTCGGAGCACGTCTCTCGCTGCTGCTGCTGCTGCTGCACCCCACCCTTCCCTTCCGTCTCTTGCTGACTGAGATGGGTAGCCATCCATTGGCACAACCACGCCCTCTCTCTTTCTCTCCACTTCCTCTGGAGAGGCACCAACTCGCTCCTTATAGCGACACATTTTGCAGACCTCGCTGTGCTCTGGCTGAGGGCAGGTGATTCACAAAGCTGAGGCGTTTTTTTTTTCTTTCTTTTTGTTCTCTCAGTATCTTTAGACATTTTTCTTTATTTCAGTCATGGGTTTCTTTTCCCATAATTATGTGGGAAGTCACGAGTAATTCTTTACTCTAACCGAATTCCCACTTCCCACGGGGATATCTCTTTTCTCCTGTTCCCCTCTGCGGAGCAAGACGCGACGAATTGGGTCGACGACCATCCATCCGTCCTTCCTCCTCGGGTGGGAGCATAGCCGGTTCCCCCGTCGGGAACAACACTGCCGCCGTTACTACTGCGGCTCCTGTCCCTCCCGAGGTCAGGCAGGAAGGGCACTTTGGTGCTCACTTGGGGTTATAAGTGGTCAATCTCCTAATTGGAATCAGTGTCCATTAGACACCGGGACGCTGATGTTTGACGCGTCGGTGTGTCTCGGTCGCCGGTGGGCGGGCGTCATGCTCGCTCGCTCGATCGCTCCTATCTGTGCCGAGCCGCCGCCGCCGCCGCCGCCGCCGCCGCTGACTCTGCCTGCCTGCCGGGGACCTTTGCTCCTCCCTCGGGCTGTCCTCCTGTCCCGTAGGTAGTAGCCTTGAGGAGAAATTCATTCCTGGTCGTGGAGACGTTTCCAACACGAGTATTTTCTTTTTCTTTTGCTTCTTCTTTTACTGCGGTGGTTTTCTTTGATGATAGCCCGCAATTTTTGTGACGATTCCTTTTAGTCAAACGATTTTTATTTTTTCTCTTTCTCTTTCTCTCTCTCTCTCTTTTTTTAATTCCTGTTATTTTCTATATATTTTTTTTTCTTCCTCCTTCCCTTGTTGTTCCACATTTCATGTGGGAACTCCTTTTGACGACGGGGGAGGGAGGGAGGAAGAAGATTTTCCATCGATGTCTCTTGAGCGTCTCCTCCCGATCGGCCAGAGGTCCGCCTTCCCGCCTTGGAGCGCCTTCCTCCCTCCCTCGCTGCAACCGTCATCCGCCCACTCCTCAGATGATGGGTGCCCTTCTATTCCTCCCTCCCTCCCTCCCTCCCTCCCTCCCTCCAGGCGGCACCCAGAGCGTACAATTTTTCCCTCTCTCCAAGGAAAGCTTATTTTGCAGACATCATATTGGCGTAAGTAATTAATTAATTGATCAATTAATTGATTTATTCGTTTCTTTGCTCATTTATTTGTTTGTTCTTTAACTTATTTGATTCATCATTTACCCATTTATTTATATATTTATTTATTATGACTGCGATATCACGGTCCTGAGGAGATATGTCACGTACTTTATATCCATACACACACACACACACACACTACATTGTACTTGACGTAAAGACAGAATTCGATGCTGGGCAAAGAGGCTCTCAGTCAGTTTGCCCGCATCAATTCTTCTTATGAACTTCTGTTCAATCACATCCTCGGGGTAATTCTAACATCTAACACAAGTTCTTGCTTTCTAGTTTTCGATCTCTAGTCTCGCTAGTTAGCCTCTAGGATCCCCGAAGGGGCTATGGAACTAGATCACAAGTTGATCTAGGAAACAGAGACCAGGACTTTTAACATTTAACATAATCTAGTTCCTGTTTTCTAATTTTCCATCTGTAGCCTCGCTAGTTGGCCTCTAGAATACCCGAGTGATCTCTGGAGCTAGAACATAAGCTTATCTAGAAAAAAACAAAGACCAGGAACCAATCTGACATCTATGGTTTGTCCTTGGGCACTCATGCACTTGGCTGTCAGCCGTGGCCATCACTCAGGGAAACGAACCTAGCTGTCTCCGTAGATTTGATCATGATGATAATGAAGATAATAAAGATGATGATGATGATGATGATGATGATGATGATGATGATGATGATGATGATGATGATGATGATGATGATGATGATGATGATGATGATGATGATGATGATGATGATGATGATGATGATGATGATGATGATGATGATGATGATGATGATGATGATGATGATGATGATGATGATGATGATGATCGTGATAACACCTAAATAAAAATTGTTGAATTAAATTGGGTCAAAATTGAGAGAAAAAATGTCGGGGCGAATTAAATGACAATAATTTGAAGACGGGAGGGTTAGGGAGGGAAGAGGGAGGAGCCATTTTCTGTTGTGTTGTGTAGTTGTTGAGGAGCAGGTGGATTATGGAGGTGGAGGTGGTTGAGAGAGAGATGATGAGGATGTCTTCCCCCATTTTTACAGCGTCGGAAAGTGGAGATTCGTCTGGAAGCAAGACCGCCACTGCACGTACGTAGTCAAATATTATATCCCCTTGTTGTAGTATCTCGGTAGGAAATACCCACAAACCCTCTTCCCCCTCCTCCTCCTCCCTCTCTCCCTCCCCCTCTGTTCTCTCCTTGTTCCTTTACAGCGATTTTCTCTGAAAAAAGAAAAGAATATATATATATATATATATATATATATATATATATATATATATACATATATATATATATATATATACATATACATATATATACATAAACATATATATATATATACATATACGTATACATATATATATGTATATATACATATATATATATATATATATATATATATATATATATATATGTGTGTGTGTGTGTGTGTGTGTGTGTGTGTGTGTGTGTGTGTGTGTGTGTGTGTGTGTGTGTGTGTGTGTGTGTGTGTGTGTGTGTGTGTGTGTGTGTGAATAGATAGAAAATATTGTCCTTCGCTCCCTATCTCTCTCACCCTCCCTATTTCAAAGCCAATTTTCCTCCATCCCCTCACCCGCTCCCTCCCAGTACCCTTGTTGCCATGTACGCATGCGTCTTGTCAAGATGTCCTATTTTATGTGACAAAACCTATACAAATATATTGAATATATTTTGATTATTACAATCTTATTTATATGAAAAAGAATATATTACAGGAAAACTGCTGGAGATAAAAATTTGTGTCAAAAATAAGAAGTTGCTGTATATTTGCATAGTTGTAATACATCGGATGTCAGGGTATACGTATATAAACAAATACACGCAAATATTCATATCTTGCGCTCAGTAGCATGAAAGGTAAATTCTGTAGCTTGTCTATCAATCCCCCACCACCCCCTCCCTCCTTAATAAAAATGTGTTTAGTGGTCTGTGTTGTCTATGTTTGCACGATTCCCATTCTCTTAGATTAAAGACGACTCCGTTCTCTTAGTTAAAGTAGACCTGTGACGTAATGTCGCGCGGGCACGGGAACATTAAACGGTCAATTTTAAATTTGGCGACGACAAACAAACACAAATATACAAACATTTATATATCATTTGCTGCATAATGCCTAAGCATTGCCTTCGACATACTTTTTTTTTTGTCTCAGTGAATAATTGCTGAGAAAAAAATGAAAAATATACAATGGAATGATTTATATCTTTTTTTAATGGCCATTGGAAACACCGCGACTAAATGAGGATAACAGTTATCCTTTATAATACAACTAGGTTAATAGATATACAAGATCATTTTGAAACACGCTGTTTTATATCAAAAATCGTTTATTTTTTTTTTTTTTTTTTATTTGTAAACTACAGAGTTGTTTAATTTGTCAATACTTTTATAAAGAAATCGAATTAGTTGCTAATGTTATGATCACACCCAAGGCTCGGAAAAATATCACAATGCTGCAAGCCGTTACTATCTCCCAAGAAATGGATATATGATTTGAAACAACCATTTTGATATGTATGTTTGCCTGCATGAGATGATTTCATATTTTATGTGTGAACGCTTTTTATATAAATGGAATTTTCCGTGTTTCGGCGTGTTTATGTATATTTTCTATTTTTCACTATATATATATATATATATATATATATATATATGTATATATATATATATATACATATATATATATATATCGTGCGTCTTATTAATTGGAAATGCAGCTACGTCATGTCAGTAATTTGAATATTATATATTTACTTTTATATACAGGTGGGAGTGGGTACTTGCCTTTTGATTTGGCAACCTCCCATATAAGGTGGTAAAAGCCTTATGCATATATATAGACTTGTTATTGGTATATGTGAAAGTTTATATTTACTGCGCTGAATTGAGGTTGGTACCCCTGACAGTGTGATGACGTATGTTTAACTTGAATATTTTCCCGCCAAAAGTAGATGAACAAATAAAGGAATAGATAAGTAAAAATATAAATACATTAAACAGATAGATTAGGTATTGAATATATAAGCAGAATAAAGAGGTAAGGTAGGTAAATAGATAAATAATCATTTTCTTTCGGAAATTTTCCAACGTCTTGTTGAAATTATCATCTATCTCGCTACTCATTTCATTATCATTTGTTTTCATAATTCCTTTGATTAGTATGGAACTAGTATTTGATAAAAATAATTAAGTATAATCGTGTGTATGTTTATATACGCATGTGTTTAAGTATGTATTCGTGTGTTTGTATGCCGTATCTTACACCGTAAAGTTGGTAAGCCTGTCTCTGTGTAGACACCAAGAAAGACATGACTATACATACATATATGTAGTATGTACATGTATGTACATGTATGTATGTATATATATATATATATATATATATATATATATATATATATATATATATATATATATATATATATATATAATGTTTCAGTATTTCTATTCTTCATAGACAATGTTGATTGGCTCGTAGTACTATATCTGTGAAATATGGACCCCCTCTGGAATATGGACTCCCCGTGGAAAATGGACCCCATTGACGTAATTGTTAACGTATCTTAATCTAGCTTAACCTAACCTAATCGTCAGGGGGTCTATTTGTCACGCAGAGTTCACATTTCACAACGAATGTAGTGGAGGTATGTATTTTACGAAAGGGTATTTATTTTACAAAGACATGTATTTCACAAAGGGGGTATATTTATCACGAAGATGGGGTACTTATTCTACAAAAGGAGTATTTTATTCACGCAGATAGGGGTATATATTTTACAAATGAGGTATTTATTTTACAAAGGATAATATTTCACAAAGGTGTATGTATTCTACAAAGGGGTATGTATTTTGTTAAGGGGTTATGTATTATACAAATGGGTATTTATTTTACAACGGCGGTATTTCACAAGGGGGTATGTATTTTACAAAGGAAATTTGTATGTATGTATGTATATATATATATATATATATGTATATATATATATATATATATATATATATATATATATATGTGTGTGTGTGTGTGTGTGTGTGTGTGTGTGTGTGTGTGTGTGTGTGTGTGTGTGTGTGTGTGTGTGTGTGTGTGTGTGTGTGTGTGTGTAAGGTTAACCACAAAGAAAAACTATTAAAGCAGAGCGCTTTCGTTATTCACATATTCAGTGCAAATAATACATGTATTATATATATATATACATATATATATATATATATATATATATATATATATACACATATATATATATACAAATATATATATATATCATTGAATGAAATGGCAAGCTTGTTGTGACAAAGCTTTTTGTCAATCTTCTCTCTGTTTCGTAAGTCGACTTTGCCTTCCATAGGCAGCAGGACAGGAGTCCGAGTAATTGGCCTCCGTATGCCATGAGATAGAAATAGGAGGCCTCCTCGTCGTCGTCGAAAGCCAAAAGGCGTTTTCGCACCTCCTGGTGCTTCTTCGGTGGCAGTTGAAGATCAGCAACTTTTATATCCGGAAGGTGGATGGTGATTGGCTGGATTGCTGCGGGTTAGGTACGGTCTGTTCTCCCATTGGCTGAGCGGTGCGTGACGTCATCAGTTTGCGCCCCCCAGCACCGCAATGGGCTGACGACCTCCTAACGCTGGGTAACGCTTACAGGTCATGGGCTTGTATTTTGAGATTTGGGGAAAGATCTTTTATGTATAGAGCCTCCAGGATAGGCAGCAGTCTTGGAGGGTCTTGGTGACCAGTGGCTAAAATTTCTGTGTTGTTGACCGACCAGGGTTTCCCTTCGTCTTAAGATGGTGTGCTGCTGAGTATCTTTCTTTGGAGTGACGACTCTTAGGAGCACCTGCTGTCAGATGGTATGACAGTCTACGCGACAGCTTCATGGTGGTCATACCAATATAGGAAGGAGGTTGGGTTGAGCAGTCCCCAAGGTTACAGGAATACCTATATATATTATGAGATCTCTGAAGTTTATCGGTGATGAGCTTGTTGTTGTTCTTGATGAGTAGGCTTGATGTCTTCTTATTTTTGGTAATATATGTTAGAAATCATTTTGGTGTCTGCGGAAGTCGGCTTGATGTTCCTTCTGATTATTTGCTTCATAATTTTCTCATCTTCCTTGTATGCCCTGGGGAAGAATGATTTATAAATATATTAATGATATTTTTTGGCGTTTGGTCATCCTCCTTTCTTAGATACCACGTGTCCATTACCTTCTTAATTATTTTTCCAATGTCTTTGTTGGCAAATCCGTTGTTGATGAGGACTTGCGTGCCCCTTTCGAACTCTGAGTGCACGGCCCTCCAGTTGCTGCAGCGTGTGGGTAGGGGCTCTTCTAATAGAGGCACCTTTTGTCGAATCCTTGTACCTGTGAGGGCACTCACTCGCTTGATCCATTTAGGCAATGTCGTCCTTGATTGGTGGATTTAACGTAAACCGAGGTGTTGAAAGTTTCTTCTCCCTGTTTCACCAGAGCATCAAGAAATGGGAGGGAACCTTCATCACTATGTTCGATGGTGAGGTCGAGGCCACAGGCTTCTTTCAACCGTCGTCGTTGCCGTTCGGTTTCAATCTGTTGGATGTTCTCGGTCATAACGAAAATGTCGTCAATGTATCGGCAGTATATTCGTGGTCTCTGTACCTCATCAAATACCTCTTCTTCAATACTGGCCATAAATTTTTTTGCAAAAAGAACTCCTAATGGAGATTCCATGGCGACTCCATCAATCTGGCAATACTTATTCCCCCTCGGGCAGGTGTATATATATATATATATATTGTTGCGGGCCCGTCCATGGCTGGACACTTTCCCGTCATACGTGTGCGCATGCGCATGCGCAGGTTGGTTAGAATGAGTGGTCGCCAAATGGTGACGTCTGGCAACTGGGAGCCGGTGGAAGTACGGTAGCTTGCGGGGTACCTCCTCCCCCCTCTTACTATTCCTGTCACCATACCAGACAGTTGTTCCTGGCATTCTCTTGTTACCTAGTTGGGTAACGGTAAGAATTAAGTATACTAGATTGTATCATATTATTCATGTTGTATATTATTATTCATGTTGTATCATATCATTTATGTTATAAATATAGATACTTATACTTGTAGAGTTTACCAAATACCCCAACTGACTTACATGAGATAGATAAAATGTTACAGTACCCTTGTATACCTGAAGGAAAACGTAACAATATATATATATATATATATATATATATATATATATATATATATATATATATATATATGTATGTATATGTTTATATATATATATATGTATACATATATATATATGTATAATATACATGTATACATACATTTATGAGACGTATTACCGTTTTTGTTCGACAAGAGAGTCTTAAGAAAATTAACGTTCGGGAAAAAAAAAACACATAAAGAATGAGAAAAGCTTTTGGTGATAAATTAGAACATGAAAGGATAGATCTATTAAACAACGAGTTAAAAAAGAAGACCAAAAATTAAGTAAAAGCAAATAGAAAGTAACACAGCTTAACCTGTGGATCAAGAAATGAAAGTAAAAAAGTAGAAATGTACCTCATTCCGCGGGAAAAAAAGAAAAGAGCTAAGACTTCAAAAAGAGATGCAGGATACAGGAAATCATAGCATAGCAGCTGCGGAGACTAGAAATGACTCCAATGTTCTCAGGAACATCACAGCCTATGAAAGGGACCACAGGAAAAAAAAAAAAAAAAAAAATGGGAGGGAAATGTTGGAGAACGTGGCGCGCGCGCGCATACACACACACACACACACACGCACGCGCGCACACACACATACACGCACGCACGCACACACACACACACACACACACACACACACACACACACACACACATACATACATACATACACACCTACTGCATACATACATGTCAGGTATATTTTAAGACATAGTAATCAATAACCTGATCTACTGAAAATATTTTTTACATTTGATTTGCACTTTCTCCTCTAGCATACAATATCTTCATCTTAGACAACAACCTAAATCTATCATTACAAATGTAGAAAAGGGTTATTACCTCCTAAAATGTAGAAAAGGGTTATGTCACAATAATGAGCTAGTACATAGATAGATAGATAGATAAGTATGCCATTTGATTGATTTAACGTCAGGAACTCTCTGCGTCAGAAGGCTGGAACGGTGCCGTGACCCCTACCTACACAGGACTTTGGCATCTAATGATCATCCATACACTTGATCTAATTTGGTGGCAAGGTTGGTTCGAACTGCCGTCGCCTCGGCCACCGACGCAAGTAGCGACGCTCTAAACCGCTCGAACACATTAATAGGAAAGTACATGAAAAGTTAAAAAAAAAAAAAAAAAAAAAAAGAGCAATTTTGGGTGGTCTTTCTTTGAGGACAGTATCGCGCTACAGGGAGGGACTCCGTTTTTAGGCCACCTCCTTCTCTAGGCCACCCTTCCTCTTGCGGGAGGTGGGCAGCGCGGACCCTGAATAGGGCTGCTGCCCAGCCGCACAGGTCGCTGCCTTCGGGGGGTTCCACCTCCAAAGTCCTACCACCCCGACGACGACCATCGTGCCTGTACCGCCTACGTGCGGAGCAGCAACTAGGGGCTTCACTTCCAGGCACATCTATACCTTGCCCGTCATTGCTGGCCCCATCGCCGCAGGACATTGTTTTGGTAGGAACAGTTGGAGAGGAAAGAAAGAAAGAGAGGAAACCATCTGCGCAGCTGAGTAGATTTGAGTGCAGAAAGGGATGCGCCGCCTGCCACCAACTGCACTATCTTGGCCATGATCAGCTGCTGCCATGATCAGCCAGTGGCAGGGAAAGTCCGGGACGACTGATGAAAGCACCGGTTGCAGAGGAATTGCCGAAGAGTCAGAAAGTAGGTATTCTGATGTTCGCCTCTGCATGCTTGCTCTGTCCTCTGGAGAGCCTTCGTCTCAAAAGACTATTATCCCACAAGGCAGGCAGTGGTTCCCCTCACTTGGTTTAGTCCATCAGCCGAGATGGTGAACCTGCAGGGTGTGGCGCTTGGAGCCAGGCAAGTGAGAGTTGAGAGTCCAGTGGCGAACAGTGTTCCCGAAGGATGCGGCTGCTCTGGGACTCAAAGGTGCTGCTACGCCTCCTGTAACCGCTCCCCCCCCCCCATACACCCCGGTGGTTAGTAATGAAGAGGCGTTGGCGTTCACACGTTGGTTTTGTACTAAATTACAAGTGTATTAGTACTAGTATACTAGGGTAGTAGTATTTTATTAGTGAGTACCAGGTTTGTACTAAATTACAAGTGTATTAGTACTAGTATACTAGGGTAGTAGTATTTCATTAGTGCACTAGTATTAGAGTATCAATGTGTACTACTGTACTATTTCTAGTGTATTAGATTGATACTAGTGTACTAGTACTAGTGTTTTAGTGCTAGTGTAATAATACAACGGTATTAATGTACCGGTGCACCTGTACTAGTATACTAGTCTGAGTATTCCATTGTACTTACACTAATGTTGTACTAGCTCACTACTACAGCACATAAGTACAT
Organism: Oratosquilla oratoria; assembly: GCF_046742065.1. Lineage (NCBI taxonomy): Eukaryota > Metazoa > Arthropoda > Malacostraca > Stomatopoda > Squillidae > Oratosquilla > Oratosquilla oratoria. The sequence continues at coordinate 72,949,555 of NC_134788.1, read as the reverse complement.
TAGCACACAAGTGCACTATTATACAAGTACACCAGAACGTAAGTACACTAGCACATTAGCGTATAAGTACTCTAGCACACTAACACAAAAGTAAACTGGCGCATTATTACACTAGAACGTAGTACACTAGCACATAAGAAACTACCACTAGTACAATAGCACTAGTACGCAACTGCACTAACACACTAGTACACAAGTACACTAGGACACTTTGACACTGCCACACTTGTACACTAGCACACAAGGACGCTAACACACTTGTACTTGTGTACTACTGTGCTAGTGGACTAGTGTATTGTGTACTAGTGCATTTATGTACTACTCTGATAGTGTATTGTGTACTAGTTTACTAGTGTACTTATGTACTAGTGTGCTATTGTACTGGGAGTGTGTGCACAAGTGTGCTTCTATACTAGTGTCTGTGTTCTTGTCGACTAGTGTGCAGTATATTTCTGTGCTAGTGTATTTGTTCACTAGTGTACTAGTGTATTTGTATACTAGTGTACTGGTGTACTTGTGTGCTAGTATATACAGTAGCGGCCAAAATATAAGGGTAAGTGAAAGCATATGTATTCAAATGCATATATTGAAATTAATACCCTACACAAGAACTTCATATTTTGTGTACAATTAGATATACGTACATTATATTTATATTTCTTGGAAATTTGAAGCTTATGCAACTGATACAAAGAAAGTTAGTAATGGGAAGATCAACGGAGAGGTGTATAAACAGATTCTTCGACAGCATGCCCTTCCATATTTGAGATCTTCAGGGGTTCAATGTCCCATATTCATGCAAGATAATGCTCCTTGCCACACTTACAAGAAGGTCAAATCATTCTTTACTGAAGAGGAACTTTATGTGATGGACTGGCCTGCTCAAAGCCCGGATTTAAATCCAACAGAAAATGTTTGGAAAATAATTGGTGAACGGGCACAGCGAAAAATTCCAAAAAATCAAGATGAACTCTGGAAGTTCTTGGAATTTGAATGGAGCACTGTTACTCCATCATTTTGTAGGAAATTGATCAATTCATGTAGCAACAGGTGTCAGGAGGTGATTGACAATAAAGGATTGTTCACCAAATATTAATGTTATTGCTATTTATCTTTTAAAATAAGTTGAATTTCATTATTTTCTAAGCTACCCTTAACTTTTGACCGCAAGAAGTTACACACTCTTTTCTTTATCAATTACTAACTTTCTTTTTATGAGCTTCAAATTTTCAAGTGATATAGATATAATGTATATCTAATTGTATACAAAATATGAAGTTCTTGTGTAGGGTATTAATTTCAATATATGCATTTGAATACATATGCTTTCACTTACTCTTATATTTTGGCCGCTACTGTATGTGCTAGTAAACTTGTGTACTTCTCTACTAGTGTGCTAGTGCATTATGCTAGTTTGCTAGTGTATTTCTGTCCTAGTGTTATAGTGTATTTATGTGCTAGTGTACTTCTATAGTAGTGTGCTAGTGCTTTATGCTAGTTTGCTGGTGTGTTTCTGTCCTAGTGTTAGTGTATTTATGTGCTGGTGTACTTGTGTACTAGTGTTCTATTCTGCTAGTATACTCGTGTGCTAGTGTACTAGTGTACTAGTGCACTTGTGTGCTAGTGTACTTGTACCATTGGTGGTTTACTTACGTGCTGGTGTACTAGTGTTTACTAGTATACTAGTGCTTATGTACTTACGTGCTAGTATACTTGTGTTGATATAATACTAGTGTCCTTATGTGCTAGTGTATTATCATGACAGAACATTTTGAAAGTAATAAGAATATGTTTTGGAAAGAAATTAAGAGAGGAAGAGGAGGCGAATCAAGTAGAGAAGAAAAGGTAAAAGGTGCAGATGGAGAGATGATAATGGAAGAGAAGGCAGTGAGAGGAACGTGGGCAGAGTATTTTAAGGAGTTCCTAAATGCGAAGGAGGATAGGGAGGGAAAGATAGCTGCAGTGGGAAGTGCTAAGAAAATGACCGTGATGAACGAGGAAAATGGAGGAGAATTAGAGAAGGATGAAGTGAAGGCAGTTGTTAAGATGATGAAAGCAGGTAAGGCACCTGGTCTGGATGGATGCCATGCAGAATGTCTGAAAAAGAGAGGTGCAGTGATGGTGGACTGGCTGGTGAGGTTATTTAATGTTTGCTGCAGAGAGGGTGGAGTGCCGGAGGACTGGAGGAGTGCCTGTATAGTTTCATTTTACAAGGGGAAAGGGGGCAAGTGTGAATGTAGTAGTTTCAGAGGGATTAGCTTGTTAAGTGTAGTTGGGAAGGCTTATGGGAGGATCTTGATTGAGAGGATTAGGAGAGGAACAGAGGGAGTAATTGGTGAGGAAGAGTGTGGGTTTAGGACAGGTATGCTGAATCAAGAATGAAAACACGACCTATTTATATATTTCAAATTAGAATGTTTTTATTTTTATTTCTCGATGAATTGTGTATATTGATGAATTGTTGTCGGTGAATTCGCCGAATCCCAAAACATATATTATCATTTTCATCATTTTATATTTCTTATCGTGAAGGGAATTTTCGTAACAAATAGTTTGATCTTTTAATAATTGTCGTCAAACTTGCGTAGCATTTAGGTGCAGACTTGCAAATCCAATATGGCTGACCTCCAGGAGGGTTACTATCAATCACACTGGGCTATTTTTCCTCCGACATTCTACCTCCAACCTCCATTAGAATGTAACTAGAATATGACTTCGCTTATTACAGAAACCTAGACATCCCAAGCACAATTCAACAGCATGTCTAACATCCGTATCTAGATTTACACAATCTCTTAGTTCATCCTTCATCTTTGCTAGATGTAACGGAAATATTATTTGAATATTTGAAAATTTGAATTTTGTAACCGAAGTCGTTTTTGACTCGAACGAGCACTCACCGGTCGTCGGCGCCCAGTGGGACAAGAACATAAGAACGAAGGAGATTGCAAGAGACCATGTGGCCTACACTAGGCAGTTCCATGTCCATTAAAACCTGTCATCCCCATGCATAAAGTTGTCTAACCGTTTCTTAAAACAACTTAATCTAAATTTGTCCAGTTTAAATCCATTACTGCGAGTCCTGACCTGTTGCCTTGATATGATGACCTTGTCTGTGTCGAATCCATGACAGAGTCCCATAAGGTCATAATCCCATTGGTAAAAATCCCACGCCAATTAACCTGGGCCTATATTCATTAATAAATTCATCAAATGAAATTATACTTTAACATATATATAGTGTTTATTAATACTATGAACATCCTGGAATATTATCTGTGGGATTATGAACAATGGGATGATATTGGCTATGTTATTTTGATTCGTGGGATTTTGATATATGGTTACAAAATTAAATTTTTCAAATCTCCAAACAAATGATCTTTCCGTCATGTGCTGTTGAATATGTCCTTAGAGACGTCTAGATGTCTGCAACGGAAGTCATATTGTCGTTATTCAAATGGAGGTTGGAGGTACGAGGACATTTGCTATTGTGTTTGCGAATTTTGATGATTAACATTATATCATCTTGATACTTGGTATCTTTACAATTACTTTTGTCAATTAATTTGCAATATTAGGTTCTTTCAGGAAGAAGGAATAAAATGAAGACATTGTATTTAATGTAGATACTTTGCAGTACACGGAATGCGCCAAAAAGGGTGAGTTTGGACAAGAAATATTTACATTTTGGTGGAAATATGTTGTTGTCAGAAATATAATTATGTGTAACAATTGCTTAATCATACAACTGTGCTCATACATAGTTGACAAAAAGAAAAAGAAAAACACTAATTTTTAGATTCTCACATTGGGAAAGACGTCATTAATCCCACAATGCACCGCGCTCCATTGGCGTCATTATTTTCGTGACGTCGAGAGAAAACGCTATTTTTTTGTATATATATATATATATATATATATATATGTATATATATGTATATATATATATGTATATATATAAATATGTATATATATATACATATATATATATATATATATATATATATATATATATATACACACACATATATATTAAGTTTCCTGATTATCTCCATCGAGTTTTTGGTCCTGAAAATACAGAAATATTTCTTCATCACCAAAAGTCAAGGAAAAAGTTGCCTTCGCGCGATGACCATACACAAGGACCGAAAAAACTTCCCGCGCTCTGATGCCGACGTTATGACGTCACGTCGCATCAAAATCCATCATATTTTCTATATTTTTAAAACATTCTCTCCACGTGTTTGAAAATTTTCTCAGAATGTTTCGTTCAATACAACTGTCAAAATTCATCGTCTTTTCTATTTAAAACGTTTCTCTCCACATGTATTTAAGGATTTTCTCAGAATGTTTCGCTCAGTTTTAACAAGAATACAATGGTCAAAATTCATATTCTTGAAACATTTTTCTCTACACGGCTCCCTGATACCATTTCCCTTTCACGTCGTCTTAAACTAGGCAAACACCGTCGATTTCTATCTTCAAACTAGGCAAAAACACCGTCGATTTCCATCTTCACACAAGGCAAAAATTTCGTCGGTTTCCTCCTTCACACAGGGCAAAAATACCGTCGATTTCCATCTACACACTAGGCAATATCTTTACACAAGGCAAAACTGCCGTCGACTTCCATCTTCACACTAGACAAAAATGTCGTCGATTTCCTCCTTCACACAGGGCAAAAATACTGTCGATTACTATCTTCACACTAGGCAAAAGTACCGTCGATTTCCTCCTTCACACCAGGCAAAAATACCGTTGATTTCCATGTTCACACGAGGCAAAAATACCGTCGATTTCCACCCACACACTTAGCAAAATTACCGTCGATTTTTATGTACACACTAGGCAAAACTACCGTCGATTACCATCTTCACACTAGACAAAATGTCGTCGATTTCCTCCTTCACACATGGCAAAAATGCCGTCGATTTCCATCTACACACTTGGCAAAAATACCGTTAATTTCAATGTTCACACTATGCAAAACTGCCGTCGATTTCCATCTTCACATTAGGCCAAAATACCGTCGATTTCATCCTTCACACTAGGCAAAAAACCGTTGATTTCCATGTTCACACTAAGCAAAACTGCCGTCGATTTCCTTCTTCACACTAGGCAAAATACCGTCGATCTTCTCCTTCACACTAGGCAAATATGACGTCGATTTCCATCTACATACTAAGCAAAATTACCGTCGATTTTTATTTCCACAATAGGCAAAAATGCCGTCGATTTCCATCTTCACGCTGGGCAAAATGCCGTCGATTTTGGTTTTTTATGTCGATGTCTTCCTTCACATTGGCAGAAAAATCGTTTATTTTTTGTTTTATTCGCGATGACGATACACAAGGACCGAAAAATCTTCCCGCGCTCTGATGCCGACGTTATGACGTCACGTCGCATATTTTCTATATTTCTAACATCTTTCTTTCCACGTATTTAAAGAAAATTTCAGAATGTTTCGTTCAACACAATTGTCAAAATTCATCGTCTCCTCTATATTTTTAAACATGTATTTTCTCAGAATGTGTCGCTCAGTTTTGATAAGAACACAATTGTCAAAATTCATTGTCTTTTCTTCTTGAAACATTCTTCTCTACACGGCTTTCTCAGAATATTTCGTTCAGTGTTGCGTAAGGCCACGTGCTGACTTGAAAATTTCGCTCCTTGATACCATGACAACATCTTGATTTCCCTTTCATGTCGTCACAGTCGATTTCCATCTTCAAACTAGGTAAAAACACCGTCGATTTTTATCTTCGCACTAAGCAGAAAATACCGTCGATTTCTATCTTCACACTAGGCAAAAATACCGTCGATTTCCATCTTCACACTAGGCAAAAATACCGTCGATTTCCATCTACACACTAGGCAAAAATAACGATTTCCATGTTCACACTAGGCAAAACTACCGTCGATCTCCATCATCACACTAGGCAAAAATACCGTCGATTTCCTCCTTCATGCTAGGCAAAGATGACGTCGATTTCCATCTACACACTAAGCAAAACTACCGTCGATTTTCATGTGCACACTAGGCAAAAATGCCGTCGATTTCCATCTTCACACTAGGCAAAAATGCCGTCGATTTTGGTTTTCTATGTCGATGCCTTCCTTCACATTTGGCAGAAAAATCGTATATTTTTTGTTCTATTCGCGTCTTAAAAAAAAAATCCTTCAGCGGGACAGAAATACCGTCAAAATTTCCTCACATCGACTTCCTTCACACATAACAAAAATACAGTCGATATAAAGGTGTATTTGTTCCTTGAGAATATAAATAGATAAAAGAAAACCATAAGAATACAAATAGAATTAATAAAGAAAAAATAAAGGAATAAATAGAAATTAAAACACATAAAACGCAATATGTAAATAAGTAAATAGATGAATAGATAAATAGAATTATTAAACAAAATAAACTTTTTACCCTTACACTGCCGTATTCTTGTGCATTGTGTTAGTGTCAAAGCATAATCATTACTTCATTTGGTTTTTGTCTTGCCAAAATGATACTTACTATCTAATTGATATAGTAAAGAATTGTCATGCTTATGCATATTGTTGTTTTAGAGAAATAATGCGAAATATTTGAATTTTTTGAGTGAAAATAGGCTATTGGCAACTCGACGGCAGTGCTGGTATATGATTGGCTAAATTATGTCGTCATACTGAATTTAGATCTTGACTAATTTCGAGGGGAATATGCCGTTGAAAAATGAACATGCCTGTTTTGAATTATATATATATATATATATATATATATATATATATATATATATACACATATATTTATATATATACATCTATATGTATATATATAAATATATACATATATATGTATATATATAAATATATATATACATATATATATACATATATAGTTATATATATATATATATATATATGTCATATATATATATGTATATATATATATATACATATATATATATATAGATACATATATATATATATAGATACATATATATATATACATATATATATATATATCCCTTATCCTCCCGAAATAATGATAAATTGTGAAAATGAAACTCAGGACCCGATACTCATGAATAGAAATATCTTTCCATCAAATAAAATATTTCCCTGTAATACGTTACGATACTGCAGAACACGACAAAGAAATAATAATGGAATATTAGACGGAAAAGTAAAGAGAGGAAACGAAACGAAATGAGGGGTTGAAGGGGGGGTCGGCTTTCAGCGACTACAGCACTATCTCCCTCATCCTTGGAGACAGTACCTGCCATCTGGAGAGAGAGAGAGAGAGAGAGGAGAAAGCGCATCTGTCTCTAGCACACATTTCAACGACAAATGATTGGAGCTAAAGAGATGCTAGATGGTGACGTATAGATTCATGAATTGATTTTACATTTTCAAATTATAAATATAAAGAAATGCACCTTTAGAATAGATCATTTCCAATACAATAAGAATTAGTAAAAGGTGAAAATGATAACTTCCAATTCAGTAATAGTTACTGCCATCCCTTTCTAGTAGGGGTATGAATTACAATTCATAAAAATGCAAATAACATACACTATATCATGAAGGAAATAATGCAGACAGACGAGAAATGAACAATTTTCAATGCATCAAAACTGATCATAAATGACTGAAAACTAGAATGAAAATATGATAATAGACCAAACAAATAATTTTCATTATAGTGATAACTCCTTTAGACCTTTTCATTTAGACCATAAGATCATATAGCAAGTGGACAGCGGGAATATATAATTCCTCATAGATAATGCGGAATGAGGCAATGAGAAAGGAAAGAGAAGTGAAGGGAGAGGATAGTAAAGGAGTGAGGAGAGGAAAGTAAAGGAAGGACAGGCGTAAATGTCTGAAGAAAAGAGAAATGCAACACTAGAAAGTTAGTGTGGAGAAAGAAGGGGGGAATAAACTTTAGCCAGCACCACATTCAATACAAGTACATATTCTACAAATGGAATGATGCGTCATTTGGCGTGTAGCCACAAAGCATATTTCTTTTTCAGTTCTCTATCACTCAATAGGTTCGAAGAGTGTGGTACTGCGTATAGCATTTCCCTGGGCAGAGTGCTACACTGCACTCCTTACAATGGTAAGATGTTAATTTTCTGTTCTTTGGTCGCAGCATGGTGTTCATACAAACGTGGTAATCCCTTTGTCTTTTTGTACGTTCTATTGAGGCAGCAGTAGGTGCTGGGGGTGAGAGAGATTTCCAGGTAGTGCCTCTGTACCCACGCTGTACAGGCCAGACGATCGGGCATGTTTTGAAGTAGCGAGTGGCGGCCTGGCCTGGGTGTGGTGAACTTTGTTCTCCGTACTTCTCCACCAATTGGTACGACACTGCATACGTGAATTTCTTCAGAGACGTTGGTCTGTTGCCACTCCTTATCAGTCTAAAGTTATAGGCATTGAGCAGTTTTCCTCACACATTCCTCAAAGCTGACCATCATGTCGGCCTTGTCAACAAGACGCATATTTGCCGTGTAGTCAATCACAAGGTCTGGTTTCTTTATTACTTTACCTGTCCTGTAATTCACCTTCCCTGTAGTCATGATTTCCGGTATGCAGAGTTGACAGCATAATGACTTGACGCTTGCCATGCCACTGCATTGCCATGACCTTTCCCCACTTCTGAATGTTGTGGTCGGTCCCCACTTCTAGTTTTGTGTGCCTTGACAAGTGGAGCCATGGGTTTTCGTGTCTTTCGAGCTGTATCACAGGATCCTCCTACCCCTTTGTCGTGCAGAAAACGGGACAAATCTAGGCTTGAATGATAGGAGGAGTCTGTATACAAGACGTGGGGCCTTTCTCCATGTATGGTGCAAGCAGATTTTTTATAATGCTCCCGGTGCTTCCGTAAGGGTCATTTAAATTGTAATCAATGCTGGTTGGTACCTGTGGTGTATGGGATCATTTCCACTACAATACCAGTCTCACAATCACACAAGACAAACAATTTGATTCCAACTCGGTTCCTTTTCGTCCGCATATACTGCTTGAAAATAAGACGTCCCTTGAATAGCACAAGCGATTCGTCTATTACCAGCTTGCAGAAGGGTTTGAGAAATCGGCTGTACCGTTCCTTTATCATCATAAACACGTCACGTATCTTCCACGTGCGGTCGCCAGGTCGAGGTTGTGTATTCATGGCAAAGTGGCAAGGTCCTTAGTAGTGTTTGGAACCTATTTCTTGACATAAATTTCCCGAATGTTGGTGTATCCAACAACGGATATTTTCTCCAATAGCCGCTGATGATATGTTTCTTTGCGTGCGGCATCAGAATGATTAGAGCAAAGAACACAAAGAGTTCCCTGACTGTTGCGTCTTTCCATATCCTGAGTTGGCTGTGTGTATTACTTTCTTCTGAATTGTCACTCTCCTGTGTTATGAGATAATTATGTTGTAGATTAGTCTCCTGCACTATTTTGCCCATTACTTCATTGTCAAAGAAGGCGTCTAAATATTCCGCTTCCGTTCCATCAGGTCCAACAGGAAAAAACTGAAGTCACACTTGATGAGCTAGTCAAAATTATGAATGTGAGGCTCAAAATCATGACCATCACTCCAGGAAGAAAAACACACGTTGTCGCAGGGGTTCGTGTCAGGTGGTGTGGGGGTCGGTGCAACTCCTTCATCCTCACTCGAATTCCATTCATAACTCTCTCCCCGATGCACCAGGGCCATCTATGTCACTGCTGTCCTCTGCTCGATGATCGTGATTCATGTCATCATATGATCCAGAATTGCCATTCGTTCTTCTTGATGATGATAGCAAAGTTTGATCACTTCGTCGCTTTTGGCCAATGCTGATTTGGGTCCAACTATCCGTCATTACCGCTAATTATGTGTGACCTAATGAAAAAAAAAGAAAAAAAAGCATAAGATAGCAATAATGCCACAATTCCATTATAATGATCATAATGATAATGATGATTATAATGATAATAGTACTGATGATAACAATGATGGATGACAATAATAGTGACGGTAATAATATTGATAATGATAATGATGGTAAGAATAATGGTAATGATGATACTGATGATGATGGCTATTGTGATGAAATAACGATGAATGAAATAGCAAATCTAATAGGCCAGTTGGCAAGAGAGGCTCTCAGTGACAAATGGATCTTATAACTATAACAACATGCAAATCGTGAAAATCAGAAAGATTCATAAAACGAAACTCATGCTCCCAGACAACCATGCCAACAAAAGTGTTCTATCCCACACGAGAAATATTAGCACGATGCGTATGGTTTGTCGCTGAAAGCCAACCCCGCTCGCCTCAATGCCACATGAATCTGTAGGCGACGTGACGTCATAACGTCATTTTCAACAAGGTGGACAGACCGCAAAGTACTACACAAATTGTTTCAAACATATCTTTCACCAAGTATTTCTACTAATGTACCACGAGATGATGATAGTATATTATGCACTAGGCATGCTAAGAAAACTTGGGGAAAGAGAAAAACTGCAACCCTAACATTATGAAGCGAGATTTTTTATCGTGTGTATAATATTTTTATGCCTGACTTTATTTCTTGTGTTTCAGTATTATTCTGTACTGTCTATTCACATTTCTAATCTTGCCATATAACTTTACTAAACAAGAAACTGTTTTTGATAAAAAAAAAATGAGCCATTGTTCATTAGTGTAAACTAACAAATCAAAGCAATAATTTAGCTAAGCTTCAAGAAGAAATAATAAAACTAATTATGTCTTATGTAATGCATATGGCTTTGTAACTAAAAACTCTTGCCTAAAAGATAAATGAACTGGTGGCTACTTTGCTCAGCTAATCAGAACATACGAGTGTATGTTCTTCACAGTAACTGATATACTCCCACTTGACAATTGAAGCTTTACTGATTTTTTTAGGATGGTCGCAGCCAATCAGGTGATTGATAGGTGAGTTGCCAAGTATTAATATAATGTGATTATACTAACACGGCATTTGCCGTTGGCGGTGTGTATCTGTCACATCCCATCCACAGCAATTGCCGTGGACGGCAATGTAAGGGGTAACTCTAGAACTTCTTAGCACCTGAATAATTTTACTGAATAAAATTTTCCTAATTCACAGATGATGGCCTTAGGAAAAAAAAAATGATAACAGAGCGTTGAACGCAAGAAGTAGACTATTTATATTGACGAAAACGTTGTTATTGCACTGGATGAACATCCAGTGACGTCACGTCGTTTCAGCGTGTCCGACATGACGTCACTTCGTTTCAAAGGAATCGAAGTAGTTTTATTCAACTCAGCAAAACAGAGCATTAACTCTAGAACTTCTTAGCACCAGAATCATTTTACTGGAATTGTTTTTCACTCAAGTAGAAAATTCTAGAAACAATAACGGAGGTGCCCGACGATGATAATCACGATCTATGCAAATGTTGATGAATGAAAGTGATTCGTCGATCAGCACCTATCAAATACGCTCGCCAACTCTCTACTATTCCACTATTTGAATTTTTGGTTGCCATGGAAGAAAACGGAAGTGCAAGGAGACTGGCTTCACAGCTGAGACGAGCCAGGCAAAGCGAAGAGCAGAGGGAAGAGCAACGTGGGACGAAGGACGCCGAAAGACGCCGCCGCCGCCGCCGCGAGCTCCGTCCGCCTTGCGCAGTCGCAGGAGCGTCCAGGACAGACGCGTCGGCGGAAGACGCAATTCGACGTCTCAGCGCAGCGAGGGAACAGGTGTCTCGAGAAGAGCGCGAGAGGGGATGCAGCGACGGGACGCAGCACAGGGTTTTTGCAGGTTGCTGCTGACGTTGCACGTCATGGTTCCGCCAGAGTCTTAGAGAGGACACTTGGCCCTCAACAGACACTTGGGCAGCGCTGGACTTCTGAACTCCAACGGACATTTGCCCCACAGTGACAAATTCCCCCGTGACCTCACACTTGTAATGTGACCTCCCCCCCCCCGCCGCGCCTTATGTTGTGACCTCCTCCTCCTCCTCACCCAGAGCTTTCTTTCTATGTATGTATATTATGTCTTGTACTCTCTGCTTCTGTCACACTGAAAATGCTAACTGTGCCTAGCGAAACGTCTGTATACTCTTACTCAACAATAGTTCCTAATGTCTACTGGTAATTTATTATTCCGTCTGTCCTGTGAAAACCAGAAATTTATTTTGATGGGAGATGGTTATCTCGTGGTTAGGTGGGTTCGGGGCCTGAGGTGGTGTGCCATATTGATCCAGTTGCTGCTTGATGACGCCCCCCAGGAACACCACGCAGGAGCCATTGTCTTGTAATCTCATGGCAGGTCATCGGAACAAAGATAGTGGTCGCATTTGTGGGTGACTGCTTGAGGTCAGCCCTCTTCATATACTTTTGTCGGTGAGGAGGTGAGGTCGAGAAAGAGGGAAAGGGGAAGAGACGAAGAAGGAAGATGGCCACTGCAAATTTGCTGGACGCTGCAAGTCTGATAATACATATGCTGCAGATAACTTTCCTGTTAATGCCTCAACGTTCATGAAAATTGCCAAAATTATTCAACTGCAGTATATGTTTGTTTCGAAAGTAATGGCAACCGTATAGATGGTTATCCTCTGCGACTGAACGCCACTGGACGCATTTTAGGATGACCCCACCACCAACCTCAGCTGCCGCCGGGCCCTGATTTCACCTGATGCTGCATGGCTTCCGGTCCACCAAGTGGACGGGATCAGTGATGGCCATTCCTTCCTCCTCTTCCTCCTCAAGGAGCTTAGAAGATAAAAGGGAAATCCAATGTTCTTTCTGTGTGAGAGAGATATAGAGAAAGAGAGAGAGAGAGAGAGAGAGAGAGAGAGAGAGAGAGAGAGAGAGAGAGAGAGAGGAGGGGAGGAGAGAGAGCGAGGGGGAGGTGAGAGAGAGATAGGGTGGAGGGAAAAAGAGAGAGAGAGGGGAGAGAGAGAGAGAGAGAGAGAGAGAGAGGGGGGGAGGAGGAGAGAGAGGGGGAGGGAGAGAGAGGAGTGGGAGAGAGAGAGAGAGAGAGAGAGAGAGAGAGAGAGAGAGAGAAAGAGGGGAGAGAGAGAGAAAGGGGGAAGGAGAGAGAGAGAGGGGGGTGGAGAGAGCGAGAGAGAGAGAGATGGGGAGGTAGAGAAAGAGAGAGAGGAGGAGTGGCAGAGAGAGAAGGAGGAGGGAGGAGTAGAGAGAGGGGGAGGGGGCGGGAAAGAGAGAGAGAGATAGATAGATAGAGAGAGAGAGCGGGAGTTGGAGAGCGAGATAGAGAGGGGAGAGAGAGAGAGAGAGAGAGAAATGTATGGAAATATATGATAACATGTTTCTTTCTACATTTCTTCCTTTAATACGGATGCAATTAGAAATCCAACCATTCCTAGGATGTGTACAAAATGTGTTTATCGCTAAACTAAATGTATGGAAATGGTAGACCTCACGCTATTATAGTGATAACGGGAGGTAGAAGATCTCACGCTAACTATAGTGTGGTAGAAGAATAAGATCCAGTGTTGCAGGTAGTCGTCGACTTACGACCGAGTTCGGTTCCGACAGACAGGTCGTAAGTCGATCTGGACGCAAGACGGACTTTATATATATTACCATTTAAATATTATTTTTGTAACTGTATATATATGTATTGTATATTATATTTAGCATACTGAAATAATCATAGCATCTTTGAACTATGTTGTATAGCATTTTTTAACCTTTTTATAATTTTATCTGATTTTCTTTGGGAAACGTAGCCTAGGCCTAAGCATACTGAATAAAATACTATCATTACCTATGATATTTTGTACTGTATTTTTTTTTAACATTTTTATCATTTCATCATCAGACTTTCTTTAGGAAAGGTATGCACACTGAATAAAATCTTATTATCTTTGAGCTACGTTGTTTAATATTCATTAATATTTTTATAATTGTCTTTAGGAAACGTAGCCTACGTATACTGAATAAAGTCCTGTCATCTTTGCCCTACAAATACTTTTTTGTTGGTTCAGTTAAAATCATTGCACTGTATAGTTTACATCTTATTAATTGCAAAACATTAAAAATACATAATGCAAGGCAAAATTAGGAAGAAAAAAAAATTCAAAACACATTCTTTTCGTTTACGTACTGTGCCGAAAATATTTCTATCGACAACAGACTGGGCATAAACAAAGTTTACTGTTACGTTTTATCAATTGCAAAACATAAAAATGCATAATGCAAGGCAAAATTAGGAAAAAAATATTTCAAAAGACATTCTTTTCGTTTACGTAGTGTACCGAATATATTGCAAAACATAGAAATACAAAATGCTGTACCGAACATATTGTTATCGACAACAGACTAGGCATAAAAAAGTTTTACTGTTACATTTTATTAATTGCAAAACATATAGATATATAAAATGCAAGGCAAAATTGGGATCCTCTCTTTGTCTTTTAAAATGATCGACACTGTAGAATGTGATAACTGAAGTTCACGTGCTATCACATTTACTTTCTTCCCTCCTTCATAATGTTTTATCACTTTCATTTTCGTGTCAAGATCAAGAGCCTTTCTTTGTTTCTTGGCAGGCTTGGAAATATCGAAAGATAATTTTCTTTTAGACATCTTGATGGGGGTTTGAAGCACAAAAAATAAAGCACAGGAAATTTAAAGATATAATCCTTGTAATGAATGAAGTCAGAAATAATACATGCTCCTGAGAGGGAAGCTGACGCTGCCGGCAGCCTGCCAAAACTATCGTACTCGGGTCTCGCGGCGTGCAAAGTAATTGAACTGCACTGGCAGGCATAACATTGTAATTCTATTACTCTATTAAATGCTAAATATTATTGCACTATCTCGTGGTCGTAAAGTCGATCAGTCGTAAGTCGCATAGGTCGTAAGTAGACGACTACCTGTATTGCAGGTAATTCAAAGTGAACATGATCATATTTCGTAGTGCTTGGAAGCTGTTATTAACGGTTAAGGGCGTTTCGCTACATGGTCAGTTTGCTAACAAAAATTTCGCTACATTGTTCGGCCGTTTCGTTACATTTCGTGCGTGAAATGAACGGGCATTCTATTATGTAATGTGCATTAGTCATTGTTTTATAATTATCTGCCGGATAATGTGCCTGACGATTGCATACAACAAGACCCGATAAAAACAATTTTGTCTATCGCCGAATCGACTCATTGAGCAAATTCTTCTGTGGCTTATAAAGTTACTTTATAAACCTGTACACATCGTATTTTTTTGTCATATTTGGATCTCAAATGCGAAAACAACAGTGTAGCGAAATGTAGCGAAACGACCGAACAATGAAGCGAAATGGTTGGTATCGAACTGGCCATTTAGCGAAACGACCAGATATCCGTTGTTATTTTATTATTCACTATACGAGTAGGGATCGGCACCGACCAAGAACGATTTGCGCCTTCCCACTACAAGAGCCTGTTTGCAAATGGCCACGTCCACCTAGCTGATGCCATGAATACTTATCGCATATCATGACATTACACTTGACATGCTGCCTCGACGTCTTTACGATAACATCTGGAAAGAAGCAATTGTATCGTGCTCACTGGCCATTATATGTGGAAGCAGACAATTTGTAACAAGCAATTGTCGACACTTTTTTGGGAAAGCAGCCCGCCATGAAGGTGGTGAGTGGGTGGTGGAGGGAAGGAGGAGGACAGTGATGATTCGTCAAAACACGAGATCACTTTCGACCAATCAAAATTGACCCCTTCGGTCCCCTCCCCCCCCCTCCCCCTCTTCCTGCCCGGGCTGCCTGTAAAGCGGGTCGCGAACACCGTCGTCATTCGAAAAGAAGGCGGCCTATTACCAGGACGGGAAAATCAATTATTTAGATACATGAAGTTTGTAAGTTTAAACAACTTGTACAAAATATAACAGTGAATTGGTGCAAAGGAGCCTCGGTAGTGTTGTTGTACGGAATGAAGTCCGTTCAGGAGGGCGCCTCCTCCTCCTCTCCGCATCGTAAGTGCAAGGAAGGAAGGAAGGAAGGAAGGAAGGAAGGAAGGAAGGAAGGAAGGAAGGTAGGTAGGTCTGAAAAACACGACTACATGCAAAAGAGCACACAGTCATGGGAGGGCCCGTATCGCCGATAGGAAAGTTATTTTCGTTGTTGTTGTATTCTCGTTAGAGAGGCGAGTAGAGACCTCCTCTCGTGTATGCATGCCTAAATGGGGGTTGTCGAACCTTCTAGACGACTAGGCAGGGCAAGTCGATCGAGCCCCGAGGTGGGGAGGGGGGCGGGGGGATAGAACTCGGGAGATTTAGGATGATACGGGGGGCCCGACAGCGTAGGGATACATCGTACGCTTGAAACCAAATCCAGGTCGTCACGATGCCACCGTCACTGTATGATGGACCTTCAAGTGCCCAGGGGACGTGAGGTACTTGTTTGCAATAGCGGTGGTGTTCCCGGTACCAGGATTCGAGCGTACGGTGTATAGGTACAGACTACGTGCTGCAGCGTCTGCCTATTTACACTTGTAGGTACAATGAATGAAGAGGAGGACGTACGCAAGGCCGGCCAAGCGTACTAACCCATATTTCGTAGTTAACGGTAAGTAACGAGTTTGTTTCGTGACGAAGGCAAGGTGGCGTTTTGGCGCCAAAGGGATTTTTCGGTTGCGTTCCTAGTAAACCAGAAACCAAGATGGCGTCGTGCGTGCGATGATGTCAACTTTTTCGTGTTTGAAAAAGAGCTTTTCCGATTGCTCTCCCGTTTACATTACCAATCCCCCCACACACACTACCGACACAGTTTCCTCATCGTTTTTCATTTCTTTTTTTTCGACTAGATTTGGAAGACTGCCTAGGCAACGCTTAGAAGAGGTAAATATGTTGGACTTTTGTTGGACAGTGCTGTTTGCAGTATAAAAATATCTGTAATATTCTCTGCATTAATGAAAATTGTTTTTCAGAGCTTGGTAATTGTAACGAGAGATGACTCAGAAGATGTCGTTTAATATTATAATTGAAAAGTGAGAAGGCATGGATGGTCTTGGAAGACTGGCAGCTTCAAATACAGGTTGGTAGCTAATTCATTTTGTATCCAAGGCCCAAAGTCTTCTTTGAAAAGTAGACAAGCTGGTAACGAGTTAATTATATGCAATTTTTTTCCTTCTCAAGATTGCAATATTCAATGTTTTTCAAATGTTTCAATGAAGTTTTATTAGTATTTAATGTTTATTGTTTTAATGAAAATAAGTTTAAACATGGGGTTGGTTAATCTAGTAACTTGAGTTCGAGCAGTGTAGCCCAATATTGGTCTAGTGGACCCTTGTCAATCAATGTGTTGTTCAAACGGGTCCTGCGGGCCCATTTCCTCAATCTGTTGTCCAATGTTGGTCCAGTGGGCCACTTTCTCAATCTATTGTCCAATGATGGTCCAGTGGGCCACTTTCTCAATCTGTTGTCCAATGTTGGTCCGGTGGGCCACTTTCTCAGTCTGTTGTCCAATGTTGGTCCAGTGGGCCACTATCTCAATCTGTTGTCCAATGTTGGTCCGGTGGGCCACTTTCTCAGTCTGTTGTCCAATGGCTGTCCAGTGGGCCACTTTCTCAATCTGTTGTCCAATGGCGGTCCAGTGGACCACTTTTTCAATGTGTTGTCCAATGTTGGTCCAGTGGGCCATTTTCTCAATCTGTTGTCCAATGTTGTAGGAGTTTGTGGTGGCCAGGAGAGAGAGAGAGAGAGGAGCTGGTGGTGGCCAGGAGAGAGAGAGAGGAGAGTAGGTGACTGAGGAGGGGGAGAGAGAGAGAGAGGAGAGTAGGTGACTGAGGAGGAGGAGAGAGAGTTGGTGATGGAGGAGGAGGAGAGGAGAGGAGAGTTGGTGACGTGAGGAGGAGAGTTGATGACTGAGGAGGGGGGGAGAGAGAGAGAGGAGAGTTGGTGACTGAGGAGGAAGAGGAGAGAGAGTTGGTGATGGAGGAGGAGGAAGAGGAGAGAGAGTTGGTGATGGAGGAGGAGGAGGAGAGAGAGAGGAGAGTTGGTGATGGAGGAGGAGGAGGAGAGAGAGGAGAGTTGGTGATGGAGGAGGAGGAAGAGGAGAGAGAGTTGGTGATGGAGGAGGAGGAAGAGGAGGAGAGAGCGAGGGAGTTGGTGACTGAGGAGGAGGAGGAGGAGAGAGAGGGAGAGAGAGAGAGAGAGAGAGAGAGGAGAGTTGGTGATGGAGGAGGAGAGAGATGGAGGGGTTGGTGAGGGAGGAGGAGAGAGATGGAGGAGTTGGTGAGGGAGAGAGAGACCCATGAGTTGGTAGACAGATGCAGGAGATACTACTACGGGGACATGATCCATGTTTGGGAACTAAAATGGGAGATGTTTGGTTAAGTGGGTAAGGTACTCGCTGGGAGTATGTGGGGGAAGAGTTCTTGTTGGTCAGGTTGCGTGGGAGGACGATGGGGGTGGGGGTGGGGCCTGGGTAACAGGAGGTGATCAAGAACTAGCCACGCCATAGAGAAGGATCTTCGCCTCTCAAAGCAAAAGTGGTTTCTGACGGACTTCAAGGAAGGCTCCCAGTTTGATGTTCCTCTGTCTTAAGTGAGTATTGTGATTTGCATTTCTGAAAATAAACTAATTGTATAGCATAATGTGATGGCAACATAATACAAAACTGTAGATACTTTTTTCCTTGTTCAATGGGGATCACATTTCGTTAGTTTATACGAATGTGGCAATAAACTTTATATTTGGGTGACATTAGAGATGACATAATTATCTGACGCCCGTTGCCCCTTTTCCAGCCACCTCCTCTGGGATTGGGAGTTGTAAAGCATTGCTGTTCTGTTGCCCTGCAGAGCACCTGTTGTACCTTCTTCACCTGGCAGATGCCCTGCTAAGCACCTTCCTGCCTGCCCCATCCTCTTTTCTGCAATCTTTTGCCATACAGGACAAGGAACCTGTGCAAGCAAGCAAGCAAGCAAGTAAGGTAGGTTTGGAAGATGCGTGCATACTGTGCACACGTGGCAGTGCCCGTCATAATAGCCATTTAGTTATTGTCGATTCATTCTTGGCATGCGCAGCAGAAAGATCTTAAACACTTTATTGCAACTAGAAATTCAGGTTGGACAAATTTGGAATTATATTTGGGAATGAGGTCAAACTTGGCACTATTTTTTTTTTCCATCTATTGCTTGAGAAATACGGAAGCTTCCATCTTTTTCAGTCACCTGGGACTGCAGTTGATCAGATGCATCCTTCCATACTTGATGATGATGGGAATGTTTTTCTCAAGCTGCCACACCTGGGACTGCAGTTGAAGGACCAGCGCCACTATCTTAGTCTCCGCTGTAGCCACTATTCTACACTTCTGGTGTTTAGACACCCCCCTACTCCCCCCCCCCCAGTCGAGTCGGTAAGGCTCGTCAAGCGGTGTATGTAATGTCTTGTGTTGCCATGTACCATTGCTTTTCTAAAATATGAGAAAGTGCCCTGCAGTGGTTGACAGTGGTCCTTGAATTACTTTCACCTATGAACTGTTACTGGCTTAGTGCATGCAAGGGAAGTAAACATCAGTTGATTGAGGGTGCAGATGGAATCTGCACCTTGGTGTTGCAAAGTTTTGACGAGATCAGGGGGGAGAGGGGCAGGTAATTAATATGCCCTGGGCCGGCACATTGGGCAGGTAAGGGCTCTGCGGTGTGATATTTAATTGCCATAGAGGCGGTGGGGACAAAGTCGAATCACGCACCTACTTTACACACTTTAATTATATCCCGTTTGACATCCTTGCCATCGCCATCAATGTACGAGATCTATCATTCATGAAGGGTCTTCGTCCCATCATCCATATCTCGAGCATCAGTACTGCAGCAGCAGCAGCAGGGGTTCACGAGGGAGGGAGGGAGGGAGGGAGGGAGGGAGGGAGGGCCAGCGGCGGCGGCGCCAGGAATTTTTAGTTGGGGAGGCTAAGGGGGGGCTGAGCAAATTTTTTTTGGGGGGGCTAATAGTAATATGATAATACATATATATTATCCTCATTTCAGAAGGAGAGGGGGTTAAGGGTTGGGTTAGCACTGATGGCTGACAAATCTTTAGCCCTGCCAATTAAAAATTCCACTTAATAAAATTATTTCAATGAATGTTTGAAATTTTCAATTTGCTCATTTCAGTTGGGGGGGCTAATGGGGGGGCTGGACACTTTTTGGTGGGGTAGTTGGGTGTGTGTACTTGTGAGCTCACATCATTACCCATAAATCGGTCATAGAAGAGCTCTGAGCTCTCTTCCGGGAGGGAAATAGCTGTCGATCACGAGTCTAACACGTGATCATCTTTGATCACGTGTTAGACTGGTAAATCACACACACACACACACACACACACACACACACACACACACACACACACACACACACACACAGCTGCTGAGAAATCTATCGAGTTTTATTGACGGCATTTGTTTCTTACCCTTGTCTGTCTGCAAAATAGAATAAAGAGAACAAATATCTGATTGTGGTTTTGCAAACAAACTGTGATAACGATGCGAAATGAAATATTGCCTCCGCTTACAGAAAACGTCGATAACCAGGTGTAACGTTATGCAGAACAAATATAATTTTTTGAATTACTTACATATTTATTTGTTTACTAATCTGTATATTTCTAATACTTTTGATAAACTGTCCAATGTAGTCTTTATTACCAAACAGAACGAATCCCTTCGTTGTTGTCGGACGACACCAGCACGTTCGACGGGTTCATCGACGTCGGGTGAACAGCGAACCAGTGCAACGTCCCTGAGAGAGAGCAAGAGAGAAAAGAGAGTGGGGGAAGAGAGAGAGAGAGGGAGAGAATGAGAAGGAAAAAGGGAAGTGAAGGAGGAGAAAGTATTACAAGGACTCGTTTTACCTCCTGAAGTTGCATCTGTGACGTCACTAAATGTCATACGATATGACGTCATCATTCGTCCCTTCGCCCGCTACAAGACGTTACAAATTGACGTCGTCATTGGAGAAGGAGGGAGCGGGTGCCTACCTATCGGGGTTCTTTCCATGGCCTCCATCCGGAGAAGTGTCGTCTGGTCAGTGTCGTGGTCATAATGAGCTCACTCGTCTTCCGGGTTGTTGTACAGGTACGACGTAGGACACCTCAGGACAACGCCATGTGACGTCATGTCGCGCGGTCGTGAAAACCCTTCACATAATGTACTAAAATGGGCATAATTCACCCATGACATTGGGTAGTTTTAATAAGAAAATATAAAAACCTAATTTTCTATGAAGAATAAAAAATCAAGCATGATTTTTTCAGTCTAGCATAACTTTTAGTTGTCTAACATATTCCCGTGTGACGCCACGTCGCGCGGTCGTGAAAACCTTTCACATAATATACATAAATGGGCACAATTCACCCATGACATTGGGTAGTTTTAATAAGAATATAGAAAAACCTATTTTTTTATGAAGAATAAAATATTAAGCATGATTTTTTCAGTCTAGCATAACTTTTAGTTGTCTAACATATTCCCGTGTGACGTCATGTGCGGTCGTGAAAACTTTTCACATGACATATTGAAATGGCCATAATTCGCCCATGACATTGGGCTATTTTAATGAAAAATATTATAAAAATCTAATTTATTATGAAGAATAAAAAATTAAGCATGGTCTTTGCCAGTCTAGCATAGTTTTTAGTTGTGTTTTAACATATTCCCTTGTGACGTCATGTCGCGCGATCGTGAAAACATTTCACATAATATACTAAAATTGGTATAATTCAACCATGACATTGGGCTATTTCAATTAAAAAAACTTTATGAAAAATTAAAGATTAAGCATTATTCTATCTAGTCTAGCTCAATTTTTAGTTGTCTAACATATTCCCGTGTGACGTCTAGTTGCGCGGTCGTGAAAATATTCACATGATATACTAAAATGAGCATAATTTACCCATGACATTGGGCTATTTTAATGAAAAAATATAAAAACCTGATTTGTTATGAACAAAAAATTAAGCATGATTTTTGCCAGTCTAGCTTAATTTTTAGTTGTCTAACATATTCCCGTGTGACGTCAAGTTGCGCGGTCGTGAAAACATTTCACATAATAAACTAAAATGGGCATATTTCACCCAAGACATTGGGCTATTTTAATGAAAAATATAATAAAAATCTAATCTACTATGAAGGATAAAAGATTAAGCATAATTTTTGCCAGTCTGGCATAATTTTAAGTTGTATATCATATTCCCGTATGACGTCATGTCGCGCGGTCGTGTAAACATTTCACATAGTATACTAATATTGGCATAATTCACCCATGGCATTGGGGTATTCTAATGAAAAAATATTATAAAAACGTAATCTATCATGAAGAATAAAAGATTAAGCATGATTTTTGCCAGTCTAGTATGATTTTTAGTTCTTGCCTAATTTATTTCCGTGTGACGTCATGCCGCGCGGTCGTGAAAACATTTCACATAATATACTTAAATGGGCATAATTCACCCGTGACTATGGGTTATTTTAATGAAAACATATTATTAAACCTAAGTTTTAATAAGGAATAAGAAATAAGCATGATTTTTTCCAGTCTAGCATAATTTTTAGTTGCCTAATATATTACCGTGTGACGTCGTGTCGAGTAGTGGTGAAAACATTTCTCATTATTGCCCTAAATAATTCACCCATTACATTGGGCTAATTTAGTGAGAAAATATTATAGGAAGATTTTTTTAGGAATAGAAAAAATTAAGCGTTATTTTTGCCAGTCTAGCATGACTTTTAAGTTGTCAAACATATTCTCGCTTGAGAATTTATTACTTTTTTACCGTAATCTGATCTTATCGAGTAATGTATTTTTCCATTTATTTTTTTAATTAATTAATTAATTAATTTATTTATTATTATTTTCTTTTTTTTTTTTTGCTCAAAACGGTCTAGGCGATATTACGTTATTTTATGCTATATTCAGGTTTACTTTGGTAAAGCGAAGAGTTACTTTGGATAGGGCAGACAAACAATGCATGAATTCAAATCTAAATACGACAATTTAAAAACAAGGATATATTTGGAACTATACATGAATTTAAGACTAAGTATGTAATTGGAGATTAGGAGACGGGACCCCACAAGTGTTGTTCCTTTCCTGTACACTACAATTAGGTAAATATGATTAAGTAAGCGCACACACGGCTTCCATCCTTTCACTCTCATCTCGCCTCTTGTTGACTGACGCGTTGAGGACTTGCTTGCCGAAAGTCGCGAGCTGCAGGAATAAAAGTCGCAAATTTCTGGCTAAAGTAGCCCAATATATAAGTATACACACACACACACACACACACACACACACACACACACACACACACACACACACACACACACACACACACACACATATATATATATATATATATATATATATATATATATATATATATATATATATATATATATATATATATATATATATATTGCAGGAGCTCGCACTTGATGTTGATGGCATTTCTACTTTCAAGAATTCACTCAGATGATCAATTGACTGAATAGAAGAATGACATGCTACATGTACAGAGAGACGAATTTCAAATTTACTAAGTTTATGTTCCTTCTTTGATAGAACAGACTTGATGCTCATCTACTTGTCACTTACTTTCGATACATTTTGTTTGTGTTTTTAAGACTCACTGTATTTTTTAATCCGTTCTGTGAGCTCTCATGTCTTATAGATCAGTAATTATCCATTCCGCTTCGACTCAACTTCCCATATCTCATCAAATTTCCCATATTACTTCGTTTACTTTCGCCACGTCCTCTCTTCCCACTCACTCCCTCATTACCCAAATGCTTCGTCTGATTCCACAACTTTTTGTCAACCTTTCTTTTCAGTCTTCCGTTGACGTTTGCCATTTTCTTAATACTTCTCCACTTGATCATTCGTAGAATGCAATTTACACTTTTCATATTCCTCTTCCATTATAACCATCGCTATCCAATATTCAGCCGTCCGTCCCTTGGAGCAATGAATATTTCTTGTGAATGTTGACATTATAGCAACCGATCTCTCAGATTTGAATCAAGTCGCTTGATGTCATATAAATGCTAAATATAGGATATGTATACTGGCTGTAGGTCTCCAATGGATGTTCTAATTGTTACATAATCTTCTTGTCACACTTCTCTTGTTATATTAGAAAGCTGATTACTTTTTTATTATACAATTTCCTAACAAACCCGGGTTTCCAGGAGAAATAATTTAAAAATTCCATTGTTCATTCTTTAACGGTTATTTTTTTCAGACAAATATTGGTCAGTAAATGTATTTGTATACCTTGCAACCGCTACTTGTTTCTGCAAAAAGAGACTCAAATAAAGAGAAAGGGAGAAGGAATAGACCGGTTAAAGTAGGGAGAGATGTGACAAAAAGGAGCAGCATGTACGACTCTGAGCTGTACTGGGTTGCAGTCACTGACCGATTATACCATAGGCCGCAAGACAATAATTGTTTTTAAAAGTAACAAATCTTCTGTGAACATTATAAGAGAACACGCCACCTATATTTCTTCTGTTAATTTCTATAAACACTTAGAAAAATTTAACCACGAATTTGTTTGATAACTGAACCTGTCACCATGATATATATGAAATTAGTACACGTTGTATTCTCCTCGTTTGCTCACGTATATCTTTCTAGTAAACTATATTTTTCAGACTTGATGCTGACAGATTAATGTTGGAGGGTATCATTCTTATATTAATTATTTTTTTTCTTTTCTTTAGCAGACCTGGCGACATTTGGCGAGGGCGGGAGGGTGAGAGGAGAGGTTGGTTGGGTTGCGTGTCGACGTGACGGTAAGCAGGCCAGCCAGAAGACTTCTGAACCTCCTCCCCCTCCCTTCCACTTTCGCTTTCGATGATGGAAACTTCGAGCATTTATGAGGGTAGGAAAATTTACGGAGGGAAGAAAATATATATACCTACATTGGTGGTGCAAAGAACTGTTAATCTGTAAATTGACTACACCACACGAATTTGTTTTGCCTCTCGTGCACAAGGAGGAGAAGTCATTGGAAGAGAGAGAGGAAAAAAAAGTTCATAATACACATGATGAAGATTTGACAAGTTTAAATACTCTCGTTCTACCGGTCGGCCTACTTTCAATTTTCCGGGTCTACTGGCTTATTCTTTATTTATGTATATATATATATGTATATATATACATATACATATACATATGTATATATATATACAGTATATACATATATATGTATATGTATATATATATATATATTTATATATGTATATATATATACATATATATACATATATATATATATATGTATATATATACAGTATATACATATATATTTATATGTATATATATACATATATATACATATTTATATATATATGTATATACATATGTATATATATATATATGTATATACATATGTATATATATATGTATATACATATGTATATATATATATGCATATACATATGTATATACATACAGTATATACATATATATGTATATGTATATATATACATATATATATATATGTATATATGTACATATATATATATATATGAATATATATATATATAAATATATATATGTATGTATGTATGTATGTATGTAAATATATGTATATATATATATTTATATTCATTTATTTATTTATTTATTTATCTATGTATTTATTTATTTATATATTTATTTTTTGGTAAATTTCTTTTGCATGATCTTTCGTCACTTTCACCATCTGTACCCGGTCCATCAGGGAGCAAGGACGGAAGAACACGGTTATGATTGTACATACGGGTAGTAACGATGTAGGTAGGGTGAGATCAGAGGAGCTTGTTCGGAATTACAAGGTCCTCCTTCAGGAGATGAAGGAACGTGGGAGCCGTCACGTAGTCTGTGGGATCCTCCCGAGGATCTACGCAGGTTCGTGTTGGAACAGTAGAGCCATAGGGATCAATGATAGGATATCGCAGTTGTGCACACAATTGGGATACCACTTTCTTGATCCTTGGTATCTCTTTTCTAGGCGCCATGACCTTTACGCTTCTGATGGGATCCACCTTACCCGCAGAGGCAAAGATGTTCTTACAAACCTCATTGTGGGAGTTTGTAATGAACCAGCTCCTTTTTTAGGGTAGAAGGCCAAAGGGAAGGGGAAATAGAATGTACTTGGGAAAACAGTGTAGAGTATAGCATTAATGTAGAACAATGTACCAGTATAGGACAAAATATAATTTTAGGATATAATGTCGCTAGAGGACGAAATGTCACATTAGGATATAATGTCATAGGACAAAATGTCGCAATGGGATATAATGACAGTGGAGGACAAAAGATCACGATGGGAAGTAATGATAAAGGAGAACAAAATATCACGATAGGATGTAATGATAATGGAGGAGAAAATATCACGGTAGGATATAATGTCATTGAAGGCCAAAATGTAATTTTAGGAAGGGATACCGGACAGAATGTCAATGAAGGCCAAAATATCATGATAGGATGTAATATCGCTAGAGGACTAAATGACACATTAGGATGTAATGTCTTAGGACAAAATGTCACAATGGGATGTAATGACAGTGGAGGACAAAAGATCACGATGGGAAATAATGATAGTGGTGGACAAAATATCACGATAGGATGTAATGATAATGGATGAGAAAATATCACGGTAGGATATAATGTCAGTGAAGAACAAAATATAATTTTAGGAAGAGATACCGGACAGAATGTCAATGAAGGCCAAAATATCAAGATAGGATGTAATGACAGTGGAAGACAAAAGATCACGATGGGATGTAATTATAGTGGAGGAAAAAATATCACGGTAGGATATAATGTCACTGGAGGACAAAATATAATTTTAGAAAGGGATGCCGGACATAATGTCACTGAACGACGGGAGGCCGGCGTGAATCACGGTGACGTAGGGGGACAAAATGTACAAAATAGATCGGATGACCGTAATCGACCAGATGTCCGTGATGGGGGAAATGTTAATTTTGATAGGAGAAATGTTAATGAGGCATTGAATGTCAATGAAGGACCAAATAATAATAATATAGAGCAAGGCATAAATAAAAAACAAAATGATAATATAAGACATGATATTGAAACTCAAAATGTGTCAAAAAGAAATAATCACGAGTTTCTTAAAACTATGTACTTTAATGCTCGTAGTATTAGGGACAAATTTCAAGAAATATAGGCGTATGTCAAAAGCGAAAATCTCGATATGATAGGAATAACTGAGACATGGTTAAATGGTACAGAGTTCGAAGCTGAATTTAATATTGCGGGATTTAAACACTTTCATCAGGATAGAAACCACAAGAAAGGTGGGGGTGTTCTATTGTACGTTAAAAACAATGTTCATGCTTGTGTTTTAGAGAAAGTGAAACAGGATGCATATGACAGTTTGTGGGTGTAATATATAGGCCAAAGACATTATCATTAGCAGACGATAAACTGTTATTTCAAGAACTGTCTAGTTTCTGCAACCGGGATTTATTGATAATGGGTGATTTCAATTTTACTGACATTGATTGGATGACCCTTGAACATGGCCATATAGGTAGTCGCTTGATTGATTTTCTTGGTGACAATTACTTAATTCAGCATGTAAAAGAGCCCACAAGATATGGAAACTTACTCGATTTATTGATCACTAGCCGCGAAAGCATGGCAACTGATGTAGAAGTCGGTGAATCTGTTGCAAATAGCGATCACAACTTAGTCAGATTCAAACTCCTAAACAATTTTAGAATAGATACTTGTGCTTCTAAAATACCCGATTTCAGTAAAGCTCAGTTCATAGAACTACGTCAGGAGCTTCAGCTTACAGATTGGGAGGAAAAATTAAACGAAAGACCTGTAGATCAGATGTGGGAAATATTTCAAAATACGCTCACTAAGATGATTCAAACTTACATTCCTTTTAAGGACAGACGTCCCCCAAATCAGGCTCGCCCAAAGTGGCTCGACAAAGAAACTGAAAAAAGTATTGCTAAAAAGAGACAGGCTTATAAGAAATATAAGTGCTCGGGTGCATATAATTAATATTAAATTTATGTATCAATACAGATATATTTAAAAAAGACAATAACAAAAAGAAAACGACAATACGAAATGAACATCGCTGAGAAATCCAAAGAGAATCCCAAAGAATTCTATAGTTACATTAGAGATAAAAAGGTTGTTAGGAATCACATTGGTCCACTATTATCTGCTGACGGTCAACTTGAATATTCAAATGAAGGAATGTGTAATCTCTTAAACAATTATTTTAGCTCGGTATTCGTAAACGAAACACCTCAAAGTGAATTCCAAACTGAAACCTGTGAAAAGTCTGGGGTAAACTTACTCACTACGGTAAATATAACAAAAGAAACAATTAAAAGGTGTATAGACAAACTCAAAGTTAATAAAACACCAGGGCCTGACGGTTGGCATCCAAGAATCTTAAAGGAAATGAAAAATGAGATTGTTGTTCCATTATAAATTATTTTCAAGAAATCCATCATATCCGGAGATGTCCCAAGAGAATGGAAGCTAGCTAACGTTACTCCCATATTCAAAAAAGGTGACAAAAAGAAACCAAATAACTATAGGCCTATTAGTTTGACTTCGATCGTAGGAAAAATAATGGAAACTATCATCAGAGATGCTATCGAATATCATTTAGAAAGTAACCGTTTGATAAATGATAGCCAACATGGTTTCAGACGGAAACGTTCTTGCGTGACTAACTTACTCGAATTCTACAACACAGTTATCTCGAACTATGACAAAAGAAACAATATAGATTTAATATATCTAGACTTTGCAAAAGCTTTTGATACCGTCCCACACGAAAGACTACTTACTAAATTAGCTTTGCATGGAATAAGTGGTAGCCTATTAGGTTGGACTAGTAATTGGTTGAAAGGTCGAAAACAGAGAGTTGTTTTAAATGGAAACACTTCTGGATGGAAAAGTGTTGCAAGTGGAGTTCCTGAGGGTTCCGTTCTTGGGCCACTTCTATTCATAGTATATATAAATGATATAGACCATGGACTAAAATCTACTGTTTCCAAATTTGCTGATGATACAAAACTGTGCGGAGTGGCAAATGATCACTCAAACCAATTAGATATTCAAGAAGATTTAGATAAATTACAGCAATGGTCTGAAAAGTGGCTAATGAAATTTAACACAAGTAAATGCAGGTAATGCACATAGGTAAAAATAACAGCAAGTACGATTACAAGTTATTTGGAAATTCGTTAACAAAAGTGGATAGTGAAAAAGATCTCGGCGTAATTATCAGTAACGACCTCAAATCATCCAAGCAGTGTATTTCAGCCTCTGAGAAAGCAAATAAGATTCTGGGATTGATTGCGCGATCTTTTGATTTCAAAAGTCCATCACTCATTAACAAGCTATATAAATCGTTAGTTCGTCCACATTTGGAATATGCTGTTTCCGTATGGTCACCGAATCTCATTAAAGACATTGACAGACTGGAAAAAGTACAACGGCGAGCCACAAAACTGATTCCAAATATCAAAAATAAATCATACGAAAATCGACTTAAGCACATGAATCTGTTTTCCCTAAAAAAGCGTAGACTCAGAGGTGACTTGATACAGGTCTTTAAGATTTTAAAGGGAATTGACAACATCAAAAGTGACCAAATTTTCACATTGAATGAGAATCAGACAAGAAACAATGGTCTCAAACTGTCCGGAAATAGATTCAATTTGGAAGTAGGTAGAAACAACTTTGCCAACCGTGTAGTTAATGAATGGAATAAACTTCCTGCACAGTAGTGCAATGTAGTTCAGTTCGAAGCTTTAAGAATCATTTAGA
Source organism: Oratosquilla oratoria (assembly GCF_046742065.1). Taxonomy (NCBI): domain Eukaryota; kingdom Metazoa; phylum Arthropoda; class Malacostraca; order Stomatopoda; family Squillidae; genus Oratosquilla; species Oratosquilla oratoria. The sequence goes on along the minus strand of NC_134788.1, from coordinate 72,919,740 downwards.
TAAATACCTAAGTAAGATTCTGTAATTATTATAATTTATGTTATATTATATGATTTTGTTTTGTTATAATTTGTCTGTCTGATTTTAATTTATTATTAGTTATATGTCAATTTATTATCATTTACTATTTACCTGTTTGTTTGTTATTCAACTATACCAATGCATTTATTTATGTATTTTAATTGTTATTTACATTGTCATAGTTTTAATTTATTATTAATATGATTTTTTTTTCTTTATTTTTTTTTTTTTTGAATACGACCTAGATATTGATAAAAAGGTCTACTGTCGGCATGCTTTGCCTTTGTAATCCTTTTGTAATCAGACAAGAAACAATGGTCTCAAACTGTCCGGAAATAGATTCAATTTGGAAGTAGGTAGAAACAACTTTGCCAACCGTGTAGTTAATGAATGGAATAAACTTCCTGCACAGGTAGTGCAATGTAGTTCAGTTCGAAGCTTTAAGAATCATTTAGATAAATACCTAAGTAAGATGCTGTAATTATTATAATTTATGTTATATTATTTGTTTTTGTTTTGTTATAATTTGTCTGTCTGATTTTCATTTATTATTAGTTATATGTCAATTTATTATCATTTACTATTTACCTGTTTGTTTGTTATTCAACTATACCAATGCATTTATTTATGTATTTTAATTGTTATTTACATTGTTATAGTTTTAATTTATTATTAATATGATTTTTTTTTTTTTTTTTTTTTGCATCCGACCTAGATATGGATCAAAAGGTCTCCTGTCGGCATGCTTTGCCTTTGTAATCCTTTGTAATCCTTTGTAATTATACTCTTCAACTTCTTCAAGACTCTCATCACCGATTATAATCCCTTTACTTTGAACTTTGGTGTTAAACATTACTTTGGTTTTACTCTTATTCATTATTTAGCCTACTTTGAGACTTTCCTCGTTCATACCACTCAGAATATCTTGCAAGTCTCCCACTTTTTCTGAAATAAGAATAATGTCATCTGCAAATCTTAGGTGGTTTAAATATTCGCCATTAATCTTCAAACCTTTCTCTTCCCAAGTCAACCTTCTGAAAATGTCTTCCAAACAAGCTGTAAATAATTTGGGTGAAATGGTATCGCCTTGCCGTACTCCTTTCTCGATCTTGATCTTTTTTGTGTCTTTGTGTCGTCGAATTATAGCGGTACCTTTCGCATAAATCAGAAGGGTAGAATTGGGGGGAACGAGAAGGAGATTATTCCTGAGGGGGACGACTTCGAGGTCTTTGTAATAGAGACTCAAAACAGGAAAGCCAGGCTACACTAACCTCTTAAAAAAGGAGAGCAAGATCATTTATATATGTCTACTCCAGTTAGTGCTGCTGCCTGGCGAATTCATTCAGTTGCAAAAGAATGCCTTTACTTAAATCAATGAATTCTATATAACCTGTGAACAGTGGGTAACTCGTGGTCGATCAACTATCTTTTTATTTCGGGAGAAGAAAGGGACTTCTTTTAAGACCTTACCTCCGGGTTTCTTCCCGACGTTGTTCTACTTTGACGTAACATCCTTTGATATTGCCTCCTGATTAAAAAGAAGCATAAAGAGGTCGGAATTTAGCTTGAGATTGTTGGGAATCTTGCGTAGACTTTCTCCTGAGTGGGAAAGTCTACATAAGACTCCCAACATTTAGTCGGCCAGCCAGGTACTTAATCCGCCACCACAGCCTCTCCTTCTTCGAGAGCGTTTCCAGTAACACACAGTCCAGATTTTTGGATAATTCAGACCTTCCTTCTTTTGTGAGGGAAGGACCAATTAAACCAAACGAACTTGTCGTCTCTGTCGCCGGTTCATCCTCTATAGAACACACCTTGTGTTATTGGTAAACTCTCCTCCCACCTTCCTTCCTTCCTTCCTTCCCCTCACATGAACCTACTACTACACTTTCCTTCCTCCACTCCTTTTCACCTTTCTAATGTTTCATCTCTCCCAGCTGCCTTCTCTCTCTCACGTACTACTTCCTTTTCTTTTCTCTCTATTCTTCCCTTTCTCCTTATTACTGGAACAATGCAGGTCCGCCCCCCGTGAAAGAAATGGCTTTCTGTGGTTACACAACTGGTCACGAATTACAGGAGAAGCCTCCTTGCTCGATGATCCAACCTCTAACGAACCAACAAACGCCTTCATTCCTCCTTTCCTTCCTTTCTTCCTTCCTTCCTTCCCGCAGGAACAACTTTCCACAGAGGTGTGTCCACCTTTCTCCCCCAAATCCCTCCCTCCCTCCCTCCCTCCCTCCCTCCTTCCATCCTTTGCTGGGTCCGGAACCTGTAACGAGTTAATTAACTTGGCGAGTCGCCTCCTGCGTCCTTAATTAATAAGATATTGAGGAGTTGAAGGGGAGGAGGGAGGGGAGGCGTTAGAAGGTCGGTCCTGCGTTGGCGAACATTGTGTGTGTGTGTGTGCGTGTGTGTGTTTGTGTGTGTGTGTGTGTGTTTCTTTTTTAACAAAATAAAACTTTTCAATAAATTTTCTTTATCTGCAAAAAGAAAAATTAATGTACATTGCAACTAAATCATCCCAGTTTTAAACACATTCTTAGCAAAAACTTCTTCATATCACGTATAAATTGGAATAAAATCATATTCCTGCTATTTTTAGTGAGTCTTGGTCCAAAATCTTAGTCTTCGTTCACTTCCTTTTGGATTTGATTTTAAGTCCATTCAGATCGGACGTTTGAATTTGGATTCAATAACAATTAAGGCAGTGTTTTTTCAGATAGATAGATAGATGTATAGATAGATAGAATGATGGATAGACTTGAAACTAATAATCTGATTGGTGAAAGGGTGGAAGAAGAGAAATCCTACCTTGCTTTTTGTAGTATCCTAAATAAAGGCTATGACAGTAACTATTTCATTATCAAAGGTAAAGTGTGCTAAATCAAGGAACAAAACTATAATGAAGTGAAAATCGATCAATACTTGGCAGGTACTTCATCTCGACTACAAAGAAAGAAATATCGTGACTCCTCTGAACGGATGAAAAAAAAAAAAAAATTAGAAATTAGATATCCTTCATACAGCAACGTCGTTGATTAATTATTTGCGGGCAATAGCCCATGACCTAGCTTTATAATTTTAAGTAAACCAATTTATAGTTCTAAGTTTAGTTGAAACTGATTTGTCATTTTCAATAGTTCTGTCAGTAAAGAATTTTAACTATTCTTGATAAATACTACGAAAAGAAATTCTTCATCCTAAATAAAGGTTATGAAAGTAATTATTTCATTATCAAAGGTAAAAGTATGCTAAATCAAGGATGAAAACACAACCTAGTTATATATTTCAAACTAGAATATTTTTATCTTTCGATGAATTGTGTGTATCGATGAATTGTTGTCGGTGAATTCGCCGGATCCCAAAATATATATAATTATTTTCATTATTTTATATTTCTTATCGTTAAGGGAATTTTCGTTACAAATAGTCTGATCTTTCAATAATTGTCGTCAAACTTGCGTAGCAACTAGGTGCAGACTTGCAAATCCAATATGGCTGACCTCCAGGAGGGTAATCAATCACACTGGGCTATTATTCCTCCGACATGCTACCTCCAACCTCCATTGGAATGTAACTAGAATAAGACTTCGCTTATTACAGAAACCTAGACATCCCAAGCACAATTCAACAGTGTCTAACATCCGTATCTAGATTTGCACAATCTCTTAGTTCATCCTTAATCTTTGCTAGATGTAACGGAATATTTGAAAATTTGAATTTTGTAACCAACGTCGTTTTTGACTCGAACGAACTCTCAACGGTCGTCGACGTCCAGTGGGATAAGAACATAAGAACGAAGGAGATTGCAAGAGACCATGTGCCCTACACTAGGCAGTTCCATGTCCATTAAAACCTGTCATCTCCATGCATAAAGTTGTCTAACCGTTTCTTAAAACAACTTAATCTAAATTTGTCCAGTTTAAATCCATTACTGCGAGTCCTGACCTGTTGTCTTGATATGATGACCTTGCCTGTGTCGAATCCATGACAGAGTCCCATAAGGTCATAATCCCATTGGTAAAAATCCCACACCAATTAACCTAGGCCTATATTCATTAATGAATTTATCAAATGAAATTATACTTTAACATACAGTGTTTATTAATACTATCAACATCCTGGAATATTATGTGTGGGATTATGAACAATGGGATAATATTGACAATGGCATTTTGATTCGTGGGATTTTGATATATGGTTACAAATTTTAATTTTTCAAATCTCCAAACAACAAATGATCTTTCCGTCATATGCTGTTGAATAAGTCCTTAGAGACGTCTAGATGTCTGCAACGGAAGTCATATTGTCGTTATTCAAATGGAGGTTGGAGGTACAGCTACACAGAAAACTATCGTTAGTAGGGGTGTCGAAACATTCGCTAATGAACATAACCTTATGAAACCGAAGGGTTGGTATTTATGGGGTTCGAATTGTTCGAATTCCTTCTGAATGAATATGAATCGAATAATAGTTCCGGAGTTCATATGGATTCACTATGACATGATAATCTTATTTCCGATGGAGACTTCAACTTGTCTCAAATAGTTTCGTTGTTTTGTGTCAAAATGATTAGCGTGATTTACTAACGATAGTTTTCTGTGCAGCTGTACATTTGCTATTGTGTTTGCGAATTTTGATGATTAACATTATATCATCATCTTGATACTTGGTATCTTTATAATTACTTTTGTCGATTAATTTGCAAAATTAGGTTCTTTAAGGAAGAAGGAATAAAATGAAGACATTGTATTTGATGTAGATACTTTGCAGTAAATGAAATGCGCCAAAAAGGGTGAGTTTGGACAAGAAATATTTACATTTTGGTGGAAATATGTTGTCAGAAATATAATCTATGTGTAACAACTGCTTAATCATGCAACTGTGCTCATGCATGGATGACAAAAGACTAATTTTTAGATTCTCACATTGGGAAAGACGTCATTAATCCCACAATGCACCGCGCTCCATTGCCGTCATTATTTTCATAATGTTGATAGAAAACGCTATTTTTGTTTATATACATTTTAAGTTTCCTGATTATCTCCATCGAGTTTTTGGTCCTCAAAGTACAGAAATATGTTTTCATCACCAAAAATCAAGGAAAAAGTTGCCTACGCGCGATGACCATACACAAGGACCGAAAAATCTTCCCGCGCTCTGATGGCAAAAATACCGTCGATTTCCATCAACACAACTAGCCAAAAATACCGTCGATTTTCATCTTTACACTAGGCAAAACTGTCGTCGATTTCCATCTTCACACTAAGCAAAAATGCCGTCGATTTTCTCCTTCACACAGGGCAAAAATGCCACCAATTTTCATCTTCACACTAGGCAAAAATACCGTCGATTTCCATGTTCACACTAGGCAAAAATGCTGTCGATTTTCTCCTTCACACAGGGCAAAACTGACGTCGATTTTCATCTTCACACTAAGCAAGAATACCGTCGATTTTCTCCACACCGGACAAAAATGCAGTCGATTTTCATCTTCACACTAGGCTAAAATACCGTCGATTTCCTCCTTCACACTAGGCAAAACTGCCATCGATTTCCATCTTCACACTTGGCAAAACTGCCGTCGATTTTCATCTTCACACTAAGCAAAATTACCATCGATTTTCTCCTTCACACAGGGCAAAACTACCGCCGATTTTCATCTTCACACTAAGCAAAAATACCGTCGATTTTCTCCTTCACACAGGGCAAAAATGCCGTCGATTTTCATCTTCACACTAGGCAAAAATACCGTCGATTTCCTCCTTCACACTAGGCAAAAATGCCGTCGATTTCCATCTTCACACTAGGCAAAACTGCCGTCGATTTCCATCTTCACACTAAGCAAAAATGCCGTCGATTTTCTCCTTCAAATAGGGAAAATGCAGTCGATTTTCATCTTCACACTAGGCAAAAATACTTGGTTTGACCGTGTGAATGTATTTTCAAACACGTTGGACAAACCGTTTATCAAACCTGGTTTGCCCGTGTGAACGTGTTTTCAAACACGTTTGACAAACCTTTTTTCAAACCTGGTTTGACCGTGTGAATAGTTTTTCAAACACGTTTGACAAACCGCTTGCCAAACCTAGTTTGCCCGTGTGAATGTGTTTTCAAACACGTTTGACAAACCATTTGTCAAACCTGCTTGCAAATACGCTTGACGAACCCTTTTCAAACCTGGTTTGCTTGTGTAAATGTATTTTCAAAACCGTTTGACAAGCCGTTTGTCAAACCTGGTTTGACTGTGAGATCGGTTTTTCATACACGTTTGACAAACCGTTTTTCAAACCTGGTTTGCCCGTGTGAATGTGTTTTCAAACACGTTTGACAAACCGTTTTTCAAACCTGGTTTGACCGTGTGAATGCATTTTCAAACACGTTTGACAAGCCGCTTGCCAAACCTAGTTTGCCCGTGTGAATGAATTTTCAAACACGTTTGACAAACCATTTGTCAAACCTGGTTTGATCTTGTGAACGGTCTTGCAAACACGTTTGACAAACCTTTTTCAAACCTGGTTTGCTCGTGTGAATGTATTTTCAAAAACGTTTGACAAGCCGTTTGTCAAACCTGGTTTGACTGTGAGATCGGTTTTTCATACACGTTTGACAAACCGTTTTTCAAACCTGGTTTGCCCGTGTGAATGTGTTTTCAAACACGTTTGACAAACCGTTTTTCAAACCTGGTTTGACCGTGTGAATGCATTTTCAAACACGTTTGACAAGCCGCTTGCCAAACCTAGTTTGCCCGTGTGAATGAATTTTCAAACCCGTTTGACAAACTATTTGTCAGACCTGGTTTGACCGTGTGAACGTTTTTTAAACAAGTTTGACAAACCATTTTTCAAACCTGGTTTGCCCGTGTGAAAAAGAGGGCGGCGACCCGTCTTCGGCAGCCAGACATAGGAGGCGGCGACCCGTCTTCGGCAGCCACACAGAGGGGGCGGCGACCCGTCTTCGGCAGCCAGAAGAAGGGGGCGGCGACCCGTCTTCGGCAGCTAGAAGGAGGAGCGGCAACCCATCTTCGGCAGCCAGACAGATGGGGCGGCGACCCGTCTTCGGCAGCAAAACTGGGAGGGCGGTAAACCGTTTTCGGCAGCCAGAAGGAGGGGGCGGCGACCCGTCTTCAGCAGGAAGACAGATGGGGCGGTGACCCGTCCTCGGCAGCCAGACAGAGGGGGCATCGACCCATCTTCGGCAGCCAGACAGAGGGGGCGACGACCCGTCTACGGCAGCCAGAGAGAGGAGGCGGCAACCCGTTTTCGGCAGCCAGAAGGAGGGGGCGGCAAACCGTCTTCGGCAGCCAGACAGAGGGGGCGGCGACCCATCTTCGGCAGCCAGACATAGGGGGCGGCAACCCGTCTTCGGCAGCCAGACAGAGGGGGTGGTGATCCGTCTTCGAGAACCAGACTGAGGGGGCGGCGACCCGTCTTCGTCAGCCAGACAGAGGGGGCGGCGAACCGTATTCGGCAACCAGACAGAGGGGGCGGCGACCCGTCTTCGGCAGCCAGAAAGAGGAGGCGGCGACCCGTCTTCAGTAGCCAGACAGAGGGGGCGGCGACCCATCATCGGCAGCCAGACAGAGGGGGCGGCGACCCGTCTTCCGGGCGTCTGACCGGTAAGGGGAGATTGGGATGAGTCGGGCGTCTGACTGGAAGTCTACTACTCACAGTGTTGGTCGACGTTCGTTCCGCAGATCCTGTGGAATGCCAAGGGCCAAATGGTCCCCCCCGTGAACTCGAGGAACTGACTCGTGCAAAGGCCCCCCTTGTCCGCACAGTCTCAAAGTCCACCACTCGGAGATGTTGAAAAGAAGGGAGGAGGATGCAAGAGACCATAGGGCCTACACTTGGGAGTTTAATTTCCATTACCATTTGTCTGGTGGCTAGGCAGGAGTTTGGGAACTTACATAAGACCATAAGAAGAGCATAATAACATAAGAACATGGAGAAGGAGGCTGCAGGAGACCATAGGGCCTACACTTGGGAGTTCCATGCCGTTGTCTAGGCAGGAGTTTGGGAACAACTTACATAAGAACATAATAACACAAGAAAAGCATAATAACATGACGAAGGAGGCTGCACGCAGGAGACCATATGGCCTACACTTGGGAGTTCCATCATCACCTGTCATCTCCATCCATCCAATTCTTGCCCCTTCCTTTCCTTCTTAATTAAATCGAAATTGGTCCAATCTAAACCCAATGCTGCTGCAAGTCCTGCACTCCTCCTGCCTCAATAGGATGACCTTGCCTTGTTGGCCGCCTATTGTCCCTCCCTCCCTCCCTCCCTCCCCCTCTCTCTCCCATCCTCTCCATCTCTCATCCTCCTTCCCTCCCTCCCTCCCTACATCCCCTCCTATCCTCCCTCTCATCCTCCCTCCTTCTCCCCCCCATTCTCCCTCCTTCTCCCCATCCTCCTCTTCTACCTCTCTCCCTCCCTCCCTCCTTCCCTCCCTCCCATCCTCCCTCCCTCCCTCTCCCCTCCTTCCCCCTCCCATCCTCCCTCCCTCTCCCCTCCTTCCCCCTCCCATCCTCCCTCCCTCCCTCCCTCCCTCCCTCTCTTCCTGCAAGGCCCTACCTTGTGCCTTACCTGGCAAGTGTTGGGTCCGAGTTTGATCCTGAGCGTGCAGGACGTGGTCAGGACGTCGTGGAGGGGGAAGGACGGGTTCAGAAAAACCACGTGGCCCTTCCCAGGGGCGCTGCTGCCACCGCAGCTGTACACTGGAGGCGACGGGGAGGGGAGGAAACCCGTTGTCGGCGCCGCCAAAGGAAGGTCGAGGGTCAGGTGGACGAGGAGGAGGTGGAGGTGGAGGAGGAGGGGGAAAACACATGGTAAATAAATAGCTAAGTAAATAAATAGATAATTGCGTGTGTGTGACTTTGGGCTATTTTAATGAAAAAATATTATAGAAACCTAATTTATTATGAAGAATAAAAGATTAAGCATGATTTTTGCCAGTCTATCATAATTATCAGCTGTTGTCTAACATATTACCATGTGACGTCATGTCGCGCGGTCGTGAAAACATTTCACATAATATACTAAAATGGGCATAATTCACCCATGATATTGGGCTATTTTAATGAAAAATCATTATCAATACAATTTTATTATGAAGAATAAAAGATTAATCATGTTCTTTGCCAGTCTAGCACAGTTTTTAGTTGTTGTCTAATATATTCCCGTGTGACGTCATGTCGCGCGGTCGTGAAAACATTTCCCATAATAAACTAAAATGGTCATAATGTAGGTTATTTCAATAAATAAGGTGGTTAGTGATGAAGAGGTGTTGGCGTTCACACGTTGGTTTATTTCAAGGCACTAAGGAAATATGCACAAGCACTCTCACTGTCACTCGTCAACCTCTCTCAATGCTGACCCGCTTGGAACTCTGCGTACGTGACATGACTTCACGCTGGAATAGCGTACCCAAGGGCAGTTGCCAATAAATAATTTTCTACAGTTATTCCTTCCACACAGAAATTTACATACATCCAATTTCAGTTATACAATAATTCAATTTTGATAATATTAATAATCTATATCCCATTTATTCAACTTTCGCATGATAATTAACTTTGTAATTAGAAAATGGTAATTAGCCAAAGCTCCAGAAGTTTCCCTGTCACTCATATACGAACACACACAAATGACGCATCACTTTTTACGTTCTATATTAATGCAATACTTTTAGATTCTATAATACAATAATGATTCAACCATGACAATGGGCTATGTAATGAAAAATATATTATAAAAACCTAACTTATGAAGAATAAAAGATTAAGCATGATTTTTGCCAGTCTAGCATGATTTTTAATTATTGCCTAATATATTCCCGTGTGACCTCATGTCGCGCAAGCCTGAAAACATTTCACACAATATACTAAAATGGGCATAATTCACCCATGACATTGGGTTATTCTAATGAAACAATATTATAAAAATCTAAGTTATAATGAAGAATAAAAAATTAAGCATAATTTTTGCCAGTCTAGCATAATTTTTAGTTGTTGTCTAATATATTCCCGTGTGACGTCGTGTCGAACAGTGGTGAAAACATTTCACATAATTGCAATAAATAATTCATCCATGAAATTGGGCTATTTCAATGAAAAATATTATAGAAACAGATTTTTCTTGAGGAATAAAAAAATAAGCGTTATTTTCGCCAGTCTAGCATGACTTTTAAGTTGTCAAACATATTCCCGCTTGAGAATTTATTATTTTTTGTCCGTGCTCTGACCGTATCGAGTAATGATTTTTTTTTCTTTCTTTTTTTTTTCTTTTTAGCTGAAAACAGTGTCTTGGCGATATTACGTTATTTTATGATATATTCAGGTTTACTCTGGTAAAGTGAAGAGTTACTTTGGACAGGGCAGACAAACAATGCATGAATGCAAATCTAAATACGATAATTGGAAATCAAGGATATATTTGGAACTATATATGAATTTAAGACTAAGTATGTAATTGGAGATTAGGAGACGGGATCCCACGAGTGTTGTTCCTTCGCTGTATACTACAATGAGGTAAATATAATTAGGTAAACGCACACACGGCTTTCGTCCTTTCACTCTCATCTCTCCTGTTGACTGACGCGTTGAGGCTGATTTGCCCGGCTGTGATGTAGATCCACCCTTGTTGCACGGAGTCGTGCGCCCGCTGGATGCTCTACAAAAATTAATATTCCAGAGGGAAACTTAGCATCCTTATTTGAAATTATAACAAAAAACAATTAAGATATATTCTACCAGGGAAGGGGAAATGATATATGTCAAACATCCTAAGAAATAGAAGAAAATAAATATAACTCCTGCGACATTTTAGTTCATTCACCGACATTCTTGCGGGTCAGAGGCAACGCAGCATCTGTATGCTTGGGGATCAATGTCCACTCAGAAAAGAATGCTTATTATTTTCTTTTTCAATAAAATCCCCCTTTTTCGTTAGATAATCTACATATTTCTAGTACCGTAAGTAAAACAATGAATAATGATAATAATCATAATGGCAACAATAATTATAATAGTAATAACAATAATAATTAATAAAATTAGTAGTATTAATGATAAGAACAATGATGATGATTGATAATAAGAATAATGATGATGATAGTAATAATAATAAATGTTGACAATAATAATAAATGTTGACGGAGACGACGACGACGACGATGACGATAATAATGATAAATGATGACGGAGACAGTGATGATGATAATAATAATATTAATAATGACGATGCCGTGGACCATGATGGCGTCAAACGTCTCCTTGACGAAGCTCTGGCTGGTGACGTGACGTCGTACAAGAGGTATTGTACTGCTGGTAGGTAGGTAGCCCGCGGGGCCCGACGAGTGGGTGGGTGGGTGGGGTGGGTCCCGCCCCGACAGGATGACGTTGGCCTCGCCCTACGTACGTGTCCCCGTAGAGCCCCCCCAGGGTCTTGCGGGAGAACCTGCATGGTGGAGTACGAAAAAACGTAGGGTGTCACACGGTCAAACCCGGTTTGACAAACGGTTTGTCAAACATGTTTGACAAACACCTCATTCACACGGTCAAACACCGTTTGACAAAGGGTTTGTCAAACGTTTGACAACCAAATGCCCCGTTCACACGGTCAAATCCGATTTGTCAAACACGTTTGACAAACAAGTGCCCACATTCATACGGTCAAACACGTTTGATAAACCGTTTGACTATGTATATGGTCCTTGATGTAACGTGTGTAACGGATGCTGATGTGTGAGTGTAACGGGGTTATGGATGTATATGTAACGGGTGTTGTGTGTGTGTGTAACAGGTGGTGTTGTGTGTAACGGATATGGACGGGAGAAATTAGCCCAAAAATGAAATAGACTGCAAGCAAGGGCGTAGCCAGAGAGAGAGAGAGAGAGAGAGAGAGGCGGGGGGGGGGGGGGATTGAAACCCCCCCCCCCCAATTAAAAAAAATCCATTATGGAGTTATTGAGCATATTTAACATTTTCTTGGTAACGTGGGAATCTTTGCAACACCTTCCACTAGAGTCCAATCTGGATTTTATTCTTGTCAAAATTCTTGTTAAACTTTTACAAAAAGTATAAAACTTTTTATATGACCGATTATAATTAACTTCTATCTAATGGCAGATTGCGATTTTGTTGTGCCAAGGTTTGCAAAATTACACGAAGTGTGAATAAAACATTATTTGAGTGAGAAATGAGGAGATGAGGAGGAGAACAGGGGTGGAAAGGAAACTGGGTTGATGAAAGGGTATTAGGGTGGTTTGAACACATGGAAAGAATGAGTGAAGAAAGAGGTGTGGAAGGCAGAGGTGGAGGGAGTGAACATGAGGGGGCGTCCTAGGATGAGATGGATGGATGGGGTGAAAGGGGCTTTACAAAAGAGAGGAATGTCTGTAGAGGAAGGACGGGAGAGGACAGAAGATAGGGGTGAATGGAGAGGGGTTGTGTATAGATGATGCTGTGATGCATGAGGGGGAGTGGGTGGGGGATGGGGGGTGAGGAAGTATGTATGAGAAAAAATTTGACGCAGCCCGAAAGGATTTCTCCCCGTCTTCTCCTTTTCTCTATGAGGGGACGGAGAGGGGGGTCGCCGAATTTAATAAAGCGGCCTTGCTGTGGATGTGCTGTGTCTTGCGACACTGCTTCTGACCCAGGGCAGTGGACAGGATGCAGGGATGACCCGTCATCCAGGAGGTGCCAAGATGGGAGGGAGGGAAGAGGGTGGAGGGGAGTGGAGTGTGTTGGGGATGGAATGGGTGGGAGTGGTTTCTATGCCTTTTTCTTTTGGGCTACCCCCCATGTGGTGGGGAAAAGCCTTTGGTATATGTATGTACTGTTATTCATGTATTTATCTATTTACTTTTTATTATTTGTTTGCTGTTCATTTATTCATATATTTATTATTTATCGTTATTATCTATTTTTCTATTTATGATTTATTTTTCTATTTATAATTTATTCATCTAGTATTTGTTTATTTATCTATTTTATTTATTTATATGTTTTTTATTTATTTTTAATTATCTATTTACCTATAATTTATTTTTATACTATTTATTTATTTATTTCATTTATTTACTTATTTATCTAATTATCTTTATTTATTAATCTATCTATCAAATTATTTATTAATTTATTTAGATAAAAAGGTCGAAGTAGATTCTCCACTCTACCCACTTCCTCATTGGTCTCTTAGAATTAATAAATGAAATAATAAATGATAAATAATAAATAATAACGTAAGGTTTCCAAGTACTTTTTTGTTAGTAATATCTGTCTATATTAATCTATATTAATTTCGATCTATATTCTATATATTTTTGTTTTTGATGTACATATACTGTATATCTTATGAATGCAATTTGTTTTATTAAATTTATTTTATTTAATTATTTCATTTATTTATTTACTTATTCACATATTGCTTTTATGTATTATAGTTTTTATTAATTCCTTTATTTTTTCTTTATTAATTCTATTTGTATTTTTATGTTTTTTTATAATTATTTAAAAAACACCTTTACGGGTTTTTGGGAAAAAAATATCGACTGTATTTTTGTAATGTGTGAAGGAAGTCGATGTGAGGAAATTACTACGCTATTTCTGTCCCGTTGAAGAACAAAAAATAAACGATTTTTCTGCCAAATGTGAAGGAAGACATCGACATAGAAAACCAAAATCGACGGCATTTTGCCTAGTGTGAAGATGGAAATCGACGGCACTTTTTGCCTAGTGTGTACATGAAAATCGACGGTAATTTTGCTTAGTGTGTAGATAGAAATCGACGGCATTTTTGCCTAGTGTGAAGGAGGAAATCGACGGTATTTTTGCCTATCGACGGTATTTTTGCCTAGTGTGAAGATGAAAATCGACGGCTTTTTGCTCTGTGTGAAGGAGAAAATCGACGGCATTTTTGCCTAGTGTGTAGATGGAAATCGACGGTATATTTGCCTTGTGTGAGTGAGGAAATAGACGGCATTTTTGCTTTGTGTGAAGATGGAAATTGACGGTATTTTGGCCTAGTGTGAAGATGGAAATCGACGGTGTTTTTGCCTAGTTTAAAACGACATGAAAGCGAAATCAAGATGTCATGGTATCAGGGAGCGAAATTTTCAGGTCAGCACGTGGCCTTACGTAACACTGAACGAAACATTCTGAGAAAGCCATGTAGAGAAAAATGTTTTAAGAAAAGACGATGAATTTTGACAATTGTGTTCTTATTAAAACTGAGCCAAACATTCTGAGAAAATCCATGTAGAGAGAAACGTTTTAAAAATATAAGAGAGACGATGAATTTTGACAATTTTGTTGACCGAAACATTTTGAGAAATGTTTTAAACACGTGGAGAGAAAGGTGTTTTAAAATATAGAAAATATGATGGATTTTGGTGCGACGTGACGTCATAACGTCGGCATCAGAGTGCGGGAAGATTTTTCTGTCCTTGTGTATGGTCATCGCGAATAAAACAAAAAATAAACGATTTTTCTGCCAGACATAGAAAACCAAAATTGACTGCATTTTACCTAGTGTGAAGATGGAAATCGACGGTAATTTTGCTTAGTGTGTAGATGGAAATCGACGGCATTTTTGCCTAGTGTGAAGGAAATCAACGGTATTTTTGCCTAGTGTGAACATGGAAATCAACGGCATTTTTGTCTAGTGTGAAGAAGGAAATCAAGGGTATTTTTGCCTAGTGTGAACATGGAAATCAACGGCATTTTTGCCCTGTGTGAAGGAGAAAATCGACGGCAGTTTTGCCTAGTGTGTAGATGGAAATTGACGGTATTTTTGCCTAGTGTGAAGATGAAAATCGACGGCAGTTTTGCCCTGTGTAAAGGAGAAAATCGACGGCATTTTTGCCTAGTGTGAAGATGGAAATCGACGGCAGTTTTGCCTAGTGTGAACATGGAAATCAACTGTATTATTGCCTAGTGTGAACATAGAAATCAACGGCATTTTTGCCCTGTGTGAAGGAGGAAATCGACGGCATTTTTGTCTAGTGTGAAGATGGAAATCGACGGCCGTTTTGCCTAGTGTGTAGATGGAAATCAACGGTATTTTTGTCTAGTGTGTAGATAGAAATCGACGGTATTTTTGCCCTTTGTGAAGGAGGAAATCGACGGTATTTTGGCCTAGTGTGAAGATGGGAATCGAATGTGTTTTTGCCTAGTTTAAGACGACGTGAAAGGGAAATCAAGATGTTGTTATGGTATCAGGGAGCGAAATTTTCAGGTCAGCACGTGGCCTTACTTAACACTGAACGAAACATTCTGAGAAAGGCGGGCAGAGAAAAATGTTTTAAGAATATAGAAAAGATAATGAATTTTGACAATTGTGTTCTTATTAAAACTGAGCGAAACATTCTGAGAAAATCCTCAAATACATGGAGATAGAAACGTTTTAAAAATATAGAAAAGACGATGAATTTTGACAATTGTGTTGAACGAAACATTCTGAGAAATTCTTTAAACACGTGGAGAGAAAGATGTTTTAAAAATATAAAAAATATGATGGATTTTGATGCGACGTGACGTTATAACGTCGGCATCAGAGTGCGGGAAGATTTTTCGGTCCTTGTGTATGGTCATCGCGCGTAGGCAACTTTTTCCTTTTCTTTTTCTGTATTTTGAGGACCAAAAACTCGATGGAGATAATCAGGAAACTTAAAATGTATATATACAAAAATAGCGTTTTCTATCGACGTCATGAAAATAACGACGGCAATGGAGCGCGGTGCATTGTGGGATTAATGACGTCTTTCCCAATGTGAGAATCTAAAAATTAGTCTTTTGTCATCCATGCATGAGCACAGTTGCATGATTAAGCAGTTGTTACACATAGATTATATTTCTGACAACAACATATTTCCACCAAAATGTAAATATTTCTTGTCCAAACTCACCCTTTTTGGCGCATTTCATTTACTGCAAAGTATCTACATTAAATACAATGTCTTCATTTTATTCTTTCTTCCTTAAAAAACTAATTTTGCAAATCAATCGACAAAAGTAATCATAAAGATACCAAGTATCAAGATGATATAATGTTAATCATCAAAATTCGCTAACACAATAGCAAATGTACCTCCAACCTCCATTTGAATAACGCCAATATGACTTCCGTTGCAGACATCTAGACGTCTCTGAGGACATATTCAACAGCATATGACGGAAAGATCATTTGTTGTTTGGAGATTTGAAAAATCTAGAAAGTGTTTGATAAATGATAGCCAGTATGGTTTCAGACGGAAACGTTCTTGCGTGATTAACTTACTCGAATTCTACAACACAGTTATCTCGAACTATGACAAAAGAAACAATATAGATTTAGTATATCTAGACTTTGCAAAAGCTTTTGATACCGTCCCACACGAAAGACTACTTACTAAATTAGCTTTGCATGGAATAAGTGGTAGCCTATTAGGTTGGACTAGTAATTGGTTGAAGGGTCGAAAACAGAGAGTTGTTTTAATTGGACAAACTTCTGGATGGAAAAGTATTGCAAGTGGAGTTCCTCAGGGTTCCGTTCTTGGGCCACTTCTATTCATAGTATATTTAAATGATATAGACCATGGACTAAAATCTACTGTTTCCAAATTTGCAGATGATACAAAACTGTGCGGAGTGGCAAATGGTCACTCAAACCAATTAGATATTCAAGAAGATTTAGATAAATTACAGCAATGGTCTGAAAAGTGGCTAATGAAATTTAACACAAGTAAATGCAAGGTAATGCACATAGGTAAAAATAACAGCAAGTACGATTACAAGTTATTTGGAAATTCGTTAACAAAAGTGGATAGTGAAAAAGATCTCGGCGTAATTATCAGTAACGACCTCAAATCATCCAAGCAGTGTATTTCAGCCTCTGAGAAAGCAAATAAGATTCTAGGACTGATTGCGCGATCTTTTGATCTCAAAAGTCCATCACTCATTAACAAGCTATATAAATCGTTAGTTCGTCCACATTTGGAATATGCTGTTTTTGTATGGTCACCGAATCTCATTAAAGACATTGACAGACTGGAAAAAGTACAACGGCGAGCCACAAAACTGATTCCAAATATCAAAAATAAATCATACGAAAATCGACTAAAACATATGAATCTGTTTTCCCTAAAAAAGCGTAGACTCAGAGGTGACTTGATACAGGTCTTTAAAATTCTAAAGGGAATTGACATCAAAAGTGACCAAATTTTTACATTGAATGGGAATCAGACAAGAAACAATGATCTCAAACTGTCCGGAAATAGATTCAATTTGGAAGTAGGTAGAAATAACTTTGCCAACCGTGTAGTTAATGAATGGAATAAACTTCCTGCACAGGTAGTGCAATGTAGTTCAGTTCGAAGCTTTAAGAATCATTTAGATAAATACCTAAGTAAGATGCTGTAATGATTATGATTTATCTTATATTATTTGTTTTTGTTTTGTTATCATTTGTCTGTCCGATTTTCATTTATTATTAGTTATATGTCAATTTATTATTATTTACTATTTACCTGTTTGTTTATTATTTAACTATACCTATGCATTTATTTATGTATTTTATTTGTTATTTACATTATCATAGTTTTTATCTATTATTTTATCATTAATATGATTTTTTTTCGCATCCGACCTAGATATGGATCAAAAGGTCTCCTGTCGGCATGCTCCGCCTTTGTAATCCTTTGTAGCCATATATCAAAATCCCACGAATCAAAATGCCATAGTCAATACTATCCCATTGTTCATAATCCCACACATAATATTCCAGGATGTTGATAGTATTAACTATATGTTAAAGTATAATTTCATTTGATAAATTTATTAATGAATATAGGTCTAGGTTAATTGGCGTGGGATTTTTACCAATGGGATTATGACCTTATGGAACTCTGTCATGGATTCGACACAGGCAAGGTCATCATATCAAGACAACAGGTCAGGACTCGCAGTAATGGATTTAAACTGGACAAATTTAGATTAAGTTGTTTTAAGAAACGGTTAGACAACTTTATGCATGGGGATGACAGGTTTTAATGGACATGGAACTGCCTAGTGTAGGCCACATGGTCTCTTGCAATCTCCTTCGTTCTTATCCCACTGGGCGTCGACGACCGTTGAGAGCTCGTTCGAGTCAAAAACGACGTTGGTTACAAAATTCAAATTTTCAAATATTCAGTTACATCTAGCAAAGATGAAGGATGAACTAAGAGATTGTGTAAATCTAGATACGGATGTTAGACATACTGTTGAATTGTGCTTGGGATGTCTAGGTTTCTGTAATAAGCGAAGTCTTATTCTAGTTACATTCAAATGGAGGTTGGAGGATGTCGGAGGAATAATAGCCCAGTGTGATTGATTACCCTCCTGGGGCCGTATACACAAAACTTTTTTGTTAGTCTTAACAATCTCTGCTAGCTAACAGAAAACCACTAAAAGTTATACACCAATGCTTAACTAACAACTGTTAGCTAGCAAACAGTTGTTTGTCAAGTACCGCTAAACAGCGCTGAAGTTAGCAGCTTATGAACATGTAAATGGACGTATTATCAAAAATTGCACACATAAAACAGTGTTATTAATGCAGTTGTTCAGAATTTATTAATAAAGTATCATGATAGCACATAGATATCGTATGTATGGGTTTTTAGAAGTACTTATTAACCAACGACAGATATTTTTGGACGAAGGCGCATTGTACAGGCGGCCGTGCCACAGACAAATCTTCCGACAGAAGACTCAACAATAATTTCAGAGGACATAGACATGGCAGAAGAAACACAGAAAAAGAAAAGGAAGCCAAACTGGTCACAAGAGGAAACACTCCTCTTGATCAACGTGATTATGGAGAAAAAATAATGATAAATGGGCGATTCAAGCCAAGTTTAAACCACAAGGATAAGAGGGAGGCATGACAAAGCACGTTGATGCTATGGTATTGTTTTCTGTTTACATATAAATGTTCATCGACACTTGGAGCCCCAATTCTAATGTTTGTGCCATCTATGGTACCCACAACACCGGGAAACCTACAGTTTTCCATGAACTCTGCTTGTTTTACTTGCACTTCTTGGCGAGTCAATAGGAATTTTACAAACTGAGTTACAATATCTGGTTCTGATAGTGCATCAATTGTTTGAGTAATGACACGGCTGATTGATGCTTGCGAGGTCCCAAATTCGTCACTGCTGCATTTTACCTGTGGCTAAATATCATAGGGTAATTGCCACCTTCGTCTCAGGACTCAGTGGTCGATTCCGTTCTGTTCGGGATTGAAGTTTGTCCCTCACTAAATCAGCCATTTTTATTATACCAGCACGGTTCATTCTGAAGCGTTTGATGAGTTCGTCGTCATTGTACTCGTTAAATATGTCCCGTCGCTGTCGATAAACTCGCAGTCATCTTTTTAGTTGTTGTTGCTCCGCCATCTTCTCTACTAACAGGAACTTGTTAAGAGCTTAATAGTCCTCCTCAGCACTTTTATCTTAACAGTACTTTTAAGGCCCTAACAAGTTTTCTGTATCACTGTTAGTGCTTAACAGCTAAATGTTAGCCTTAACAGGAATTTGTTACCCTTAACAGCTATTTGTTAGTGCTAACAAGTTTTGTGTATACGGCCCCTGGAGGTCAGCCATATTGGATTTGCAAGTCTGCACCTAGATGCTACGCAAGTTTGACGACAATTATTAAAAGATCAGACTATTTGTAACGAAAATTCCCTTAACGATAAGAAATATAAAATAATGAAAATAATTATATATATTTTGGGATCCGGCGAATTCACCGACAACAATTCATCGATACACACAATTCATCGAAAGATAAAAATATTCTAGTTTGAAATATATAACTAGGTTGTGTTTTCATCCTTGATTTAGCATACTTTTACCTCTGATAATGAAATAATTACTTTCATAACCTTTATTTAGGATGAAGAATTTCTTTTCGTAGTATTTATCAAGAATAGTTAAAATTCTTTACTGACAGAACTATTGAAAATGACAAATCAGTTTCAACTAAACTTAGAACTATAAATTGGTTTACTTAAAATTATAAAAGCTAGGTCATGGGCTATTGCCCGCAAATAATCAACGACGTTGCTGTATGAAGGATATCTTTCTACAATGTTTTTTTTTTTTTCTTTTTTTTATCCGTTCAGAGTCACGATATTTCTTTCTTTGTAGTCGAGATGAAGTACCTGCCAAATATTGATAGATTTTCACTTCATTATAGTTTTGTTCCTTGATTTAGCACAGTTTACCTTTGATAATGAAATAGTTACTGTCATAGCCTTTATTTAGGATACTACAAAAAGCAAGGTAGGATTTCTCTTCCACCCTTTCACCAATCAGATTATTAGTTTCAAGTCTATCCATCATTCTATCTAGCTATCTGAAAAAAACACTGCCTTAATTGTTATTGAATCCAAATTCAAACGTCCGATCTGAATGGACTTAAAAAAAAAAAAATCAAATCCAAAAGAAAGTGAACGAAGACTCAAGATTTTGGACCAAGACTCACTAGAAATAGCAGGAGTATGATTTTATTCCAATTTATACGTGATATGAAGAAGTTTTTGCTAAGAATGTGTTTAAAAATGGGATAATTTAGTTACAAAGTACATTATTTTTTCTTTTTGCAGATAAAGAAAATTTATTGAAAAGTTTTATTTTGTTAAAAAAGAAACACACACACACACAATGTTCGCCAACGCAGGACCGACCTTCTAACGCCTCCCCTCCCTCCTCCCCTTCAACTCCTCAATATCTTCTTAATTAAGGACGCAGGAGGCGACTCGCCAAGTTAGTTAACTCGTTACAATCATGTTCCGGACCCAGCAAAGGATGGAAGGAGGGAGGGAGGGCGCAGGGATCTTGGGAAGAAAGGTGGACCCACCTCTGTGGAAGGTTGTTCCTGCGGGAAGGAAGGAAGGAAAGGAGGAATGAAGGCGTTTGTTGGTTCGTTAGGTTGGATCATCGAGCGAGGAGGAGGAGGCTGCTCCTGTACTGTAATTCGAGACCAGTTGTGTAACCACAGAAAGCCATTTCTTTCACGGGGGGCGGACCTGTCGTCGTCTGCATTGTTCCAGTAATAAGGAGAAAGGGAAGAATAGAGAGAAGAGAAAAGGAAGTAGTACGTGAAAGAGAGAAGGCAGCTGGGAGAGATGAAACGTTAGAAAGGTGAAAAGGAGTGGAGGAAGGAAAGTGTAGTAGTAGGTTCATGTGAGGGGAAGGAAGGAAGGAAGGAAGGAAGGAGGGAGGAGAGTTTACCAATAACACAAGGCGTGTTCTATAGAGGATGAACCGGCGACAGAGTCGGCAAGTTCGTCTAGTTTAATTGGTCCTTCCCTCACAAAAGAAGGAAGGTCTGAACTATCCAAAAACCCGGACTGTGTGTTACTGGAAGTGCTCTCGAAGAAGGAGAGGCTGCGGTGGCTGGCCGACTAAATGTTGGGAGTCTTATGTAGACTTTCCCATTCAGGAGAAAGTCTCCGCAAGATTCCCAGCAATCTCAAGCTAAATTCCGACTTCTTTATGCTTCTTTTTAATCAGGAGGCAATATCAAAGGATGTTACGTCAAAGTAGAACAACGTCGGGAAGAAACCCGGAGGGAGGTAAGGTCTTAAAAGAAGTCCCTTTCTTCTCCCGAAATAAAAAGATAGTTGATCGACCACGAGTTACCCACTGTTCACAGGTCATATAGAATTCATTGATTTAAGTAAAGGCATTCTTTTGCAACTGAAGGAAATCGCCAGGCAGCAGCACTAACTGGAGTAGACATCTATAAATGATCTTGCTCTCCTTTTTTAAGAGGTTAGTGTAGCGTGGCTTTCCTGTTTTGAGTCTCTATTAGAAAGACCTCGAAGTCGTCCCCCTCAGGAATAATCTCCTTCTCGTTCCCCCCAATTCTACCCTTCTGATTTATGCGAAAGGTACCGCTATAATTCGACGACACAAAGACACAAAAAAGATCAAGATCGAGAAAGGAGTACGGCAAGGCGATACCATTTCACCCAAATTATTTACAGCTTGTTTGGAAGACATTTTCAGAAGGTTGACTTGGGAAGAGAAAGGTTTGAAGATTAATGGCGAATATTTAAACCACCTAAGATTTGCAGATGACATTATTCTTATTTCAGAAAAAGTGGGAGACTTGCAAGATATTCTGAGTGGTATGAACGAGGAAAGTCTCAAAGTAGGCTAAATAATGAATAAGAGTAAAACCAAAGTAATGTTTAACACCAAAGTTCAAAGTAAAGGGATTATAATCGGTGATAAGAGTCTTGAAGAAGTTGAAGAGTATAATTACAAAGGATTACAAAGGCAAAGCATGCCGACAGGAGACCTTTTGATCCATATCTAGGTCGGATGAAAAAAAAAAAAAAAAAAAAAAAAAAAATCATATTAATAATAAATTAAAACTATAACAATGTAAATAACAATTAAAATACATAAATAAATGCATTGGTATAGTTGAATAACAAACAAACAGGTAAATAGTAAATGATAATAAATTGACATATAACTAATAATAAATGAAAATCAGACAGACAAATTATAACAAAACAAAAACAAATAATATAACATAAATTATAATCATTACAGCATCTTACTTAGGTATTTATCTAAATGATTCTTAAAGCTTCGAACTGAACTACATTGCACTACCTGTGCAGGAAGTTTATTCCATTCACTAACTACACGGTTGGCAAAGTTGTTTCTACCTACTTCCAAATTGAATCTATTTCCGGACAGTTTGAGACCATTGTTTCTTGTCTGATTCTCATTCAATGTGAAAATTTGGTCACTTTTGATGTTGTCAATTCCCTTTAAAATCTTAAAGACCTGTATCAAGTCACCTCTGAGTCTACGCTTTTTTAGGGAAAACAGATTCATGTGCTTAAGTCGATTTTCGTATGATTTATTTTTGATATTTGGAATCAGTTTTGTGGCTCGCCGTTGTACTTTTTCCAGTCTGTCAATGTCTTTAATGAGATTCGGTGACCATACGGAAACAGCATATTCCAAATGTGGACGAACTAACGATTTATATAGCTTGTTAATGAGTGATGGACTTTTGAAATCAAAAGATCGCGCAATCAATCCCAGAATCTTATTTGCTTTCTCAGAGGCTGAAATACACTGCTTGGATGATTTGAGGTCGTTACTGATAATTACGCCGAGATCTTTTTCACTATCCACTTTTGTTAACGAATTTCCAAATAACTTGTAATCGTACTTACTGTTATTTTTACCTATGTGCATTACCTTGCATTTACTTGTGTTAGATTTCATTAGCCACTTTTCAGACCATTGCTGTAATTTATCTTAATTGCTTTCTCAGAGGCTGAAATACACTGCTTGGATGATACACATACACATATATACACAAATGTACACACATTGGTACACAAACACACATATACAGAAACATACATGTACACACAAACACACCCATGTACTTTTGTATGTACACACACAGATATATATACACACATATGTACGCACACAAACACATATGCGTACACACATGTACACACATATGTATACACACACATATACATGCACATATGTACACACACACACATGAACACGCACACAAGTACACACACATACATGTACACAGACACACATGTATATACCTACACATGTCCACACACACATGTGCATACATATGTAGACTAACACACATGTACACCTACACACACATATATATACACACATGTACACACACATGTACAGACAAACACACGTAAAACACATGCACAGGTACACACGTAAACGGACACGTAAAAACACACATGTCCAAACAGACATGTACACATACACATGTGCATACACATATACACACACACATGTCCAAAAACATATGTACACATACACACACATACACATATACATATACACATACGCGCCACATTGAAGTTAGGTAATCTGAGAGGGAGGGGAGGAAATAAGGATGACTAATTTGTGTGGGCCAGTGGTTCTCAACCTGGGGCCCCCAAAGGAACCACGGGGGTCCCCAGAAGAGCCACGGGGGCTCCCTGAGGAGCCGCAGGGCTTCCATAGGATCGGCGGGGAGCCCCAGCAGGAGGATCGGCGGGGCGCCCCCAGCAGCAGGATCGGCGGGGCGCCCCCAGCAGCAGGATCGGCGGGGCGCCCCCAGCAGCAGGATCGGCGGGGCGCCCCCAGCAGCAGGATCGGCGGGGCGCCCCCAGCAGCAGGATCGGCGGGGCGCCCCCAGCAGGAGGATCGGCGGGGCGCCCCCAGCAGGAGGATCGGCGGGGCGCCCCCAGCAGGAGGATCGGCGGGGCGCCCCCAGCAGGAGGATCGGCGGGGCGCCCCCAGCAGGAGGATCGGCGGGGCGCCCCCAGCAGGAGGATCGGCGGGGCGCCCCCCAGCAGGAGGATCGGCGGGGCGCCCCCCAGCAGGAGGATCGGCGGGGCCCCCCCCGCAGGAGGATCGGCGGGGCGCCCCCCGCAGGAGGATCGGCGGGGCGCCCCCAGCAGGAGGATCGGCGGGGCGCCCCCAGCAGGAGGATCGGCGGGGCGCCCACAGCAGGAGGATCGGCGGGGCGCCCCCGGCAGGAGGATCGGCGGGGCGCCCCCCGCAGGAGGATCGGCGGGGCGCCCCCGGCAGGAGGATCGGCGGGGCGCCCCCTGCATGAGGATCGGCGGGGCGCCCCCTGCATGAGGATCGGCGGGGCGCCCCCTGCATGAGGATCGGCGGGGCGCCCCCTGCATGAGGATCGGCGGGGCGCCCCCTGCATGAGGATCGGCGGGGCGCCCCCTGCATGAGGATCGGCGGGGCGCCCCCTGCATGAGGATCGGCGGGGCGCCCCCTGCATGAGGATCGGCGGGGCGCCCCCAGCAGGAGGATCGGCGGGGCGCCCCCAGCAGGAGGATCGGCGGGGCGCCCCCAGCAGGAGGATCGGCGGGGTGCCCCCAGCAGGAGGAGCGGCGGGGCGCCCCCAGGAGGAGCGTCGGGGCGCCCCCAGGAGGAACGGCGGGGCGCCCCCAGGAGGATCGGCGACTTCCTATCTCAGTTTCAAAAATAATCAGTTTGACACGTCTGTGTGTTAATACTAATGTCTTTTTCTTTTAAAGACTCATTCTTCAGACAGAAAAACGGATGCAGCATGGGCTCCAACATCTCTCCAGTGCTTGCCAACATCTACATGGAGTGGTTTGAATGTACCTTGTTACCAAAAATTAAACCAGCGGAGATGTTTTGGTACAGATATGTAGATGATATTTTTACTATATGGGATGAAAAATGGGGTTCTTTAATGACTTCTTCATAGAATTAAACAACCTAGCAAGTAATTTAAGTTTCAAAGTAGAATGGGAAGAAGGAAAAATCCCATTTCTTGACACTTTGGTCATGAGAGGTCCGGACCAATTGTCCTTTTCAGTGTACAGGAAGCCCACACACACCGGCAGCTACCTACATTTCTTTAGTCATCACCCGGATAATATCAAATGTAGTGTAGCGTCGGGCCTGTTTCTTAGAGCATACAGGATATGCAGCCCACGACATCTAGATGCAGAATTAACATTAATTCAATCACAACTTTCAAAGCTAGGATACCCAGGGTGGTTTTTGTCCAAAGCCCTGAGGAAAGCAAAACACAATTTTTATAAAACATCCAACCTTGATGATAAATTCAAATGGAGCAAGAATAACTTGTTATTACCATATAGTGATTCCATTAATGCAGCTTTCAAACTTTTGCCCAATGATGATGTCAAACTAATTTTTAATTACCCAAACAGTTTATTCAGGAAAGAAGTGAATGTACACCGACGCACCAACGTAGAAAACAGCCCCGGTGTGTACAAACTTCCCTGAAAGACTGTGATGAAGTATACTGGGGCCAAACAGGAAGAGACTTAACCACGAGAATAAAGGAGCATAAAAATTCCGTTAAGTACGGACAAGAAAATTCAGCTGTGTTTCTCCACACCAGTAAGGAGGACCACCGCATGGATTGGGAAAAGGCTGAAACTATTTATAAATCCCAGTGTAGTTTTCGAAGAAAAATTATTGAATCCTCTCTCATTAAACACCTACCCAATTTTAATTTATCGAAAGGTCAATGGTCACCAGACTGGATCACATGGATGGCAGCAAACAAATTGATTATGAAAGCGGCAGGACAGATTCCCACATACCAACCCCAAGTAACTTGAGTCCCCTTAACCGCGTCTCCTAATTGTTCTCTCCCTGTCCATATTTATACTTGTTAACTCTATTCCTTTGTATCATTCTGCTGAAGAGGACCACAGTCAGTGGTCGAAATATACAGATAATTAGTATTTCTGATTTCTTTTCTCTGACAGTGGGTTAACAAGTTTCATATATATATATATATATATATATATATATGTGTGTGTGTGTGTGTGTGTGTGTGTGTGTGTGTGTGTGTGTGTGTGTGTGTGTGTATACACATATATAATTAAACTAACTAACCAGTCCCTCCGTCCTAATGGGATAACCAACAAACATAAAGAATCTAGACAGAGTTACAGGTAAGAATATAATAATATACTAGGAATAAATCAAAACAGCCAAATAAGGGGGCTTATTTTCATTGATGTCAAAAAGATATATATACATATATATATATATACATATATACATATATATATATATATACATATATATATATATATATATATATATATATATATGTATATGTGTGTGCGTATATATATATATATATATATGTATATATATATATATGTGTGTGTGTGTGTGTGTGTGTGTTTGTGTATATATATATATGCGGAAAAACCGCCAAGGAAAAAGATAAACTGATGACCAAGCGTTTTTGTCTATTCAGACATCCTCAGGGTACATAGAAATGAAAAAGGACACAAGAATATATACACAGAGTATAAGGTCAGGAAGGGAACCGGGGAAGGTTGTGAGGCTCTATTGTCGACCTGACCCATTCGTGGCTGCGGACGTTTGGGCCACTACCTTTTCCATAATAAAATTGTCCAGCTTGTACATACCATGAATTAATCTAAGTTATTGACAAATATATCTTTGATCAGACTAGATTCTATTATATTTCTAGTCAAATATGACTTATTTTTAACAATTTCTTTAGCACCCTCCCAATTTATGCAATGATTAAAATCCCTTAGGTGAATAATTAATGCATTAGAAAATTGCCCACTCTTGACGCTATACTGATGTTGTGTTAACCTTGCTTTTAATTCTTTTTCAGTCTGACCAATATAGCATTTGCCGCAATTTTTACATGGAATTGAATAGATGCATCCTTCTACCTTATAAGGAGAGTTTTTAATTAAAAGACTTCTAACTGTATTGGAGTTCCTAAATGCCACTTGAATGTTGTACGAAAGAAATTAATTTCTAATGCGTTTGCTGTCGTTTTCAACAGAATATGCTTGAAAGAGAATCTCCTGCCACGCTTCACGAATATATATATATATATATATATATATATATATATATATATATATATATATATATATATATATATATGTATATAATGATAATAAAATCTCCATATGCTGTGTGCAAATGAATTACTTAGTCGTGGGGTGTATTCGCGTGCCATTCTGCATGAGATGCAAACATTTTTTCTATCTTATCTTTTCCTAAGAGTTTTTCTTTCACGGAAAGTCAAATGTTAATATTAACCCAGTAACACAATATATAAATTATATTCTATATAACAATATTTTCATTTCCATATGTTACTATTAATTTTATAGACTTATTTATCTACTTACTGATATATATATGTATATACACACACACATATATATATATATATATATATATATATATATATATATATGTATGTATATATACATAAAGGATTAAAAAGCAGGAGCATGCTGACAGGAGACCTTTTGGTCCATAACTAGGTCGGATGCACACACACACACACACACACACACACACACCATACACACACACACGCACACACACACATACACACACATACATACAGACATACACACACACACACACACACACACACACACACACACACACACACACACACACACACACACACCACCGGCATAGCTCACACACACACACACACACACACACACACACACACACACACACACACACACACACACACACACACACACACACACACACACACACACACACACACACACACACACACAGACATGCAGGCGCGACATTACGTCACAGGTCTACCCGAAGAGAAAGGAGTCGTTTCTAATCTAAGAGAATGGGGATCGTGCAAGCATAGACAACACCGACCACTAAACACATTTTTATTAAGGAGGAAGGGGGTTGATAGATAAGCTACAGAATTTACCTTTCATGCTACTGAGCGCAAAATATGAATATTTACGTGTATTTGTTTATATAAGTGTACCCTGATATCCGATGTACCACAGCTATGCAAATATATAGCAAATGGTTATTTTTGCCACAATTTTTATCTCCAGCAGTTTTCCTGTAATATATTTTTTATATAAATAGAATTGTAATGATCAAAATGTATTCAATATATTTGTATAGGTTTTGTCACATAAAATAGGACATCTTGACAAGACACATGCGTATATGGCAACAAGGGTGGGAGGGAGCGGGTGAGGGGATGGAGGAAAATTGGCTTTGAAATAGGAAGGGTGAGAGAAATAGGGAGGGAAGGACAAGATTTTCTATCTATTCATATATATATATATATATATATATATATACATATATATATATATATGTATATATATATATATATATTATTATTATTATTATCATTTTTTTTTTCTTTTTTCTTTTTTTTTTAGAGAAAATCGCAGTAAAGGAACAAGGAGAGAACAGAGGGGGAGGGAGAGAGGGAGGAGGAGGGGGAAGAAGGTTTGTACGTATTTCCTACCGAGATATTATATTTGACCACGTACGTGCAGTGGCGGTCTTGCTTCCAGACGAATCTCCACTTTCCGACGCTGTAAAAATGTGGGAAGATATCCTCATCATCTCTTTCAACCACCACCCCAAGAATCCACCTCCTCAGCATCTACGCAACAGAAAATGGCTCCTCCCACTTCCCTCCCTAACCCTCCCGTCTTCAAATTTTTCTCATTTAATTCGCCTCAACATTTTTTCTCTCAATTTTCGATCCAATTCAATTCTACAATTTTCATTTAGGTGTTATCACCATCATCATCATCATCTTTATTGTCTTCATTATCATTATCAAATCTACGTGGACAGCATTGTTCGTTTCCCTATTTCATGGCCACAGCTACAATATCAACATAAAGAAATATATATATATATATATATATAATATTGTAGTTTATATATTTTTCGTTCTGGGCTAGAATTTTTGATTCAGATGAATACATACACCAACCATTAATCCTACCCACCATCAAACGGAAAATAAATAAAGACGAAGTCAAACTTAAGGCGTTCAAATTTGAGACGACAAAACAACGACGACGACAACAATATAAAACTTCTCTCGCCACCCGCACCCTACCGAACATATATACACGATTTTCTTGTTTATAAAATGCCTCTGCAAAATGCATTATAAATATAATTAATTTGAAATATTAAAAATAACATCTCAAGTCGAAGAAAAAATCGGCTGGAGCTATCCTGAGGAAAATTACTATGATGTTCCATGGATTCGAAGATATTTGAATTTAGTCACGTGACTCCTACCTGCCAACTACGGAGGATGTCATGACAGGCGTACCAAATGTACCCTAAAAGTATATATATATATATGTGTATATATATATATATATATATATATATATATATATATATATATATATATATATATATATATATATATATATATATATAGATATATCAAGGACTACTATTACACAGGACGTACGCACCCAGATTCCTGGCTCCGCTAGCGGAAGCCATTGCTTTCCTTGTAACCTAACATTTTATATTGGACAAATATATCAAAACTAGAAACCTAACATTGTATATAGGACAAATATATCAACTATTGACTTATTCAATGCAGTATAAGTTAATATAAACTTTTATGGTGAAATAAGAAACTATTTTTAAGGCACTGTTATGCTTTGAAATGCCAATTTTGGCCGGAATTAACATGTATTATTGTATGAGGTTAGTGGAGAGTTATTTACATTAATCATTATTTACATTTGAGTTCATTGTCTTGAAAAGGAAGAACAATTTAGCTGCCTTCTCTTTACCGAGGCGGTTCCTTAAGTTAATTTTGTGTATACAAGTCCATAGGAGGAGAAAACTCTTTCAACTCCTGATGATGAGGCTACTCCAGTTAGGAGTTGACGCACTGATAACAGAATATCACTGTCTTACATGGCTGTATGTGAATCCCACCACTCAATAGCTGTTAGGGTCTTGGTCACAGACTCAGTAAACTTGGACGTCTGGAAAGGAGGTGATTTTGCCTGAAACTTCATAATGACAGGAACAAGTGTTGAATATTTCTCATTGGCATACTCCATAGTAATATTCACCTCTTCTGCACTGAGCATTTTTCCTTCAAGTGCTGGATGAAGCATGTTGGGAAATATGTGAGCTTTGGTGATAAACTGTTTTTTCACCAATTTTTCAGCTTGTTTATTGTTTGTGAAATGGCCAAGTAATTTCTTCCAAACATCTACCGCTTGAGCGATAGTGCATTTGTCACTCTGTACCTCATCTAGAGCCTTTGCTATTGGCTGCAATCGATCCAGTAATTCTAACAACACGCACACAAACCCACCCACACACACATGCACGCACGCACACACACACACACACACACACACACACACACACACACACACACACACACACACACACACACACACACACACACACACACACACACACACACAGTCTCCCTCTCTCTCTCTCTCTCTCTCTCTCTCTCTCTCTCTCTCTCTCTCTCTCTCTCTCTCTCTCTCACACACACACACACACACACACACAAACACACACACACACACACACACACACACACACACACACACACACACACACATACACACACACACACACACACACACACACACACACACACACACACACACACACACACACACACACACACACACACACACACACACACACACACACACACATGTATTTATGTATGTATATATATATACATATGTATATATATATACATATATATGTATATATACATATATATATATATATATATATATATATATATATATATATATCACAACAAAGATATGTCGTAGCACATTTGTAAAATAATACTGATGACCCACTTTCGGAGAAGAATAAGCGAAGATATAGAGATCTGTATATTTCGATCACTTACTGTGATCCTCTTCAGCAGATATGAGTTACAAAGTACAGAACAATGTGTATTTATAGTAAAGCAGTGAGGTAGCAAGAGGGGATGGAGCTCAGGTCAACACGCCCGGCACGCATGCTCGCATCTTGGTGGCTCAGGTCACATGACCGGCGTTGCATAGATTGCAACTCCTGGAGTTTATAAATTACCTTGTTTAGATTGCAATGATGTATATTGGGGACAGACGGGTCGAGATCTCAATACCAGGGTTAAGGAGCACAAGAACTCTGTTAAATACGGACAGGAAAATTCCGCAGTATTTCAGCACGTCGCCAATAAAAACCACCGAATAAATTGGGACGATGCTGAAATAATTTATAAATCCAAATGTAGTTTCAGAAGAAAAATAGTAGAATCCTCCTTAATAAATAATTTCCCAAATTACAACATTTCCCATGGTCAATGGTCACCAGACTGTATTTCTTCTTTTGCCATAAATAAAATGTTACCATCAACATTAGCGGTGGACAAAAATCACCAAGGCCCATGCAACGCCGGTCATGTGACCTGAGCCACCAAGATGCGAGCATGCGTGCCGGGCGTGTTGACCTGAGCTCCGTCCCCTCTTGCTACCTCACTGCTTTACTATAAATACACATTGTTCTGTACTTTGTAACTGTCAAGGACCTCTGCATAAAAGCCGGGCTTCCTCCCGATGCGAGACAACTTGTTACCCAGTGTCAGGTGGATCTCTTTCACCCCTGGGTACTCAAACCACCAACAGTTGTCTCAGAAATTCCGGGATTGAGATGCCAAGACGGTCCGCATCTTCTCTTCTCCTAGCACATGTGAGGGAAATGATAAGGACGGAGTACAAGGAGGACTTCCTTGTCTACACGGATGGCTCTGTGCTTGAGGATGGCCGCACAGGCGCAGGGATATTCTTGGAAAACACACAAGAGTCCATCTCCGTGAAGCTTCCCCCCACCTCCATCTTCTCGGCCGAATTAATCGCCATTCGGGAAGCCATTAAAATAGTTCTCGCTCTTCCCCATCCGCCAGCTTGCATCACCGTGCTCTCAGATTCAAGAGCCAGCCTTAAGGCACTTCAGAGCTGTCAATGCGACTCGCAACCAGACATTTTGCAAGAAATACTGCACCTCACTGCTGAGGCCTCCAACAAAGATATTCAGATAAGATATCAATGGGTTCCCTCACATGTGGGGTTGCACGGTAATGAAAAGGCGGATGGGGCAGCCAAGAAGGGCGCCCTGGCGCCTGAAGAGGACATGATTTCCATCAAATTCACGATCAGCGACGCCCTGCACAAGATCAACAGAGCCATCTGGGAGACCTGGAAGGCAGACTTCACCGCCACTGCCATCGCTCGGGGATGGCCGACAACAACCTGTCACGGAGGAAAACCCCCGACTCTCCCCACTGTACCCCCTTATATGTTAGCCATGATATCCAGAATAAGGGTAAACCATTGGCGAACCAAATTTCTAAATCTTCTCTGTACCTGTGGCAGAGAACAGGTCTCTTTCAATCACTGCCTTTTCGTTTGCAGAGAGCTCAGGGACCATTTTAAAATTTTAAGAAATCTCTTCGGAGATCCCTCCACCGCCCTAGACCAATTGAGGGCAAACAGCACATCAGACGCCGGAAAATCCCAAATAATCCTGGCGGCTGCCAGCCTAATCTGCTCTTCCCCCGTGGGAGGCCTACTATGACCCTCTCCAGCCGGGTCAAATATAACAAAATTCCACACTCCGGTAAATAAATAAATATAAAATTGAATTAATAAATAAATAAGATATTACGGCCATAGAAGCAATTAAAGACAGTCCTGAAATCGGCTAGCTCCGCAGGGACTAAAAAAAAAATGGAATCTTCATTACTTCAATTGCCACTGAAGAGGCACCAGGAGGTGCAAAAACGCGTTTTGGCTTTCGACTGTGCCTACTTATATACCATGACATACGACGAATTATTCGGACTCCTGCCTACATACCCCTTTGTAGAATACATACATTTTTGTGAAATATTAACTTTTGTAAAATATATACACCATTTGTAAAATACATACCCCTATCTGCGTGAAAAAATACTCCTTTTGTAGAATAAGTACCCCATCTTCGTGACAAATATACCCCCTTTGTGAAATACCCTTTCGTAGAATACACATTCGTTGTGAAATGTGAACTCTGCGTGACAAATAGACCCCCTGATGATTAGGCTAGGTTAAGCTAGATTAAGACGCATTGACAATTACCTCGATGGGGTCCATTTTCCACGGGGGGTCCATATTTCACAGATATAATACTACGAGCCAAACATGTTCTATGAAGAACAGAAATACTGAAACATTATATTTATATATATGTCTTCCTTGGTGTCTACCCAGAGACAGACTTTATATTTTTACTTATCTATTCCTTTATTTATTCATCTACTTTTGGCGGGAAAATATTCAAGAAGAACATCCGTCATCACGCTGTCAGGGGTACCAACCTCAATTCAGTGCAGTAAATATAAACTTTCACAAATACCAACAACAAGTCTATCTATATGCCAAAGGCTTTTTCCCCCTTATATGGGAGGTAGCCAAATCAAAAGGCAAATACCCACTCCCACCCGTATATAAAAATGAATAGATAATATTCAAATTACTGACATGACGTATCTTCATTTCCAACTAATAAGACGCACGATATATATATATAGTGAAAAATACAAAATATACATAAACACGCCGAAACACGGAAAATTCCATTTATATAAAAAAGTACACATAAAATATGAAATCATCTCATACAGGCAAACATATGCACAGGCCATTTCAAATCATATATCCACTTCTTGGGAGATAGTAACTGCTTGCAGCATTGTGATATTTTTCCAAGCCTTGGGCGTGACCATAACATTAGCAACTAACTCGATTTCTTTATAAAAGTATTGGCAAATTAAACAACTCTGATGTTTACAGACAAAACAAAAAAATTAAACGATTTTAGATATAACAGCGTGTTTCAAAATAATCTTGTATATCTATTAACTTAGTTGTGATATACAGGATAACTGTTATCCTCATTTAGTCGCTGTGTTTCCAATGGCCATTTTTAAAAAGATATGAATTATCTCATTGTATATTTTTCATTGTTTTCCCAGTAACTATTCACTGAGACTAAAAAAGATATATATCAAGGGCAATCCTTAAGCATTTTGCATCAAATGATATATAAATATTTGTACATTTGTGTTTCAGTTTGTCGTCGCCAAATTAAAATTGACCGTTTAATGTTGCGTGCCCGCGCCATTGGCGGTTGACATGCAGGCGCGACATTACGTCACAGGTCTACTCGAAGAGAACGGAGTGTAATGGAGTTCGTGCAACACCGACCACTAAACACATTTCTATTAAGGAGGGAGGGGGTTGTCAGACAAGCTACAGAATTTACCTTTCATGCTACTGAGCGCAAAATATGAATATTTACGTGTATTTGTTTATATACGTATACCCTGACATACGATGTAATACAGCTATGCAAATATTTAGTAAATGCTTATTTTTGACACAAATTTTTATCTCCAGCAGTTTTCCTGTAATATATTCTTTTCTATATGAATAAAATTGTAATAATTGAAATGTATCCAATATATTTGTATAGGTTTTGTCACATAAAATAGGACATCTTGACAAGACGCATGCGTATATGGCAACAAGGGTGAGAGGGAGCGGGTGAGGGGATGGAGGAAAATTGGCTTTGAAAAAGGGAGGGAAGGACAGGATTTTCTATCTATTCATATATATATATTCTTTTATTTTTTTTACAGAAAATCGCAGTAAAGGAACAAATGGGGAACAGAGGGGGAGGGAGAGAGGGAGGAGGAGGGGGAAGAAAGTTTGTAGGTATTTCCTACCGAGATACTACAAGGGGATATATTTGACCACGTACGTGCGTGCAGTGGCGGTCTTGCTTCCAGACGAATCTCCACTTTCCGACGCTGTAAAAATGTGGGAAGATATCCTCATCATCTCTTTCAACCACCTCCACCTCCAGCATTCACCTCCTCAACATCTACACAGCAGAAAATGGCTCCTCCCACTTCCCTCCTTAATTAACCCTCCCGTCTTCAAATTTTTCTCATATAATTCGCCTCAACATTTTTTCTCTCAATTTTTGACCCAATTTAATTCTACAATTTTCATTTAGGTGTTATCACCATCATCATCATCATCATCTTTATTGTCTTCATTATCATTATCAAATCTACGGAGACAGCATTGTTCGTTTCCCTATTTCATGGCCACAGCTACAATATCGATATAAAAAATATATATATATGATATTGTAGTTTATATATTTTTTCGTTCTGAGCTAGAATTTTTTATTCAGATGAATACATACACCAGCCATCAATCCTGCCCACCATCAAATGGAAAATAAATAAAGACGAAGTCAAACTTAAGGCGTTCAAATTTGAGACGACAAAACAACGACGACGATAACAATATAAAACTTGTCTCCCCACCCGCACCCTACCGAACATATATACACAATATATATAAAAGATATAATAAAAATAATCAATTTGAAATATTCAAAATAACATCTCAAGTCAGGGTTCCGTTCTTGGGCCACTTCTATTCATAGTATATATAAATGATATGGACCATGGACTAAAATCTACTGTTTCTAAATTTGCTGATGATACAAAACTGTGCGGAGTGGCAAATGATCACTCAAACCAATTAGATATTCAAGAAGATTTAGATCAATTACAGCAATGGTCTGAAAAGTGGTTAATGAAATTTAACACAAGTAAATGCAAGGTAATGCACATAGGTAAAAATAACTGTAAGCACGATTACAAGTTATTTGGAAATTCGTTAACAAAAGTGGATAGTGAAAAAGATCTCGGCGTAATTATCAGTAACGACCTCAAATCATCCAAGCAATGTATTTCAGCCTCTGAGAAAGCAAATAAGATTCTGGGACTGATTGCGCGATCTTTTGATTTCAAAGGTCCATCACTCATTAACAAGCTATATAAATCGTTAGTTCGTCCACATTTGGAATATGCTGTTTCCGTATGGTCACCGAATCTCATTAAAGACATTGACAGACTGGAAAAAGTACAACGGGAGCCACAAAACTGATTCCAAATATCAAAAATAAATCATACGAAAATCGAATAAAACACATGAATCTGTTTTCCCTAAAAAAGCGTAGACTCAGAGGCGACTTGATACATGTCTTTAAGATTTTAAAGAGAATTGACAACATCAAAAGTGGCCAAATTTTCACATTGAATGAGAATCAGACAAGAAACAATGATCTCAAACTGTCCGGAAATAGATTCAATTTGGAAGTAGGTAGAAACAACTTTGCCAACCATGTAGTAAATGAATGGAATAAACTTCCTGCACAGGTAGTGCAATGTAGTTCAGTTCGAAGCTTTAAGAATCATTTAGATAAATACCTAAGTAAGATGCTGTAATGATTATAATTTATCTTATATCATTTGTTTTTGTTTTGTTATCATTTGTCTGTCTGATTTTCATTTATTATTAGTTATATGTCAATTTATTATTATTTACTATTTACCTGTTTGTTTATTATTTAACTATACCTATGCATTTATTTATGTATTTCATTTGTTATTAACATTATTATAGTTTGTATTCATTGTTTTATTATTAATATGATTTTTTTTCCGCATCCGACCTAGATATGGATCAAAAGGTCTCCTGTCGGCATGCTCCGCCTTTGTAATCCTTTGCAATCCTTTGTAATAATAATAATTATAATAATAATAATGATAATTCATACATATATAATGATACTTTTACTACAGTACTACTACTATTCTACTGTCATTCTTTGTTACACTATATATCAATCTGTGTCGTGAGGAAGCTTGGGCCCAGGAGTGGTCTTGCCCCGCGGAAGAGTAAGCAAGTTGGGCAAAGAAGAAGATTTTTATTTAGTTTTGGTCCTAGAAGAAAGCTGGCGGACCTCATGGGGATAAGACGCCACCGAAGAACTTCCCTTCGAAGAATGGCTTGGGAAGCCATGCAGTGACTGGCGCTCCCCCGAACTCCTCAAAGTCCCTTCAAGACGACGCGACGCCATGGCCCGGGCAGCCGACGCGTCATTGTCAAGACCTTTATGGACATTGAGGAACTTATGGGCTTTTTCAAACGGGCTAAGAAAAAGGGCCAAAAGGTCATTGAAGAGACTATACGGTCCTCGAGGAGAAAATCAAACGCTTTTTCCAACAGGCTTCCGCATTACGAGCCAAAGTTGATGTCAAAAGGTCATTACAAAGACCTTATAGGCTCTGAAGATTGATTATGGGCTTTTTTTGAATGGGCTTAGTAAATGGACAGACTCGGTGCGAAAAAAGACATTGAAGTCTTGATCATGTGCAAATCTTTTGGGCTTTATGATTGGGCTTCATAATAAGATGATATAATTGGGCAAACCACAAGGAAAACGATCACGAAAAACGATCTTTTGTTCTTTGGAAAGAAATTTGGGGCTTTTCGAATAAGCCTGGCGAGGCTGGAGCATTTTGACTTGGGCTAAAAGAAGCTTTTAGTTGCTTGCAGGCCAGCAGGAGCCATAAGACAACAAATCGACACAAGTTACTTGGGCGAATTGGGCTAGCCCTCAGCTGAATCAAATCCTTTGGTTTTATATTGGACAAAATTCCTACATTGTTATTAGTTCAGTGACATTGGCAGTATTCTTTATCACATTATTTTGTCTAAAGGTACAGTTACACTGCTTGAATTAACATATTTCTATTTTTCTGGGAATAAATCATATTCATAGTGATGGACATGTCTGAATGAAATACAATTATTTATAAAGGCAGAGTGCTCCTGTATTTGACTGGTAGATCGCATTAGGGTAACTGTGGAAAAAGTAGATCATATCTTGCAAAAGGTTCACCTGGTTTGTGTGTGTATGTATATATATATATATATATATATATATATATATATATATATGTGTGTGTGTGTGTGTGTGTGTGTGTGTGTGTGTGTGTATGTATGTATGTATATATATATATTTATATGTATATATATGTATATATAAATATATATATGTATATATATATATATATATATATATATATATATATTAGATTGCACTAATGTCGTAACACATTGGTAAAATTTAAACTTAGAACCCTGTGTCTCTGGAAGGGCCAAAGTAAGGGCCTAGAATTGGCCGAGGAAGGCTGGGAAGCCGAAGCAAGGGTCTGGAAGGAACCAAATAAAGGTCTGGAAGGGGTGTAGTAAGGATCTGGAAGGAGGAAAGGAAGCTCTGGAAGAATTTCTACAAGAACATGACTGACTGTTTACCTCTGGTCTTCTGCGCATGCGTATAGAGACGAGAGCGTGTTGACTTCGTGTCGTACAAACTTTTTTCTTTTGGTTTTCCAGTAAGAAGAAATACGTTTCTCAAATTCTTGTGCTTTGTGTTAGACCTGAAGGAAATGTCTCCTTCTTATGGCATTTTACCTTTGCTTCCAAATAGTTGGGAATTACATGCTATAGAACAGTGTTTCTTAACTGGGGATCCGTGGACTGCAGAAACCTAGCAAGGGGTTCGGACGACAACAGTGAATTTAATATGTTACAGTTCATTCCTCTCATGATTTTTTTTTTTTTTTTTTTATTACACAATTTTTTTTTTTTTTTTTTTTACATTTTCCCTGGCTTGTTGAGTCTCTCTGAATGTGGCGATGTTGATATATTACAATGTTGTCTGTCACTAAATGCTCAGGAAAAGTGGCTAGTCCCGTATAATATAAAAATTGATGTAAGGGTTTCCCAAAGCTTAAAATGTTGAGAAACATTGCTATAAAAAATGTGTACACCAAATTATTACTATCATTATCATCATTATCATTAATATTATTATTTATTTTTCATTTTATTTATTATTATTATTATTATTACTATTATTATTATTATTATTTTCTTTTTAGAATAAAAGTTTGTTTGGATATTTGATCAACGTTTGACACAGATAAGATGAGAATGATTGTAAAGAAAAGAGCGACAGACAGAATCTGTCAAGGAAAAATTGTGAAAATTGAGATGAATTTTCAAAGTCTTTCCAGCTCTTCATTCTGTGTTTTCATAATTTCATTTTATTCCATCACCGTATCTCTCTCTCTCTCTCTCTCTCTCTCTCTCTCTCTCTCTCTCTCTCTCCCTGCCCCCTCTCTCTCTTCCGCTCCCTCTATCTCTCTTCCTCTGTCCTTCTGTTTCTCTCTGTCCTCTCTCTCTGTCCATATCCTTCCTCTTTCTCTCTCTCTCTCTCTCTCTCTCTCTCTCTCTCTCTCTCTCTCTCTCTCTCTCTCTCTCTCTCTCCCTGTAGGTGTGTGTGTGTGTGTGTGTGTGTGTGTGAGTGTGTGTGTACAGTACGTACGTGTACACAGCATATGCACACGTGTAGCTGTGTAAATATATGCACGGATGCAGGTATGTGTATGTATGACAGTGACAGACGAAAGGAGACAAAACCTTTTCCCCGTCCACTGACAGAACAACCAGCTGTCAGGCGCGCCGGCTGACCAGCTGACATCCTGAATCCATAAAGATGAGACGGGGGGGGGGGGGGGAGAAGAGGAGGGGGAAGGGGGAAGAAGGGTGGAAGGTCTGAAGGTGTATAAGGTCAAATGCCATAATTGTGTAAGATGCAGAAATCGATGACTTACCTTAGCGGGATCTTACTGTACTGGATGATCATCCGCTATGGTACTGAGTGGATGAATATGGAACCATTTGGGTGCATGAGCATCCTACAGCCATCCAAGGACGTTGGATTAAGAATATTTAGCGTATAGTGTGTGAGACTCACCTTAAAAAATCACCATCCCGTAGTAAGGTAAAACATGTCAGTCGTGGCAAGCCGTTTTTTTTTTTTTTTTTTTGTAGACCGGTGTTTGGGTCGCTTCCCCACCTGGCCAGGGTTGTCGGGAACGAACGGGACAACGCCCGCAGTGGCCCCCAGGAACCGAACTCACTCCCACCTGCTCATGAGTTCGACACTGTATCCATTGGGCTACCGCGCGACTCTATAGTGTTGTGTCTGACATCAAATGTGTATTTGATCACATTGTCGGACGATTATTTTGCTGTCGTACTAAATATTATGGGAACTGTTGGATGGACTGTGAGGAGATCTAGCGTTTTCCTTTAGTCATCGCTCATCCGAAGAAGTTATCGCTCGTTCCAATTCGACCGTGTTTCAAAATAGCAGAGAAATATAGTCCGATATTTCTAATAATCAGACTTTATGGTCCACTGCATGACCGGCCTATCCCCCTGAGGAACGATACGGCCTCTGTACATCACCATGATTCGGCTCAGTTCGGCTTGGTATAATGTTGGTATGTATGGTGTGAAGTGCTGCATGTGGAGTTTGTGGTATGTTGGTATGGCTGTGGCTGTAAATGAAATCTGAAATCAGTCTGATCAGCTCGACCATACTGATGAGGCTCTAGCACATATATGCGACACTGACCTACCGCACCCCTAATGTCAGCCGTTGTGGTATTCATATTTATGTTATGTACTTTACTTAAGTACTGTATATTTAAAGGCAATTAAAAATTGCCATTAAAATAAACAATTTAGTAATCGTACTGGTAAAAAGCAGACTCCAGGAGAATAAGTAAAGATGTTTATTCCAGATGAATGAAGAGAAATGAATCATTTTTATCTCACGACGTAGTCGTGGAAGGGGATCCCAGAGGTCTTCAGAAGAAGTCCTCCGTAGTTCTTCCCCTCCCACTGGAGAAAAAAGACAGAAGCTTCCTTGATTTTTTTCCTTCCCTAGTGTACCTACTTCCAGAAGAAGTCGCTGAAGAAGGTCGAAGAAGGTGAGCCCAGACTTCAAGAGAACTTCAGAGTCCTCCTTGGTCCTCCTCCAGCTAAAGGAAGGACAACATCGAGGTTTCCGTGAGTTTTTTTGGGGGGTGTTCTTCAGATCTTCAAGAAAATCCGAGTCCGTGTCTTGCGCGCGTCCTTCACGATGGGATTGGGTCCCTTTCCCGCCCGAAGATCCTCACTCGGCCTTGCTGGCGAAGGGGTACCCGAAGGGGTGGCCGTAGTAGGGCCAGGCTGCGGGATGGGCGAATCCGCCGTAGGCGAAGGGGTGGACGCCCCCGACGGCGGGGAAGGAGTAGGTAGGTGAGGGGAGCGGCGGCGGCGGCGGCGGCGTCTTCGTCAGCGCTGACGGGGAGGTACTGTAAGGGTTCAAGAAGAACGTTACTGGGGGTCGGCCTCACGCTTCTTGCGTGCCTCGGCAGCCTCCTCTTCGGCAGGAGCGGCGGCGGCGGCGGGCTCCTCTGCGGCCTTGGCCGGCGTCAGGAAGGGGTTGTTGAAGTAGGGGTTGTAGTAGTAGGGGTTGTTGTTGTTGTAGTAAGGGAAAGCGTTGTAGCCGCCCCAGGGGAGGCCAGCAGCGTGGGGCAGGGCGCCGTAGTGGGGGAATCCTCCGGAGTAAGCGGACGGGACGGTGTACTCGTAGGTGAGGGGCTCCGCTTGCTCCGACTTGACGGAGACGATGGGGCTCACGGGGTATCCGGAGTGGAGGAGGAGGAGCTGAGGGTCGGCCGCAGGCTTGGCCTCGCAGGCCGCCATGGCGCCAAGAACCAAGAGAACCTGAAGGAGACATAAGAAAAATGGAGGAGGCTGCAAGAGACCATAAGGCCTACATTAGGCAGTTTCATGTCCATTTCCGCCTATCATCCCTAATCATACAGTGAGGTGACCTCAAAACAACCCATTGTTTTAGTGCTCACTAACTACATGGTTTCTTAGTCAATTCCATTCGTCAACCACTCTATTGGTAAACCAGTTCTTGCTAGTTTCCTTCTTAAATCTAAATTTGTCCGATTTAAATGTCTTAATATGATGGCCTTGTCTACATCA
The DNA here is from genome assembly GCF_046742065.1 of Oratosquilla oratoria. NCBI lineage: Eukaryota > Metazoa > Arthropoda > Malacostraca > Stomatopoda > Squillidae > Oratosquilla > Oratosquilla oratoria. The sequence continues at coordinate 72,877,462 of NC_134788.1, read as the reverse complement.
TTTTTGTTGAAGTCCTTGACCCATTTGAATACCTCTATTAGATCACCCCCGCACTTTGTCAAGGTGCCTTACCCTGTCATCGTAAGGTAAGTTTCTAAGCCCATTTTTGTTATTCTCCTCTGTACTGATTCTAGTGAACTAATATTCTATGGGACTGAGACCAAGACTATACCGCATAGTCAGGGATGGGTCTAACTATCGACAGATAGATTTTAATGATTGATTATCTCTGCCTTAGGCAACCACACTGTCTTTAGGCTCTCGTTATTTTTTTTTTTTTTTCACTTCTGATGGAACAGGAAGACTAAAATCAACACACGACGGACGGACACAAAACAACAGACTTTCCCTTTAAGAACCTTCACTATTAATCAAAACACATCAATAACACAGCAAGCTAACATGAAAAACAACAGAAAGGAATACTTAGAGAAACCATCTCTCCGGGACCAAACATCGAAGTTTTCGTTCTTGTGGAGACTTCGAGTACTTACCAGAACCTTCATGTTGTCACACTTCGGGAAGAAGTGACACACAATGCAAGATCGGTGAGACATCTCCTTTTATATGTGGTGCTTGGCCTTTCCCTTCCCCCCCCCCCAGGTCCCATCCAAGACCCCCCCCCCCAAGCCTTCCCTCTGCAGCCCAAGCCCCCTCCCCAAACCCTCTCCCTTCCCCCCCCCCCTTGTCCCAGGCGGCAAGTGATTCCGGATTCCTTTCTTGAAGGTCTTTTTTCGTCTTGCAGGTAATCCGGCAGATGTGGTCGTCACGAAGACGCGATGAATTCCCTGGCGTACTGGGTGGTACTTGTCCTTCGTATGAGCTGTTAGGCTGTTAGGCTATTTCATTCAGTCACATGTGGCCCCTTTTCTGGTAACGATAAGATTTTTTTTATTTTATTTTATTTTTTTTGCCAATGTTCTTTCTGATTTTTAGCTTAGTCCTGTGGACACAGCCAACATATAAAAATATACTACTTTCACTTACAAAAAAAAATAAAAAATAAAAAAAATAAGATAAAAAAAAAATCTCAAATGCTCAGAAGGACATCAATTACCAAAACTGTTGGGGGGGGAGGGGAGACTATTCCTGTAGGCTCCCTCAACACCCCATTTCTTTCATAGGACCCCCAGGACATGCAACCTGACCCCCCGTCCCCCCAGGGGTGTGTGACAGCCTCCCTGAGGTTGTAATACCTTCTGTACATTGTAGTCCTTTTCCCTTCTATCCTGGTTGACGCCAACCTATTCTATTAAGAGAGAAGAGAAAGGGAGTAGGAAGAGAACAAGATAGAAAAGGAGAAAAGAAGGATAAAGAGTAAATGAAGAGAGTATCTAGGATAGAGCATGTAGGAACGAGGTCACCTTAAATATATAGGAACTGGGTCACCTTAAAAAGATATTACATATATATATATATATATATATATATATATATATATATATACATATATATATACATGTATATATGCAACACAATACACTAAAACACGTATATGTAAGAGTTCGGAGAAAACCACTCAGGAAATATGATCCGAACGTTTTCGTCTATTCAGACATCTTCAGGGAATATCTGAAGATGTCTAAAGAAACGAAAACGTTTGGATCATAGTGTATATTTCCCGAGTGGATTTCTGCAAAATTTATATATATATATATATATATATATACATATTTATATATGTATACATATATATATATATATATATATATATATATATATATATATATTTAAACTTAGAACCCACTGTCGGTGGAAAAAGATAAAAAGTGAGATGATTGTTCCTGTATATTTCGACCACTCTCTGTGGTCCTCTTCAGCAGAATGATTACAAAGGTATAGTACAAGAATATATACCTAGTAATGAGGTACATGAAGGGGGACATGGGAAGACACAGGGTTCTAAGTTTAAATTTTACCAATGTGTTACGACATTAGTGCAATCTAATATATATATATATACATACATACATACACACACACACACACACACACACACACACACACACACACACACACACACATATATATATATATATATATATATATATATATATATATATATATATATATACATACACACACAAACCAGATGAACCTTTTGCAAGATATGATCTACTTTTTCCACAGTTACCCTAATGCGATCTACCAGTCAAATACAGGAGCACTCTGCCTTTATAAATAATTGTATTTTATTCAGACATGTCCATCACTATGAATATGATTTATTCCCAGAAAAATAGAAATATGTTAATTCAAGCAGTGTAACTGTGCCTTTAGACAAAATAATATGATAAAGAATACTGCCAATGTCACTGAACTAATAACAATGTAGGAATTTTGTCCAATATAAAACCAAAGGATTTTATTCAGCTGAGGGCTAGCCCAATTCGCCCAAGTAACTTGTGTCGATTTGTTGTCTTATGGCTCCTGCTGGCCTGCAAGCAACTAAAAGCTTCTTTTAGCCCAAGTCAAAATGCTCCAGCCTCGCGAGGCTTATTCGAAAAGCCCCAAATTTCTTTCCAAAGAACAAAAGATCGTTTTTCGTGATCGTTTTCCTTGTGGTTTGCCCAATTATATCATCTTATTATGAAGCCCAATCATAAAGCCCAAAAGATTTGCACATGATCAAGACTTCAATGTCTTTTTTCGCACCGAGTCTGTCCATTTACTAAGCCCATTCAAAAAAGCCCATAATCAATCTTCAGAGCCTATAAGGTCTTTGTAATGACCTTTTGACATCAACTTTGGCTCGTAATGCGGAAGCCTGTTGGAAAAAGCCTTTGATTTTCTCCTCGAGGACCGTATAGTCTCTTCAATGACCTTTTGGCCCTTTTTCTTAGCCCGTTTGAAAAAGCCCATAAGTTCCTCAATGTCCATAAAGGTCTTGACAATGACGCGTCGGCTGCCCGGGCCATGGCGTGGCGTCGTCTTGAAGGGACTTTGAGGAGTTCGGGGGAGCGCCAGTCACTGCATGGCTTCCCAAGCCATTCTTCGAAGGGACCTTCTTCGGTGGCGTCTTATATAACCCCATGAGGTCCCACAGCTTTCTTCTTCTAGGACCAAAACTAAATAAAAATCTTCTTCGTCGCCCAACTTCCTTACTCTTCCGCGGGGCAAGACCACTCCTGGGCCCAAGCTTCCTCACGACACAGATTGATAGTGTAACAAAGAATGACAGTACAATAGTAGTAGTAGTAGTATAAGTATCATTATATATGTATGAATTATCATTATTATTATTATAATTATTATTATTACAAAGGATTGCAAAGGATTACAAAGGCGGAGCATGCCGACAGGAGACCTTTTGATCCATATCTAGGTCGGATGCGGAAAAAAAAATCATATTAATAATAAAACAATAAATAAAAACTATAATAATGTAAATAACAAATAAAATACACAAATAAATGCATAGGTATAGTTAAATAATAAACAAACAGGTAAATAGTAAATAATAATAAATTGACATATAACTAATAATAAATGAAAATCAGACAGACAAATGATAACAAAACAAAAACAAATAATATAAGATAAATTATAATCATTACAGCATCTTACTTAGGTATTTATCTAAATGATTCTTAAAGCTTCGAACTGAACTACATGGCACTACATGTGCAGGAAGTTTATTCCATTCATTTACTACACGGTTGGCAAAGTTGTTTCTACCTACTTCCAAATTAAATCTATTTCCGGACAGTTTGAGACCATTGTTTCTTGTCTGATTCTCATTCAATGTCAAAAATTTGTCACTTTTGATGTTGTCAAGGGTAGTGGGTCAGGGATTGGAGATGGTTAAAGAAAATGGAGAAAAGTGGGAGGTGAGCCAGCTGTTGTTTCTGGACGACACTGCGCTTGTGGCCGGATCGGAGGAGGGACTGAGGAAGTTGGTGGCAGAGTTTGGGAGAGTATGTGATAGATGAAAGCTAAAGATAAATGTGGGTAAAAGTAAGAGTGATGAGATGTACAAGGGGTGAAAGTGGCAGTGGACTGGAAGTGAGCATTAAGGGAGAGAGACTGGAGGAAGTGGATAGTTTTAGATACTTGGGTGCAAATGTGGCAGGAAAAGGTGGAATGAAGGTGGAGGTAGAATGTAAATTGAGAGAAGCTCAATGTGGCGAACTAATAAGAACATTTAGACATACAAATGTCACGTACCATGTTTTCTAAATGGAATGATAGATAGCGTAATAAGAATATAAATGATAATCACAAAACGAGAAGATAGTGTTTATGTATTTGAGGAAAGACTATGCATCTGTGGCCAATTTATTGAATGTAATGAGTTAATGAATTTGATAGTTATAAAAGTAAACTTGGTGAATGCTATATGAATTATGTTTGTGCGTGCAACAAGTTACTTTGAAATTGTACCTGTATATATAGTATATATAAATGATAAGCTTAAGGCATATAACAAATATAGAATAAAGGAGTTAATGAAGCTGATAGTTATAAAAATAAAGTTGATAAATGCTAAGTAAATTGTGTTTGTGCGTCCAATAAGTTACTTTGAAATTGTAGCTGTACATACAGTATACAAATGATAAGCTTAGAATATATAAGAAATATAGAATAGAGGAATATGTGTACATGTTAAGATATGCATATATACATAAAGTTGATGAATCCTACAACGATTATGTTTATGCATCCAATAAGTTGTTTTAGAATTGTAGCTTTACATACAATATAGAAATGATGAACTTAAGAAATGTAGAATATATTTGTATATGCAAAGATATATCTATATGCATATATTGGTGATGCGTGGGAGGCAGGCAGGAGATTATTTTTCAGTCATGTTGTGTGTGCAAGTTATGACAGCTAAGAAGCGGAGAGGGGAAGAAGTAAATCTCCAAGATTGATTGATTGGGAAGTTAAAATGAAGAGAAAAGACAAAAGGCTGAAGACAAAGAAAAAAAAGTGATAGTTGGTGCTGTCGCGATCAGAAAGTAGAGAAATGGAAGGAGAGTAATTATTACACGTAGATAAGTTGCATATACATTTGATGATACATGGTGACTTGCGAGTCCTAAGAATGAGAGATAGTTAAAGACTTAGCATATATAGAGCGAGGTGCGTGAGTGGTGTATTTATATGTTTGGAAGTGGTGAGTTGGCAGTGAGGGTGAATGAATTAATGAGATGGAAATGATGGTGAATGAAGTGTTGTGTTGAGACGTTGGGTCGTGCGTTGCATTTGTGAGATTTGATGTTTTTGTATGTTTGACAGCGGTAGGTAGGGGTTGTGGTTGGTAGCCATTGTTAGGTAGGATAAAGGAGATGTAAAGAGCAGCAGCAGCAGGAGGAGGAGGAGGAGGCATATTGGTCGTTACGAGGGGGGTGGGGGGCTGCTTGCGAATTGAATGGGGGTGTAAGGAGTGTCAAGTGTCAAGAACCACTGACTTACTTTAAGTGTCAATTGTATTTAAAGTTACCACTTGAAGAGGTAGTTTGTTGGAAAGATTTACGATGCGGTTAAAGAAAAGATTGCTTGGTGTTTGATCTGTTATGGACTCTTTTGTAGCCATGATTATTTCTTGTGATACTAGTACTACGGGCCACAATCAAATAATGGTCTATATTGATATTAAGGAAGCCATGAATAAGTTAGATAGGCTTAACGCTCTTGATAGGGTTTATTTATTACGAGGTCGATAAGTATTTGTGGCGAAGCTGGTTTAGATTGACCAAGAATCCTAGGACAGAGCAGACAGAGAAAGTGGAATATGAGCCGTTTGTTTGTAGTTAAATTGGTATCAATGAAAGCAAAAATGTAGGACAGAAAGAGAAGAGAGGATAAATAGATACCAAGAGCAGCATCTGGTGTTCCCAGGCGGTCGTCGTCACCCATCCAAGTACTAACTAACCAGACCCAACGCTGCTTAATTAACTTGGCTGATCGGACGAGAAGCGGCGTGTGTCTTCAGCCGTTGGCGCCTATAGTCATATCTTTTCTCAAACTAAAGAACATTTTGTGCCTACTTGTACACTATCACAACCTTACTTTGCTTCATTTTTGACACCATAGCATTAATGACCAACAATTGTCTATTGTCTACGTCCCAAGTGTCGTCTCTTTCTTTTCTCCTTTTCACTTTTATTTCTTCCTTACTTGCTACACTGATCATATCAACCATGCCTTAAAGTAGTCTCTCTTCCTTGTTTAGCTAAATCATCAGCTACATCATTGACATATATTCCACACTGTAAAAGTTACATTGGTTGCATGTCCTTCATTAACTTTTGATTTACACTTAAAAACAAGACGGCTGTCATCACTGGAGTTTTGAATCAAATGCAAGTAATGCACTCTCACTATCTACAAATAGATATAATGATGACCGTCCTCTGTTGGAGGTTATTTTTCAATTTTGATGTATTGCATGTCATTGTGCTGCAGTTGTACCTTCTATTCTTTTGGAATATCGCTCTTCATTACTTATACGATATTCATACAGTTCCCTGGTCACAATAGCACATCCAGCTTTTTGGCCGACAACAGACCCATGACACCAAATATTGATTACATTGCTTCCTGGGTTCGTTTAGGACACAATTTAGAATTTGCATTGTGCGAGTCTCCACAGTTGCAGCATCGTGTTGTTACGTTGACTTTTTGGTTAATTTGATCAATGCATTCTTTGGACGCGTGTCTTTGACTACAATACCCACACCTAAAGGTTTCATTGAATTTCCATGCCATATGTCCCTATTTGCTGCTGCATTTGTAGCATATTACAGGTTCCTCTTTGTAAATATCAGTTTTCTTGTCCCCTAAACACTTGATAGATATTTTGTCAGTCACCTGTCCTTTCATGAGTGCGATAAGCTGCGGTTTCTCCACCAATTCCCCTTCAATTTGAACGATCCTACGTTTAACTGATACAAATTTCTCATCGTCCAAACAATCATTATGATCTGCATAAAGAGGAAAAATTGAAAATGACAACTTTTGTCAGATTTTTGATTGTGTCTGGAAGCACCTTCTTTATATTTTCAAACCCTTGGCTTGTTAAATGTGTGGCCTATTCTTCCCTTCCTTAAAGAAGACCTCAAATTGGGGATG
>NC_134788.1:72857882-72867882 GCF_046742065.1 Oratosquilla oratoria | reverse complement strand
CCTGGGTCACAGCATTATAGTTGCTGTGCCTTTTAAAGGCTCCGCACGTTGTTGCATGGGCTCAGGCGGGAAACCCGCCAGCTAACAACGAACTTTCAACTGAGGAAAATTCTTCTGGCCCCCCAAAAAAGTGATCGAAGAAACTAACAACGTATATCCATTTCCGTTAGTATACGCAACCCAGATACAGTATGTTCAATATTGGGTGTCATGATATATACAATTACTGACACCTTTTCATTAGTTTATCGGTGTTATATATATATATATATATGTATATAGATATATACATATATATATATATATATACATATATTGTATATATGTATATAGATATGTATATGTATATAGATATATACATATATATATATATATATATATATACATATATTGTATATATGTATATAGATATGTATATATACATATATTGTATATATGTATATAGATATGTATATATACATATATATATATATGTTATATACATATAAATACATATATATATATATATATATATATATATATATATATTTATATACATATATATATGTATATATATACTGTATATATATATATTTGTGTGTGTGTGTGTGTGTGTGTGTGTGTGTGTGTGTGTGTGTGTGTGTGTGTTTTGTGTGTGTTTTTGTATGTGTGTGTGTGTGTGTGCGTGCGTGTATGTGTGTGTGTGCGCGTTCATGTGTATGTGCCTGCGTGTGTGTGTGCGTGCGTGTGTGTGTGCGTGCGCGTGTGTGTGCGTGTGTGCGTGTGGTGCGTACGTGTGTGCGTGCGTGGGTGTGGGTGTGCTTGCGTGTGTGTGTGTTTGTGTGGATGTGTGAGTCTATCGGCGAGTACCATAAAATCCAATATTAGGACTTATTTTGCTTGTCTTTTTTCAATGCCAGGAATATGGAAGATTGAATAACGCTGATTCACCAAAGTAGCTCAATGTGGCGAACTAATAAGAACATTTAGACATACAAATGTCACGTACCATGTTTTCTAAATGGAATGATAGATAGCGTAATAAGAATATAAATGATAATCACAAAACGAGAAGATAGTGTTTATGTATTTGAGGGAAGACTATGCACCTGTGGCCAATTTATTGAATGTAATGAGTTAATGAATTTGATAGTTATAAAAGTAAACTTGGTGAATGCTATATGAATTATGTTTGTGCGTGCAACAAGTTACTTTGAAATTGTACCTGTATATATAGTATATATAAATGATAAGCTTAAGGCATATAACAAATATAGAATAAAGGAGTTAATGAAGCTGATAGTTATAAAAATAAAGTTGATAAATGCTAAGTAAATTGTGTTTGTGCGTCCAATAAGTTACTTTGAAATTGTAGCTGTACATACAGTATACAAATGATAAGCTTAGAATATATAAGAAATATAGAATAGAGGAATATGTGTACATGTTAAGATATGCATATATACATAAAGTTGATGAATCCTACAACGATTATGTTTATGCATCCAATAAGTTGTTTTAAAATTGTAGCTTTACATACAATATAGAAATGATGAACTTAAGAAATGTAGAATATATTTGTATATGCAAAGATATATCTATATGCATATATTGGTGATGCGTGGGAGGCAGGCAGGAGATTATTTTTCAGTCATGTTGTGTGTGCAAGTTATGACAGCTAAGAAGCGGAGAGGGGAAGAAGTAAATCTCCAAGATTGATTGATTGGGAAGTTAAAATGAAGAGAAAAGACAAAAGGCTGAAGACAAAGAAAAAAAAGTGATAGTTGGTGCTGTCGCGATCAGAAAGTAGAGAAATGGAAGGAGAGTAATTATCACACGTAGATAAGTGTTGCGAGCTTGCTTCAAACAATGCCTCGACCCAGGATTTACCCGCGCGGTGTCCACACAAAGCCTTGACCTGGGGTCTTTCCCGCGCGGCTGTTAGCGTGGGTATGCTAACCTCGGATCGCGACCGCGCATGCGCGGTTGTGTGTATTGTTACTGGTTATGCATTATTCTAGTTAGTTAGGAAAGTAGCTAGTTCCAATTATGATTGCTGAATACCTTTCAAGAGTATTCTTATTGTTGCTGCGTGCCTTGCTATGTGTGCTGGTGACTACAGAATGTATTATGATTCTGTACTACGTCGCCGCGTGGTGACGTCTGGCAACTCTCTTCACGCTGACCTCTGTTCAACTCGGCGTGGCTTGGGTTCGCGTCACTTCTCTTTCTACCCCTGACCCAAGTGGTCATGTCTCACCATTATCCTAAGTATTGTGTACCTTAAGTTAAGAAATAGGCTTTAGCTAGGTTGTTAGTTGTGATGTAGTATTCTTGTATTAATTAATTATCACTTAATAATTAGGTATTTTTATACATCACGCTTTTATTCAACCCCCCTCAGTGACAAGTAGAGTTCGTTGTTGTAGTCATATTTACGTAGACTGCAACAAGTGGGGGCCCGTGCCTGGATCACGAACCATTACAAATGTGTGCTATACGCACTTAGAACTCCATCGCAAGTGCTTTATTACGTGTTTATGTACTGTGTATTGTGTGTGTGCGATTGGAGATATCTCGCGGTAAGCACTAGTTGGTTATTCTTTCTCATTTGAACTCACATAACGACTTGTCACTGTAGCTAGGTTAGCCTATTGTGTTTAAATTGTGCTTAAGGTTGCCGGGTAAAAAATGGCAGACGTTGAACAATTCTTAACAGCCCCTACATTCACAGCCCTACAAAAACTTAAAAAGACTAAGCTTACGGCTGTTGCTCGGCGCCTCGGATTGGAGGGATACTCCAGCTTGTCAGTACATTCGTTGAAACAGAGGATACATGACCACCTCGTGGAAAATGAATATTATGACGAGCAGGAGAGCGACCCCCCATTTCAGGGAGCCGGGGAGACCCAAAGCCTTTTAGAATTAAAGCTGGAAATTAAAAAACTCGAGTTACAAGTGGAGACTATAAAACAGGGACCGGGGCAGGCTCAAACAAATAACACTCCCACATTTAACATAAACCACTTCCTAGGTAGTGTTCCTAAGTTTGATGCAGATGAACCAGACAGGTTTTTTGCCTGCTTTGAAAGAACGGCTAAAATGAACGAGTGGCCGTACGATAAGTGGACTCAGCTCGTCTATCGGTCATTTACCGGTAAGGCTTTAGATGTCTTCTCCGCTCTCTCCGACGAGCAGGTTAAAGACTATGAGCTGGTTAAGACCACCGTGCTTACGAGCTATCAACTTGTTCCTGAAGCCTATAGACAACAGTTTAGGAAACGGAAAAGAGAAAGCCAAGAAACATACGTCGAATTCTTTCGGCGCAAACACACACTCATACACAAATGGATAGAGAGCGAGAATGCCAAAACTCCCTCAGAAATAATTGAGTTAATTCTGCTCGAAGACATCCGCACCAACATTCACCCAGACCTACGAGCCCACCTCGACCAGAGAGGTATCCGCACACTAGCTGAGGCAGGCCCAGTGGCGGATCACTTTTGCCTCACTAATCCTAAGGTACATTTCAGACCCACTCCCTCGGACCAAAGACCCCCACCCTCACAACCGCGGGCCAGTCCCCTTCTTCCCATGTCAACACCACAGGCAGCAGGACCTCGGATGACTACAGGATTCCCATCATCTACCTCAGGTAAGCCCGTTGCCCGTGAGACAGGGGGACCCAGCGTTAATAGTGAGAGGAAGACTTTCTGTAAATATTGCAAGCGGTCAGGTCACGAGGTTAGTGACTGTTATAAACTTATAAATAAGAAGCCCTCTCTTGTAGGAACCCCCTCTCTCTCGATCAATGTGGCAGAACAGACGGAAGTAAAGTTGGATCTCCTTTCTCCTACTAATAACCGACCTGTTGCCACCGCTAATTCTTCTCCCACATCATCTCCATTCGAACCATATTGCTCATCTGGTTCCGTAGCTCTCACACAGTTCAGTGAACCCATTCCCCTTAAGATTTTGAGAGACACAGGCTCTGCCTTATCTCTAGTGGCTAAGGATGCTGTCCCCTCCATAGAGACGTGTTATACCGGAAATTGGGTATTAGTGAACGGTTTAACCGGGGGATCACGTTTCCCACTGTGCATGTTATATTTGCGTTCCCCTATCACATCCGGTTATGTCACTTTAGGAGTAGTGGATAGGTTACCTGTAAAAGGCGTATCTCTCTTGATAGGGAATGACCTCGCTGGAGGAGTGATGTTACCTAATGCCGTGGTTTCATCACGTCCCTCTGTTGAGAACAATACCAGCCAGTTAGAACAGGAAATTCCTGGGCTATTTCCTGCGTGTGCAGTCACTCGCAGCATGAGCCAAAGGGAAGGTGCCGAAAGTAGTGAGCTTGTCAGTGGAAGACTTGATGATGTAGATCCTTCCTTGCCTTGTGAGGAGTCGGAAGTAGACTCCAGTCAAGTAGACCTCCCTGAGATTGGTTTAGGAGAGTTTTTTGAAGATCCCTCACCGGCAGAGAAAACTAAGAGTAGCTCTGATGATGATAGTGTCATGGCCCTGGCTAGTTTTAGTTCTTCGCCAGTCACTAGGAGTTAGATCATTCAGCTCCAGGCAGAGGATCCTGAACTAGCCAGCTTCCGTAGTAGGGCGGTTAGTGAGTCAGAAGCTGAACGAGAGGCCAGCTGCTACTACACCAGCTCAGGTGTATTGCTGCGGAAATTTCGCTCACCCGTCTCACCTGCCAACCACCCATGGACAGTTCACCATCAGATTGTAGTTCCCCGCCCCCTACGCCAGGATATTCTTAGTATCGCCCATGATGGCGTAGGCGGGCATTTAGGAGTCAGAAAGACCTACGCCAAAATTTTGTCTCATTTTTACTGGCCCAAGCTAAAGAGAGACGTCAGTACATATTGCCGTACGTGCCGTCCCTGTCAGGTAGCTGGGAAACCTAATCCCACGGTTAAACCGTACCCACTACAGCCCATACCCGTAGTCAAAGAGCCCTTCAGGAAAATAGTTATCGACTGCGTGGGACCTTTGCCCAAGACCCCCCGTGGTTTTCAGTTCTTGTTCACGATTGTAGATTGTGCGACACGCTATCCTGAAGCCATTCCCTTGCGCCGCATCACGGCGAAGAATGTAGTTCGAGCCCTGATTCATTTCTTTACCCAAGTGGGCCTTCCAACAGTGGTGCAGTCGGACCAGGGATCCAACTTTACCTCCCGCTTGTTCAATCAGGTGATGGAAAGCCTGGGTGTCAGGCAGTCGAGGTCCTCGGCCTATCACCCCCAGTCACAGGGAGTAGTTGAGAGATTTCATCAAACTCTCAAACGAGTCCTACGGACTTTCTGCATCGAGACTGGGCGGGATTGGGACGAGGGAGTAGATCTTCTGTTGTTTGCAATACGCGACAGCGTGCAAGAATCGCTAGGCTATTCCCCCTTCCAATTAATATACGGTCATGAAGTACGGGGACCTCCTAAGGTACTGAAGAAGTTACAACTTGCTTTAAGTCTTGCTCATTCAAATTTAGATTGTGCGCAGACAAAGATGAAACAACAGTTTGATAGGTCTCATAGAGCTGAAGACAGATATTTCGCTGTAGGGGACCAAGTTTTGTCTCTTTTGCCCTTGAATAATCTCCCTTTACAGTCTAAGTATAGTGGACCATATGTAGTCTTAGAGCGCCAAGGGCAGGCCAACTACGTGATACACACCCCAGATAGGCGAAAGAAAAGGCGCCTAGTGCATGTGAACCTCCTCAAGCCTTTCCACGATCGTGATGAGGCTGAGTGCAATAGGGCGGAGCCCGTGTGTATGGTAGTGCCGGAAGAGAGTGATGCGAGTGACGAGTGCTTCTCGGTAACACACAGTGCGACAGGGCCTAAACTGGATAACTCGACTATCGTACGAAACCTGAGTGAGAAACTGAAACATCTCTCTGGTGCTCAAGTGGAGGATATCCAATCCTTTCTGACGGACTTCAAGGGCGTCCTGGGAGATACCCCCCGCCCCTGTTCGACGCTGGAACACGACGTGGGTACCGAGGGGGCTCTTCCAATCCGCCAACGCCCCTACCGCCTGAACGCCTTCAAGAGGGAGTACCTTAGGGCCGAGGTGCAGCGTCTCCAGGAGCTAGGTATCGTGGAACCCAGCCACAGCCCTTGGGCCTCCCCAGTTGTCCTGGTGCCCAAACCCGACGGCTCGATGCGTCTGTGTGTCGACTATCGCCGCGTCAACGCCGTGACAAAAGCTGATGGATATCCCCTGCCGAGGATCGATGACGTCATCGACGATGTGGGTGCAGCGCGGTGGGTGACGAAGTTGGACCTGCTACAAGGCTACTACCAGGTTCGACTAACGGAGCGCTCGAGAGCCATCTCCGCTTTCGTCACGCCGGAGGGACTGTATCAGTTCACGGTCCTCCCCTTCGGCCTTAGGAACGCCCCTTCCACTTTCCAACGCCTGATGAACTTCATCACGACCGGGTTGGAGGGCGTCCGCTGCTACCTTGACGACATCGTTGTCTTCGGAGATACCTGGGAGGAGCACCTGGACCGGTTGAAGACCCTATTCGCTGCGCTGGCGGCCAACAGCCTGACGGTGAACCTCGCCAAGAGTGAGTTCGGCCATGCTCAAATCACCTTCCTCGGACATGTGGTAGGGCAGGGCGGAACGAGGTCCGGCCTGTCGCCGCCAAGATCGCAGCCATCCAACAGTATCCTGTGCCAGCGGACAAGAAGGCTGTGATGCGGCCTGGCGGGTTATTATAGACGGTTCTGCCCAAACTTCTCAACCGTTGTAGCCCCGATGACCGACCTCCTGGGAGGCAAGAAGGTTTTCAAGTGGACCCCCGAGTGCCAACAAGCCTTCGAGAGCCTCAAGACCCTGATGTCTGGAGCGCCCGTATTGCGCGCACCTGACTTGCAAGCGCCCTTCATTTTGCACACCGATGCCAGCGACGTCGCAGGAGGGGCCGTGCTGCTACAGGAAGGCGAGGAAGGAGCAGTACAACCCGTCGCCTACTACTCCAAGAAATTCAACAAACACCAGAGGAACTATGCCACCGTGGAAAAGGAGGCGTTATCCTTGTTAATGGCCCTCGAACACTTTCGCGTGTATCTCGGGAGCACTCTACATCCGATACAGGTGTTGACAGACCATAATCCGCTTACGTTCGTAGAGCGGATGAGACATACAAACCAGCGCCTGCTGAGGTGGGCGTTGGCTATTCAACCGTTTAATCTAAAAATCAGGCATATACCCGGAAAATTAAACCTTTTAGCAGACTCACTCTCTCGTGCTCCAGCCCTATAGGTATACTGTTTGTGTTTATTTCCCACGTATACTGTTTGTGTTTATTTTCCATGTACACTGTTGTGTTTATTTCACATGTATAGTGTTGTGTTTATTTCCCATGCATACTGTTTGTGTTTATTTCCCACGTATACTGTTTGTGTTTATTTCCCATGTACACTGTTGTGTTTATTTCCCATGTACACTGTTGTGTTTATTTCACACGTATACTGTTTGTGTTTATTTCCCATGTATACTGTTTGTGTTTATTTCCCATGTACACTGTTGTGTTTATTTCACATGTATACTGTTGTGTTTATTTTCCACGTATACTGTTTGTGTTTATTTCCCATGTACACTGTTGTGTTTATTTCCCATGTATACTGTTTGTGTTTATTTCTCATGTATATTATTTATATTCACCTTGTGTCATGTTCCACGTATACTGTGCATTTACTGTGTGCATTTCTCATGCGCTCTGTGTATGTTTATTTTTGTGGATTACCAATGTGCCCATTTTAGGTGTATGATTCATATTCGCCTCCCGTTCGGGAGACTCTTCTTCTTTTTGGGGGAAGGTGTTGCGAGCGTGCTGCAAACAATGCCTCGACCTAGGATTTACCCGCGCGGTGTCCACACAAAGCCTTGACCTGGGGTCTTTCCCGCGCGGCTGTTGGCGTGGGTACGCTAGCCTCGGATCGCGCGCGGTTGCGTGTATTGTTACTGGCTATGCATTATTCTAGTTAGTTAGGAAAGTAGCTGGTTCCAATTATGATTGCTGAATACCTTTCAAGAGTATTCTTATTGTTGCTGCGTGCCTTGCTATGTGTGCGTGTGACTACAGAATGTATTATGATTCTGTACTACGTCGCCGTATGGTGACGTCTGGCAACTCTCTCCACGCTGACCTCTGTTCAACTCGGCGTGGCTTGGGTTCGCGTGACTTCTCTTTCTACCCCTGACCCAAGTGGTCATGTCTCACCATTATCCTAAGTATTGTGTACCTTAAGTTAAGAAATAGGCTTTAGCTAGGTTGTTAGTTGTGATGTAGTATTCTTGTATTAATTAATTATCACTTAATAATTAGGTATTTTTATACATCACGCTTTTATTCAACCCCCCTCAGTGACAAGTAGAGTTCGTTGTTGTAGTCATATTTACCTAGACTGCAACACTATGCATCTGTGGCCAATTTATTGAATGTAATGAGTTAATGAATTTGATAGTTACAAAAGTAAACTTGGTGAATGCTATATGAATTATGTTTGTGCGTGCAACAAGTTACTTTGAAATTGTACCTGTATATACAGTATATATAAATGATAAGCTTAAGGCATATAACAAATATAGAATAAAGGACTTAGTGAAGCTGATAGTTATAAAAATAAAGTTGATAAATGCTATGTCAATTGTGTTTGTGCGTCCAATAAGTTACTTTGAAATCGTAGCTGTACATACAGTATACAAATGATAAGCTTAGAATATATAAGAAATGTAGAATAGAGGAATATGTGTACATGTTAAGATATGCATATATACATAAAGTTGATGAATCCTACAACGATTATGTTTATGCATCCAATAAGTTGTTTTAAAATTGTAGCTTTACATACAATATAGAAATGATGAACTTAAGAAATGTAGAATATATTCGTATATGCAAAGATATATCTATATGCATATATTGGTGATGCGTGGGAGGCAGGCAGGAGATTATTTTTCAGTCATGTTGTGTGTGCAAGTTATGACAGCTAAGAAGCGGAGAGGGGAAGAAGTAAATCTCCAAGATTGATTGATTGGGAAGTTAAAATGAAGAGAAAAGACAAAAGGCTGAAGACAAAGAAAAAAACGTGATAGTTGGTGCTGTCGCGATCAGAAAGTAGAGAAATGGAAGGAGAGTAATTATTACACGTAGATATGTTGCATATACATTTGGTGATACATGGTGACTTGCGAGTCCTGAGAATGAGAGATACAGTTAAAGAGTTAGCATATATAGAGCGAGGTGCGTGAGTGGTGTATGTATATGTTTGGAAGTGGTGAGTTGGCAGTGAGGGTGAATGAATTAATGAGATGGAAATGATGGTGAATGAAGTGTTGTGTTGAGACGTTGGGTCGTGCGTTGCATTTGTGAGATTTGATGTTTTTGTATGTTTGACAGCGGTAGGTAGGGGTTGTGGTTGGTAGCCATTGTTAGGTAGGATAAAGGAGATGTAAAGAGCAGCAGCAGCAGGAGGAGGAGGAGGAGGCATATTGGTCGTTACGAGGGGGGTGGGGGGCTGCTTGCGAATTGAATGGGGGTGTAAGGAGTGTCAAGTGTCAAGAACCACTGACTTACTTTAAGTGTCAATTGTATTTAAAGTTACCACTTGAAGAGGTAGTTTGTTGGAAAGATTTACGATGCGGTTAAAGAAAAGATTGCTTGGTGTTTGATCTGTTATGGACTCTTTTGTAGCCATGATTATTTCTTGTGATACTAGTACTACGGGCCACAATCAAATAATGGTCTATATTGATATTAAGGAAGCCATGAATAAGTTAGATAGGCTTAACGCTCTTGATAGGGTTTATTTATTACGAGGTCGATAAGTATTTGTGGCGAAGCTGGTTTAGATTGACCAAGAATCCTAGGACAGAGCAGACAGAGAAAGTGGAATATGAGCCGTTTGTTTGTAGTTAAATTGGTATCAATGAAAGCAAAAATGTAGGACAGAAAGAGAAGAGAGGATAAATAGATACCAAGAGCAGCATCTGG
>NC_134788.1:72850382-72852882 GCF_046742065.1 Oratosquilla oratoria | reverse complement strand
GAATGTTTGTTTCTAAATACCAATGACAGAAGGATATTATACACATATTAGTTTCTCCCTACCCCTAATAAACTTAGTGAAAATTGCCTATGCAAAAAATAGAAGTTCTTAGAAACCATGTACATCAATATGCATCAATATGTTTTCTTTCAGGTTGTGTGCCTTCTTCTTGGGATGCAAGGAGGCTACACAAAATATCCATGCTTCATGTGCTTATGGGATAGCCGGGCGGATAGTCTTCACTATAAGCAAAAAGACTGGCCATCTCGAGAGGCATTCCAAATTGGCTGCCACAATGTGGTAGCTCAACCTCTAGTCCCTCCCAAAAATGTTTTACTGCCTCCTCTTCATATAAAGCTTGTCAAAGCACTGAATAAAGAAGGCCAAGCTTTTAAGTATCTACTGCAAAAATTCACACAGATCAGTGATGCCAAGCTCCATGCAAGCATATTTGATGGTCCCCAAATTAGAACTCTGTTAAAGGACAAGCATTTTTACACCAATATGGAAGCCAGTGAACAAGAAGCATGGCGAGCGTTTAGTAAAGTAATCGACGGTTTTCTGGGAAATAAAAGAAGCTCAGAATATATCTCACATGTAAATGAGCTTATGAAAAGCTTCGAAAAAATGGGAGCTCGCATGTCGATAAAAATGCATTTTCTCCAGTCACATCTTGACTATTTTCCGGCAAACTGTGGAGATTATAGCGAGGAACAAGGAGAAAGATTTCACCAAGACATAAAGACGATGGAGACAAGATATCAAGGACGCTGGGACATCAACATGTTAGCTGACTATTGCTGGTGTCTTAAACGCGACGAACCAACATCGCTTCACAAGCGGAAGTCATCAAGGACTTCTTTTCTTGGAAAATAGTTTCTTTGCACTCCTGGGTAAGCTCATAAGTAGTCTGTAAGTTTAAAATTAATTAAAAGAAAGTCGAATTGAGTCGGTATTTTTTTATTACAAGTAATTGTAATTTATTAAATAACTTTTATATAGATAAGGGATTTTTTCAAAAATGGCCCTTTTCTAAAAACAGTAGTGCGCTGTATCTCAAAAACCAGACCTGATTGAGCAAAATGAATGTCATATTTCAATTTAGGAGAACAATTTCGTTAGGAATCACTAAAGAAAACCGCAGGAACAGAATTTTTTTTTCAAACGCAGGCCTGTGTAATTTATTTACAAGTCTATTTATTTTATTATTTCTTGTTTTTCATCTTTATATTTATTTGCCTATCCATTAATCTATTTTTCATTTTTATTCTTCTTCTGCCAAGCGTGAGTTAGTGGTTTTGGAGAAGAGTGGGAGGAAGAGAACTCGAGGTTTCGAAAGAGAAGTGTTGTAGGCTGGGGAGGACAATCTGGGATTTTTGTCAAAGGGGGAAGGCGAATTTGGGGACTTTTTCCTAGGGGGAAAGAGATTTTAGGGTCAGAAGAATTACGGTTGAGTGAAAAAGATGGGCGGGAGGAGGGATTTTTTGGGGGGAAGAAATAAGGTGAAAAGTAAGCAGGGAATTAGAGGTAGAGGGAGTAGAAAGAAGAAGAATAGGGAATATGAGGATAAATTGAGAAAGAGTAGAGTAAGGAAAGAGACAATAGTGAACGGAAGAAGTGGAAGGAGATGAAGTAGGAAAAAGGAGGAGAAGAAAGAAAGGCAGGAGGAGAAGGAAGAGGAAGATGAGGAGAAGGATGAGCATGGACGGGGAAAGGTGGAGGGACAAGCAAAGGAGGAAGAGGAAGAGAAAGAAGAGGAAGAGGAGGAGGAAGAGGAAGAGGAGGAAGAGGAGGAGGAAGAAGAGGAGGAAGAGGTGTCGTGATACTAATACTACCGTAATACAGTCATCTCTGTTGGCATTACCGCCAAAAACCACAGTGTCACCGCTCAGCCTCATTCATCACATCGCACTTCACAGGAGCAATGATGTAGTCGATCACAGAGAGACTGCCATAAGTAAAGAAGCGATAATAGTATTCTCAAGGATTACTATTATGACCCTTCAACCATTTCTGTGAGAGACATGTCTATGTTTGTGCGACAGGAACATACACGTCAGCATCTCTTATCAGAGAGGTTAATTGAGGTTAATTAAGGTTCAAGTGATGATAGCAGTAACCACATGTTTGGTGTAGTCATGTTGCTGAGTGGACGTGGCGAACTTCAATGGTTCACTGTAAGGCCACTGGCCAATCAGAACTCAAAAGAGAAACAAAAGACCAATCAGAAGCCTTAGAATTATATGCAGGTCGGCTCTTGTAGAAGGTTTCTGTAACATCCAGAGACTTCGTTGAAAAAAAAAATCGACCTCAGTTGTAACCCAATTCTTAAATGTTAATCTAAACTCATATATTCGTTCTCTCTTAACGTTACACTGTATGAAATACACGTTAACAAATTGTGAAAATTAAGAAATATAAAAGGAGCTAAAAATTCCGTATTTAAACCACATTATACATATATCAACGTCTTGTGTGGGTGTGTGTGTGTGTGTGTGTG
>NC_134788.1:72835382-72845382 GCF_046742065.1 Oratosquilla oratoria | reverse complement strand
TTTGTTAAGCTTCAAATATGTTTGAAGAGTTTTCGGATGTATTTGTATCCCTCCCTCCTCCCCCCTCCCCCCTCCCCCTCATTCCCCCCTCCCTTTCTCCCCCCGCCCACTCCCCCGATCTCGTAGATTCCCCCCAACCTCCTTTCCCCTCCTCCCATCCTTTCTTCTCCTCTTCCTTCCTCTCTCCCACATTCCCTCCTCCCTTCTTCCTCCCCCTCCCCACCTTCCCCCTTCCCTTGTCTCCCCTTTCCTCTATCTTTCCCCTTCTGCCTACCCTCTTCCTCTCTTTTTCCTCCTACCATTCCGCCTTTACTTCTCTTCTCTCTTTTTTCCTCTTCTTCTCCTCTCTTTTTCCTCCTACCATTCCGCCTTCACTTCCTTATTCTCCTCTCTTTTTCCTCCTACCATTCCGCCTTCACTTCCTTCTTCTCCTCTCTTTTTTCCTCCTCTTCTCCTCTCTTTTTCCTCCTACCATTCCTCCTTTACTTCTCTTCTTCTCCTCTCTTTTTTCCTCTTCTTCTCCTCTCTTTTTCCTCCTACCATTCCGCCTTTACTTCCTTCTTCTCCTCTCTTTTTTCCTTTTCTTCTCCTCTCTTTTTCCTCCTACCATTCCTCCTTTACTTCTCTTCTTCTCCTCTCTTTTTCCTCCTACCATTCCTCCTTTACTTTTCTTCTTCTCCTCTCTTTTTTCCTCTTCTTTTCCTCTCTTTTTCCTTCTATACCCCCGTGTCCCTTCCACTCTCTCCCCATTCATTCCCTCCACTTCTTACTTCCTCCTTTACTTCTCTTCTTCTCCTCTCTTTTTTCCTCTTCTCCTCTCTTTTTCCTCCTATACCCCCGTGTCCCGTCCTCTCTCTCGCCATTCATTCCCTCCACTTCTTACTTCCTCCTTTACTTCTCTTCTTCTCCTCTCTTTTTCCTCTTTTTCTCCTCTCTTTTTCCTCCTATGCCCTCGTGTTCCTCCCTCTCTCTCCCCATTCATTCCCTCCACTTCTTACTTCCGCCTTTACTTCTCTTCTTCTCCTCTCTTTTTTCCTTTTCTTCTCCTCTCTTTTTCCTCCTATATTCCCGTGTCCTTCCCTTTCCTTTCCTCTCTCCTTATTCATTCTCTCCACTTTCTCCTTCCTCTTCCCGACTTCCCCGTCTCTTCCTTCTAACCCTCCCCTTGTTCAGTCCTCTTTTTTCCTCCTCCCTCTCTTCCTCCCAGCCTCCCTCCCTCCACATCTCTATAGGAACGACCTCCATAAACAGGCTCCTCCCAACTGAGGAGAATTACTCCACAGAAGTTTGTCAGTAAAGGAACCACAGTGGAGAAGGCATGCTAACGTCTTGTTGCTCTCAAGACTGGAGAACATGCGATGCGACCAAATACTTTTGCCAAGACTCTCTGTCGCCTCACGGGTTTTACGAAAAGACAACATACACTGAAATACACTGAGCAAGAAAGCTGTCTGAAAGGTGGTGACTGATTGACACTTCAGTACTCTGATTGAGACTTCAGTACTATTACACTGAGCAAGAACGCTGTCTGAAAGGTGGTGACTGATTGACACTTCAGTACTCTGATTGAGACTTCAGTACTCTTACACTGAGCAAGAAAGCTGTCTGAAAGGTGACGACTGATTGACACTTCAGTACTCTGATTGAGACTTCAGTACTCTTACACTGAGCAAGAAAGCTGTCTGAAAGGTGGTGACTGATTGACACTTCAGTACTCTGATTGAGACTTCAGTACTCTTACACTGAGCAAGAAAGCTGTCTGAAAGGTGACGACTGATTGACACTTCAGTACTCTGATTGAGACTTCAGTACTCTTACACTGAGCAAGAAAGCTGTCTGAAAGGTGGTGACTGATTGACACTTCAGTACTCTGATTGAGACTTCAGTACTCTTACACTGAGCAAGAAAGCTGTCTGAAAGGTGGTGACTGGTCGACACTTCAGTACTCTGATTGAGACTTCAGTACTCTTACACTGAGCAAGAAAGCTGTCTGAAAGGTGGTGACTGATTGACACTTCAGTACTCTGATTAAGACTTCAGTACTCTTACATTGAGCAAGAAAGCTGTCTGAAAGGTGGTGACTGATTGACACTTCAGTACTTTGATTGAGACTTCAGTATTCTTGCACATCCACTTTCACTTCCCTATCCCCTAATTATTTTTTCTTCTCATAATCTCATATTTCCGAGTAATTAGGTTATCACACTCTCGTTCTCACTATCTCACAGTCTCACACTCTCACGTTTTTATTGTACTCCCACTCCCTCATTTCTGTACTCCATTTTCATGATGTTACACTCTTTCACTCTTGTTCTTGCATACTATCATATTCTCGAACTCACATACTCTCATACTTTCATATTATCATATTTTCATACTCTCATATTTTCACACTCATACTTTCATACTCTCGCACTCTCATACGTTCATACTCTCATATTTTCATACTTTCATATTCTCATATTTGCATACTCTCATATTTTCACACTCTCATACTCTCACACTCTAATACGTTCATATTCTCATATTTTCATACTCTCATATTTTCACACTCTATTACTTTCGTACTATCACACTCTCATACTCTCATATTTTCATACTCTCATACTTACATACTTTCATACTCTCACACTCCCATACTCCCCTAGAGTTTTATACTGTCACACAACTGCAGTCCTACACTCCCATATGCTCATACACTCCCATTCCCATATGCTCACACACTCCCACTCCCACTCCCATATGTTCATACAATCCCTCTCCTATATGTCCATACACTCCCACTCTCACACACTCCCACCTCCATATGCTCACACATTCCCACTCCCAGATGAAGAAGAATGTTTTGTTCAGGGCTGGAGAGAGTAGGCTTCCTTGTTGCTACAAAAGAGGCGAAGGAAATTGTTCCTTGACTTATTTTCTCTCTTTCTCTCTTCCACTCTCTTCCCACCGCATCACTATATAGTCACCTCGTCATCCTATTTTTCCTAAAAAAAAAAAAAAAAAAAAAAAATATATATATATATATATATATATATTTAAATAAAAATGAATAAATAAATAAAATCTAATTATCAATTATATCGCCCTCATTCATTATCTTCCTTCTTTTAGTTATCACTCTTCCACACTATCTTATCTATTCTCACTCGTCTTATCAAGTTTGTATTTTCTTTTTATTATCCTGTTCCCTTACTCACCTCCTCGCGTATATCTCCCTAGCGCAGGATCACCATAACGCTATATCTCTCTTGCTCATTATCTCCCCTCGTTTATTTTCTCCCTCGAGTACTATTCTCCTCGCTCGTTATCTCCCTCGTTCGTTATCTCCCTCGCTTTCTCTCCCCTCTGTTTATTATCTCTTTTTTCTCGTAACCTTATGAAGGCCTTACTATCCTTCCTCATTCGACATTATTTTTTTTTCATTATCTCCATCTCTCACTGTAATGTATTGTATTGTATTGTATCATATTGTATTGTAATGTATTTTATTGTATTGTATTATATTGTATTGTTTTGTATTGTACTGTATTGTAATCTAATATAGGATAAAATAGAGAAACCCGCACTCAGATATACGGGTCCCAGAGACAAGAAAGGTGTGAAGAAACAAGTCATATCAGGACTTATGACACATTAAGATAATCACTCGACAGGACGATATGCTATGGTACCAGACAAACACGAAAGACGAAGAACTCAGAATACCAAAATCAGAAATTAGAATAGAATTAATCTTAAAGCATAACAAAGGTCAGACAAACTAATCAGAAATAAAGTATCACAGATCATGTTATGATAAATCCATTTGTGATAAAGTAGAAAGTCAATTAGGAAGTAGAAAGAACAGAAGAACATATAGAAACGGGTAACTTAACGAGTCTACTTAACCATAGGACAGACAAGAAAGAGAGACAGAAAGAGAGATAGAAAGAGAGGCTCAGAAAGAGAGACAAAATGTTGACCTAGCGCTACAAGAACTTGTGAACTAACTAACTTGTGTATGACCAAATTATATTTCTACAAGAACGTGTCTGAGTGTGGTTTACAATTGTGTTTGAAATTGTATTTACCACCGAAGTGTTTGGAAAAAAACTTGCGTTGGAAATATACAGAAAACGAAACAAAATAACAAAATATTTTATTACCCACGCTACCTTTCCAACAACTGTCTCCATCTCTATCTTCATCTTTCACTATCTCCATCTCTATCTTTATCTCTTCTTTCCTCCGTCTCTCACTATTTTTCATTCTCACTGTTTTCCATTCTTACTATTTTCCATTCTCATTATATCTCATTCTCATTATCTCTCATTCTCATTATCCCTCATTCTCATTATCTCTAATTCTAATTATATCTCATTCTCATTGTCTCTCATTCTCATTATCTCTCACTCATTATATCTCATTCTCATTATCTCTCATTATCTCCCACTCATTATCTCTCATTCTCATGATCTCCCACCCTCATGATCTCCCATTTTCATTATCTCCCACTCTCATTATTTCCCTCTTTTGTTATTTTCTACTCATTATCTCCCACTCTCATTATTTCCTACTCTCATTATCTCCCATTCTCATTATATCCCATTCTCATTATTCCTTTGTCTCATTATCTCTCTCCTCATACTTCGCTCTCATTATGCCGTGCTCTCATAATGCCGGGCTCTCATTATGCCGTGCTCTCATTATGCCGTGCTCCCATTATGCCGTGCTCTCATTATGCCGAGCTCTCATTATGCCGTGCTCTCATTATGCCGTGCTCTCATTATGCCGTGCTCTCATTATGCCGTGCTCTCATCATGCTGTGCTCTCATTATGTCATGCTTTCATTACCCCCTCATTCTCATTATCTCCCTCCCTCAATATCTCTTTCTCTCATTATCTCCCTCCCTCATTATCTCTTTCTCTCATTATCCCCTACTCTCCATATCAGCCACGTCCATTATCTCTCATTTTCCTACTTTCCATATTACTTTCTCACAATGTCTCTCATTATCTCTCTCATTATCTCCTTCAAATATGTTATCTCCATTTCTCCAT
Organism: Oratosquilla oratoria; assembly: GCF_046742065.1. NCBI lineage: Eukaryota > Metazoa > Arthropoda > Malacostraca > Stomatopoda > Squillidae > Oratosquilla > Oratosquilla oratoria. Next base: position 72,840,339 of record NC_134788.1, on the reverse strand, counting down.
GTATCGCTCGTTTTGTTTCTCCTCTTTGCAGCCGCCTAAACCTGACCCTTTAACTCTTCAGTGTGGTGACGTCACTGATTGAAATCGCCAAAAATTAGCCAGAAGAAAGTATATGAAGTTCGCCACCTTTCCTGAAGACTATACATTCCAACACTGCCAGTTTCGTAGTCCCATTAACAAAGGAACAAGGCAAATGTGTAGACAGACAGACAGACAGACAGACAGATAGACAGACAGGTAGACAGTCTGACAGAGACAGGTTGAGAGACAGACAGACAGACAGACAGACACGCAGATAGACAGACAGGCAGACATTCTAACAAACAGACAGACATTCTAACAGACAGACAGACAGACGGACACGCAGACAGACAGACAGAAAGATACATAGACGTACGGCTGGACACTAAGAGGCAAAACAGGAAAGATAGACAGAGGTTGACAGACCTACAAAGCAAGACAGACACATAAAAGGATACAAACAGTAAATACAGAGCATACGATAAGAGACAGAGAAAGATAGCCAGGCAGACAGGAATAGACGGAAAGAGACAGTGACAAAGATCAGATGACACAAGTGAAGGCCAGAGACAACGGTAGACAGATATAAATAGACAGACAGATTAGGAGGGAACATTTGAGACAGAAATGCACATAGACAGGAAGACAGACAAGAAGACATAGTATGACAGACAGGATGGCAAGGAGGAGAGACAGAGGGGCAGACGGAAAAGTACAGACACAAAGAAAAAGAGACAGAGATAGACAGTGAGTTTTTCCTCTTCTCTTGGTCGCTTTCTTGTACTCCTTTTCCTCCCCATCTCGTACCTATACAGTCAGTCGATATGTTTGCTCTCTCTCTCTCTCTCTTCCTCTCTTTGCCTCTCTCTTTCCTTTTCTCTTTCTCTCTCTCTCTCTTTATATACCTCTCCCTCCCCCCTCTCTCTCTCTTTCCCTCTCTTTCCTTATCTCTCTCTATACCTCTCCCTCCCCCTCTCTCTCTCTTTCTCTCTCTCTCCCTCTCTTTGACTCTCTCTCTCTCTCTCTCTCTCTCTCTCTCTCTCTCTCTATATATATATATATATATATATATATATATATATATATATATATATATATATATATACTTCTCCCTCCCTCCCTCCTCTCTCTCTCTCTCTTTGTCTCTTTCTTTCCCTCTCTCCATTTCCCCTGTCCTTTTTCTCACCATGTCATTATAACTTTCTTCCCTCGTCTTCTCCTCCTCCACTCCTTCCTCTTCTTCTTCCTTTTCCTCCTCCTCCTCATTATTTTCATCATCATCACAAACACCATCGCCATCATCATCATAACCACCATCGTCGTCGTCATCATCATCATCATCATCCCTTTTCTTCATAATTTTCTACTTTTTCTTCTTCGTCGTGTATTTCTTCTTCCTCTCCTGTACATCTATCTTTCCAAAATGTCTCGCTTGGAGTCACTTCAGAGTCCCTATTCTCCTCCTGTTCTCCCTCTCTCCCCCTCCTCCCTTTCCTCCTCCTCCTCCTTTTCCTCCTTCTCCTCCTCCCTTTCCTCCTCATCCTCCTTTCCTCCTTCTGGAGTCACTTCAAAGTCCTTATTCTCCTCCTCCTCCTCCTCTCCCTCTCCTCCTCCTCTCCCTCTCCTCCTCCTCCTAATCCTTCATTTCTTCCTCTTCCTTCTTTTCTTCATCTTCCTCCTCTTCCTTATCCGCTGTGATAAAGAGGAGGAACAAGAGTAAGCCCAGGGTCGTTGTCATTACCACCACTAACACCCCCACCTCTCCTATACCTCCTCCCTCTTCCTTCCTCCTCAACAGAGGTAATGTACAGTTTCGCAACTTTTTCTGGCCAACACTGCTTAAACACTAATTGCCTCTTCCACACTCCTTTTGCGCCCGGTCAGCCCGGTCTGACTCGGCCTCTAAATCTGCCTCTCTTTCCTGCTCTCTTTCTCTCTTTCTTACCTGCTCTCTTTCTCTCTTTCTTTCCTGCTCTCTTTCTCCCACCTTCTCTCTATCTATCTCTCGCTCTCTCTCTTTCTTTCTTTCCTGCTCTCTTTCTCCCTCCTTCTCTCTATCTCTCTCTCGCTCTCTCTCTTTCTTTCCTGCTCTCTTTCTCCCTCCTCTCTCTCTCTCTCTCTCTCTCTCTCTCTCTCTCTCTCTCTCTCTCTCTCTCTCTCTCTCTCTCTCTCTCTCTCTCTCTCCCCATATCTCAGTCCATCTCATTCTCGCTCTTTCTCAGTCATTTCCTCACACATAATGTGTGTGTGAGTGTATATATATGTGTACGTACATGTGTGTGTGTATACACGTATGCATATATACACGTATGTATGCGTATAAATGTGTGTATATATACATGTATGTATACACATATATATGTATACACGTATGTATGTATACACATATGTATGTATACACGTATGTATGTATGCGTATATAGGTATATAAGTATTTGATTAAAACTTATGGTGAGGTCAGCATTGCATATATTGCCCTCACCATTTGCTCTTTCATTATTCGTATTATAAATTCCACCATCTGTTTCAGTTCTTGTAATCGAGAATCATGATTCGCGCAAGTCAGTCTTCATGAAGCTTCTTGAAAGGCTTCCTGTGTACCAAAGCTCAGTGAGACCTCTGTTGTTCCATTAACTCTGTTATTACTAACCAACAGTCTCATTATCCACTGAAACTATAATCATAATGTCACTTTAGTGGCTACATAGATGATGAAGGAATGGTAAAATAGATAATATATAGAAATGTGAGGTTACTGACAACCATGTATGTGTTAGATTCATCATTTATGAAAACAAAAAAGATTTGGACTTGGTCATCAAGGGCATAGGTGAGTTTATAAATATTCCGTATTATTTAAAGATATATATCTATAAACAACCACAATGGAACATTTCGTATTATTTAAAGATATATATCTGTAAACAACCACTGCAATAGAACTTATGCAACCCAATATAGATTATGCAACCCATCCAATATTTTTGGTATAGAGATGTCCATCTTAAACTCCCAAAACGTCTTTCTTCTCATTTGTTTTTTTGGAACGACAAAAGGCCACCACAGAGAAGGACAACTGACAACACTGTCAAGCAGAGAACTAACCAAAAACACATTTTTAACTTTGAGCCGGGAGAGTAGAAGTCTACCAATTTTAGAGTAAATTTTCAATGAGGATATGATGTTACCCAACTTGAATATTCAAGCAGAAGACAATCAAGCTTCCAAGTGGGGAAAAGTCCTCAAGTAGCGCTACCCATGTCATGTCACAATATCCCACGGGGTAGCTTTTGGCAGTAAGCACCAGTTCTGTTTAGTATATAAGAGATTAAAAATACTTATTTTGTCACTGATATTTCGGCCGCTGAAGATGTTTCTATAAAGAGCTGAATGTGCGTTTCAGGCTTTTCTAGTATAAGAAATGTCTGAGATAATCATGTACATTTTTTTTTAACTTGCCTTGACTATGTCGGATTGTTAAAAAAATTTAGATACTCAGTTGAGGAACCGTAGCTGATATATATATATATATATATATATATATATATATATATATATATACACATATATATATATAATGCATATATACATATATATATATATGTATATATACATATATATATTAATAGCACTGAGTAGAATGGATTACATTAGTTTGCATTCGCACCTTAAGCAGGCCATGAAGCTAACTACACTTCCTCAATATTGCTCATATTCTATAATTTACCTTGTGGTTTCATGCCTATTGAAAGTCCACTTATTACTTCAAGGCCACTATAGGGTATGACTATGAGCAAATGTATTCTACTGTATTCAACGTAATTTCGAAATAAGCTTAGTGAGAGACATCGAAAACAATAACAAGGTAAAGCGCTCAGCTGAGTATCTACAATAATTTAAAGCAGGAACAAAGTTGTACATAACTTTCTCCAACTATCTACATCATGGTCAAAGAAGAAGTCAAACCAAAGATGCAAAATCATGTGCGGCCGTAGCGCGAGACCATTTTGACCAATTTAGTTTACGTCACGATAAAGAAAGTAGCGAGGAGTGGCGCGTAGCTGCGGCCGAAGCCGTTACCTTTGCCCTATGCGCTTGGACTGATACGAATCGGCGAGAAGTGCTGGACTCGAACCCACAACTAAGTGAATACGAGACCAGTACGGTACAGCTACGGCAAAGAATAGTGATAATCGTATTCAACCCGAAGTTTTGGTCGCCGAGACGGTAACTCGTCTGTTATGGGTCCTTTGCCAAGAGCTGTTAGGCTTAAACAGAACCGGGTTGGCTAGGCATCCACCAGGGGAATCAATGCAGGCGGCGTTTAATCACTTGTCACACCGAGCGACGTTCCGGCGTGATGCATGCCCATGCTCATGCAAGGCGCAGAAACCCGTCGGCTGGCCCACTGTTGATGTATGCACCTCCGGTAGGCGGTTCAACCGCATGATGGAAAGGGTGAGCCTGAGTGGGTAGGTGAAAGCCAGAGACTATGTGCTCGCGCCCAAGAGATGAATGGCGAACAGTTACCTTGTGTGTTCGCTCTCCAATAGCAAACGCCATCATGAGGTGCGAACCTCGCTTGCTGGCTTTCCGCCTTGGATACTTCCCAAGCGAACGCCTCCTCCTCTCTCGTTCTCTGTCCGAACTGCCGTGGAATACGATCAGAGGTGGACGGTGTGTAGTTTAACTGACTTGGTTACGTTGTGATCACACTTCTTTTGTGTGTGTTCGTTTGTGTCCGGACACGAGGTTCCACAAAGATTTGTCGAAAGGTAAAAGTGGCGTGGCGCTTTGATTGAGAGGCGCAGACCTATACAAATACATATAATGTTATTGCTGCATTAATACAATATTGTCTCATACGAAAGATGTAGTGTCACAGTTAGGCAGGTTCGGGTGTTGTCTCAGGGTCTGGAGGAGAATTAAAAGAAAT
>NC_134788.1:72822882-72830382 GCF_046742065.1 Oratosquilla oratoria | reverse complement strand
AAAGGAAGGAGAGGGTGATTGGGGGCAACTGAGGGGAGAAATGAAAGGAAAATGAGAGAAGGGAAAAAGAGGGAAAGAAATAGGAGTGACGGGCTAGAGGAGGAGAAATGAGAAAAAAATAGATAGGGACCTAAAACACGAGAGAAAAAAATAATAGATAAATAAATAAATAAATAGATAAATAAATAAATAAATAAATAAATAAATAAATAAATGAGGGAGAACGAAAAGAGAGGGAAAAGGAAGGAAAAGAAGGGGGAAAGGAGGGGAAACGAAATGAGAGGGGAAAAGGAGGGTAAAAAAGGGGGAAAGGAGGGCGAACGAAATGAGAGGGGAAAAGGAGGAAAAAGAAGGGGAAACGAAGGAGAACGAAAAGAGAGGGGAAAAGGAGGGAAAAAAGGGGTAAGGAGGGAGAACGAAAAGAGAGAAGATGAGGAAAAATAAGGGGAAAGGAGGGAGAATGAAATGAGAGGGGAAAAGGAGGAAAAAGAAGGGGAAAGGAGGAAGAACGAAAATGAGAGGGGAAAAGGAGGGAAAAGAAGGGGAAAGGAGGAAGAACGAAAATGAGAGGGAAAAGGAGGAAAAAGAAGGGGAAAGGAGGGAGAGCAAAAATGAGAGGGGAAAAGGAGGAAAATTAAGGGGAAAGGAGGGAGAACGAAATGAGAGGGGAAAAGGAGGAAAAATAAGGGGAAAAAAGGGAGAACGAAAATGAGAGGGGAAAAGGAGCAAAAAATAAAGGGAAAGGAGGGAGAACGAAAAAGAGAGGGGAAAAGGAGGAAAGAGAAGGGGAAAGGAAGGAGAACGAAATGAGAGGGGGAAAGGAGGAAAAATAATAAAAGGGGAAAGGATGGTAGGGTGCCTGCCCATCTCTGGACGACGTCAGCGCATGATCAGCACATTGCTGAGGGCAGCCCCCTCCCCCTCCCCCTCCCCCTCCCCACCCGCACCCTTCAATTTACTCTTGCTAGTCAGCTCTTTTGACTTCAAGTTTCTCTCGCTTTCACTCCCACTCTTATACTCACTGCGTAGGCCTGTCTGTCTGTCTGTCTGTCTGTCTGGGCCTGTCTGTGTCTGAGCATGTGTCTGTCTGTCTGTCTGTGTGATCCTGTCTGTCTGGGCCTGTCTGTGCTTGTCTGTCTGTCTGCCTGTTTGTGCCTGTGTTTTGTCTATATGTGTCTATGACTATGTGCCTCTGTGTGTGTGTGTGTGTGTGTGTGTGTGTGTGTGTGTGTGTGTGTGTGTGTGTGTGTGTGTGTGTGTGTGTATGTGTGTGTGTGTATTCACTTGGTCTTTGGATCACGTGTTGGACTCGTGATCGACAGCTATTTCCCTCCCGGGAGAGAGCTCAGAGCTCGTAGGTCCGATCTATGGGTAATGCTATGTGTGTGTGTGTGTGTGCGTGTGTCTGTCTGTCTGTGTGCTTTTGTGTGTGTGTGTGTGTGTGTGTGTGTGTGTGTGTGTGTGTGTGTGTGTGTGTGTGTGTGTGTGTGTGTGTGTGTGTGTGTGTGTGTGTGTGTGTGCGCCCGCGTTCGGGTACATCTTCTTTACCTAACATGCAATATCTCTCAACTTTATGTATTGCTGAAGCTTTGACCTGACTTGACTTCTTTGTACCGACGTTGACCTTAGAGACCTACTCGAAGAAGTTCACCCATGCCCATATTTCAGTTTCAAGACTTCATGTCACTTTGTTGCAGTGTTGCATGCAACATTGCCTGTGCAGGACTTCCTCTCAACTCATTGTAATGGTTGTCGGGAAAAAAAAATTGTGCGAAAAAAAAAAATGACATAATTTAACAAAGATATTGCAACACAAAGCATTAGCAGTATGCTCACGTTGAACGTGTATTCATGGACATGTGCAACAGTGATGGCTATTAGCATCATGCCCTTTATGCTGAAATTATCATGCTGTACCCCTTCCCCCTCTCCTCTACTCTCCCTCCTCCCTCCCCCCTTCTCTCTCTCTCTCTCTCTCTCTCTCTCACACACACACACACACACACACACATACACTCACATTCACACACTCACTCACTAACTCACTCATTCATTTACTCTCTCTCTCTCTCTCTCTCTCTCTCTCTCTCTCTCTCTCTCTCTCTCTCTCTCTCTCTCTCTCTCTCTCTCTCTCTCTCTCTCTCTCTCTCTCTCTCTCTCTAGGTGAACGGACAATACCCCAACAGACAAAACCCTAATCGGTAGGTTAGGTTAGGTTAGGTCAGGTTAGGTTAGGTTAGGTTAGGTCCTCCCTACCATTTTTCCTATTGGGGTTTTGTCTGCTATGCAGATTGGGGGTTTTCTCCGTTGGGGTTTTGTCATGTGTTCCTCTCTCTCTCTCTCTCTCTCTCTCTCTCTCTCTCTCTCTCTCTCTCTCTCTCTCTCTCTCTCTCTCTCTCTCTCTCTCTCTCCCTACTTACTTATCACCACCATCATCACCATCACCACCACCACAACCACAAGAAACACCACGATTACTTATCATCACCACAGTCACTATCACCATCACAAATAATCACCACCAGTAGACCTATCACCACCACCAAATTGTTCCATTGCATTGGAAGCAATAAAACATAATTGTACCCATTTGCACCAATTTCTATACATTTCTGTATTGATTGATGGGGCGGAAGGTTTTGATGAAGCTACAATGATTACGATCAAAATAGTAGACACAAAACAAAGTTATCACTTTTGTAATAGGCGCGGTTCGAAGCCGTTTATTATCGTCATCATTTTCGCGTTTAAATTCGAAATGAAAATTTCGTCCGTTACATTGTTGGCGTGTCGAGTTTTCTGTGGTGGATGCTAGAGGTGCTGTAGACCAGTGTCCAATTTCATGAACTTCTTTACTTATATTCCTATTCGACAACCCGGATCAGGCAGCCGACGTGATGCACAAAGGCTGTAGTGTGTGTGTGATTTACCATGGTCTTGGATCACGTGTTGGGCTCGTGATCGACAGCTATTTCCCTCCCGAAAGAGAGCTCAGAGCTCATATATGACCGATCTATGGGTAATGTTGTGACCTTACACGCACACACACACCCAACTCCCCACCCACGAGAGTTGAAGTAATGACTTGCAGCGCAGCGATACTAAAATTATTTCAGCTCTGGACGGGATTTGAACCCGGACCGCCGTAGTTGCAGCCAGGAGCTCTACCACTGCACCACGAGAGAGAGAGAGAGAGAGAGAGAGAGAGAGAGAGAGAGAGAGAGAGAGAGAGAGAGAGAGAGAGAGAGAGAGAGAGAGAGAGAGAGAGAGAGAGAGAGAGAGAGAGAGAGAGAGAGAGAGTGTGTGTGTGTGTGTGTGTGTGTGTGTGTGTGTGTGTGTGTGTGTGTGTGTGTGTGTGTGTGTGTGTGTGTGTGTGTGTGTGTGTGTGTGTGTGTTGAACGTGGTTGGTACCCGACCTGACTTCAGCCTCGCAAATTGTCCAGAACTCTTTCTTCAAGAACGCAGAAGACGATGCCTGGAAGAACCAGAAGCTTCTTCGGAAGACTCCGAGATAACCAGATGGCCATTGCGTCCTTCCTAACCTCTGCGCCGTGGCCAGGATTCAAACACAAGCCCGAAATCCCCATGTGGTTACCAGACACACTGAACCATGTCGGGTAATTACTTGTGACCATTAGGGACTTGAACCAGGGCGATCTGTCTTCGGTTTCTGTCCTTCCAGTAGACTCTGACATGGCTCCTCGATGAACACATCAGCGTTTCTGCAATCCCAGGCACCTCCTCTCCGTCCCCCTTCCACCCCCTACTCCCCTCCCCCACTCCTCTTCCCCCTCCCCTTCCCCTCCCCCGCCCTTCTTACCTCTCCCCCTCCCCTCCCCCTCCTCTTCCCCCTCTCCCCCTCCTCCCCCACCCCCTCCCCTAACCCTCCTTCTCTCCCCTCCTCTTACCCCTTTCCCCTCTCCTACCCCTCCCCCTTCCCCTCCCCTGCTCTTTCCTCTTACCCCTTCCTCCTCCACTTCATTTTCCTCCTATTCCCTTCACCTCCTCTTCCTCCCCCTCCTCCTACTCCCTCTCCCTTCCTCCTATTCCCCCTTCATCCTCCTCCTCCCCCTCCTCCTCACCCCTCCAATACTACACTGGATCTGTTCACCTTCATCAATTTAATTTCAGTCGTTATCCCTCACATTTTCGTCCGACTTATTTTGTATAAAAGAAAATCCAATCTTTCTCAATAACCCTTTCCTCTCTCTCTCTCTCTATATATATATATATATATATATATATATCTCCCTCTCTCTCTCCAATTCTGTCTCCAGCTCTCTATCTCTCCAACTATCTCTACAACTATCTCTCTAGCTCTCTCTCTCCAATTCTGTCTCCAGCTCTCTATCTCTACAGCTATCTCTCTAGCTCTCTCTCCAACTCTTCAACTTTCTCTACCTCTCCCTCTCCCTCTACCTCCACTTTTCCCTCTCCCTCCTACTTTTTCCTTCCCTCCCTCTCCCTCCCTTCCTCCTTCTCCCTCCCTCCCTTGCTCTCTCTCTCAGTCTCCCTCCCTCTCCCTTTCCCTCCCTCCTCTCTCTCTTTGTCTTTCCCTCTCTCTCTCTCTCTCTTTCCCTCTCTTTCCCTCTCTCTCCCTTTCTTTCCCTCTCCCTCCCCACCCCACCAGGCCTCTCAAGGCCTTGAGGTTCTTTTCTCTAGAAACCAGGAGATTGCGAGGACAGTTGATAAAGGTTTTCAAAACGTTTCAAGGATTTGATAACATTGACTATCGATATCTCCTTAGCTTGAACGTGAATGCCACTCGCAGTCATGGGTTGAAGTTCAATCCCCCTCGTTACTCTTGTGACAAGGTTAGTGACTTTCTTATCTATAAAATCTGCAACACTTGGAAAGGACTGCTAAAGGACGTAGTAAGCAGTTCCTCTGTTGAGCAGTTTAAAAGTCGGTTAGCCAAGGTGCTACATACATTAGTGTAAGACCTAGTGTTAATTCCCTATAACCTTTCAACGGTACCTCTTCGGTATGGATTTAAAACCTTTTCAGCTAATGATATTTCTTGTAACTCTCTCCCTCTCTCTACCCTCCCTACCTGTCCCTCCCCCTCTCTCCCTGTCCCTCGTGAGCTTTCCTTCCTCAACTCCTCATCCATCACCATCCGACAACCTCTACTCTCTTCTCATCGCCTTTTGGCCACCAACTCCTCCCCTTCAACTCTATCCATCCAATACGGATGCGAAGTTGATGGGTACTGAGTTCTGTACTCGCTTCGCAATGAGTTCGACCCAAACAAAATCCCCACGGCGAGTTATAAGGGGCTGTTGACCGAGCACACGAGAAAGGCGAAATACTCAGCCAAGCCGGCATGCTATTATTTTTGGCATAAACTCTTAACCCATTAAACTCCGATGACAAGATGTCTTGTCATTTGGTCAAATAAAACAAAAAATCATAAAACACCAAAATGTTTGATCAAACACCAGAAAAATATGACGTCAGTCCTCGCTTCGCTGCGAGCGAAGCGAGGATTGACGTCATATTTTTCTGGTGTTTGATCAAACATTTTGGTGTTTTATGATTTTTTGTTTTATTTGACCAAATGACAAGACATCTTGTCATCGGAGTTGAATGGGTTAATTCCTTGGTTTATCGCTTATAAATTCCAAAGGCTTATGTCTTGTACCTTCCTTATCTCTTATCCCACCCTCCCCAAAATTACAACAGCAGCAACAGTAACGATAAAAGTAACAGCAACATCAACAGCGACAGCAACAGCAGCAACAGGAATAACAGCAACAACAACACATTTAACTGACAAAAACGACATTGACGACAAAAACAACAAAGGAAACGACGACAACAACAACAACGGAATCGACAAAAACGACAACAGAAACGACAACAACAACAACAACGGAAACAACGACAACAACTACAAAGACGACAAAACAACAACTGCAACGAGAACACTGAAAACAACAAGAACAATAACGACAACAACAACTACTACTACTACTTCTACTACTTCTACTACTACTACTACTACTACTACCACCACTATTACAATTGTATCTTTGTGTTTAACGACAAAATTACAACGGCGACATTTGAAAACCTAAAAGACCAGAAATTCAAAAACTCGACGACCCCAAGACTCTCAACTTTGAAATAAAACATCAAAATCCTTCTGAGATCTGGAAGCCTAGGATATAAGAGTTCCAGGAACTCAAAGATCTAAAGACTCCAGGATCCATGTTTTGAGACCCTAAAATCTTCAAGAACCTCCAAAGACTCAGACTCTAATCAGTTCCCTGAATCTAGGGACCATCTAGAGGACCACCAAGGGTTTTAAAGACTCCGAGACTACAAGACTCCAGTAACTTGAGACTCCAGGAGTCCATAATCCCTAAGAGCCTGAGCCCAAGAAACTTCTGGACTTCCAGGTGCTCAAGACTCTCAGACGGTGTTATCTATAGGCTCTCAGATTTGAAATGGAAAATTATGAGCGAGGTCATTATTTTTGCTCTGATACATGTAACCTATTGGGGGGGAAGTCCGGAAGATGAAAAAGAGGGAGAGTATTTTTCTTCTACTTACTCATATATATATATATATATATATATATATATATTTTTTTTTTTTTTTTCAACCACAATACACTTTAATTGTAAGCCATCGACATCGAGTGACTCGTGGAGGCCAGCATGCACAAATTGAAACGTAGTAGGGCCAAGAACTTGAACCAGGGCTATCACGTGACAACTGTTAGTGACTTAACCGATTGCGCCATCAAGAGAGAGATAAGTTAAGCGCAACATTTCTTATATATTTATATGCTCGAGTTACATACACATATACGAAATTTTGCGTTACATACATGTATATATAAACGTGTATATATATATATATATATATATATATATATATATATATATATATATATATATATATATATATATACATGATGCTTTCAGTTATGGTGAGGAAAGCTGCCGGAGGGGAGGGAGATTTTTTTTCTGTCGATTTGCATATAATGGATTTTGTTGCATATATTGTTGCATACACATGAACTGCTGGAATGTTTGCCCGAACGAATGTTTATGAATAGATGAACGACTGAATTCATTTTTTCCACCACGAATACAGCACTGTGCCTCGTCGTCGTACCTAGAGTTGATGGGTGTGAAACTCAACCAGGATTGACCAACAGAGGGTTGACAGAATATGTATTAAGTACTGTGCACATACATGCATACGTGCACACACATGCACACACGCATGCACACACACACACACACACACACACTCACGTACACGTACATATATGTATATAATATACATACATACGGACACACACATACATACACACAAAAAAAGCAAACACATACTCAACCCCCCACACATGTATATACATATATATATATATATATATATATATATGTATATATACATGCTCACACACACACATCACACACACACACACACACACACACACACACACACACACACACACACACACGCACACACACTTATACACAC
>NC_134788.1:72810382-72817882 GCF_046742065.1 Oratosquilla oratoria | reverse complement strand
GACAGAATGTGCAATCCACTTCTTCAAGAAAACCCGACAAAGAGAAGACCTTATTTCAGGTCGTAAGAGGTCAAACCAGCTAAGGAAAAGGTCAACAAAAGACGTTTGAAGATAAATGACGTTAGGTCAGGCAAAAGTAAAATTCGGCCCTGAGAAGACAGACTGTTCAATCCACTTCTTCGAGGATAAGAAGATCCATTGTTGAATCTTTCTTCCTCAGCGAGAAAACGCAAACTCCGCACTTCAGCCGACCGGGAATTACCTCAACATTTTCCCCCCGTTTTCTCTCTTATAATATACGAATGACCTTATTGCAGTTTGACTACACGAGTTCACTTGTTATTGTGTTGTCTTTAAATCTAATGTTACCAAGTACATTGTCGAAAGGTCAAAATAAAAAGATTTGTCAATGTTCATGGTAAGGACATTCACATTGATAACGTTTTCTATGGATTTTAATCCATGAGTTCATTTGTCAATGTGTAGTCGTTAGATTTTATTATACAAAGTGAATTGTTGAACGTTAGAATGAAAGTCATTCAATGTTTATGGTGTAAGGACATTCAGATTGATGACGTTTTCTAAAAAGAAATAATAATAATAAAAAAAATAAAATAAAATAAAGCAAACAAATAAATAAATAAAATAAAAATAAAAAATAAATAAAAATAATAAAAAATATGACTATCGCCAGACGATTTTATTCAACTCCAGAGGTTTTTTCAGACAAAATGACATCTCAGTTCAGATCCGAGTTTACTCTATTGTTAGATAATAAAATCACCAAAACGCTAACTAGAACAAATCTACAACTATGATACCAAGTCCAAAGGGTTGGGTTACCTTTCTGGTACCTCCTCACTTACCATCTGATACCACTCCATCAATACCAGATAATACAAGAGTTGCCGTCACAGCAATTATGATACCAAGTCCAAAGGGTTGGGTTACCTTTCTGATACCTCATCTCTTACCATCTGATACCACTCCATCAATACCAAATAGTACAAGAGTTGTTGTTATAGCAATTGTCTATCTGGTACCTCCTCTCCTACCATTGGTGCCACTTTATTAATACCAGACACTACAAGAGTTTTCGTCATAACAATTATGATACCAAGTCCAAAGGGTTGGGTTACCTTTCTAGTACCTCCCCTCTTACCAACTGGTACCATCTACGGTAGAAGACCAGATAGTAAAAGAGTTGAAGTCATATCAATTATGATACCAAGTCCAGAGGGTTGGGTTGTCTCTCTGGTACCTCCCCCTCTTACCAACTGAACTATCTACGATAGAAGACCAGATAGTAGAAGGGTTGTTGCCATGGGAACGTCCTCAGACCCTTTGGGTCTTTTTGACTTTTGCCCAGAATGCCAAATGTGCACCTGCGATCATTGGATTACCTTGAAAGGCATTATTGGCGATTGGATTTTCAGGTTCAACTGTTTTTCGACATCAAATCCTCGCTCAGAAACTCTGAAAGCTAAATTTAATTCAGTGACACGACAGTAGTTTTCTAAAATAATAATAAAAAAAAATGGTGTATCTGTTTTGTCACTTATTTCTTGAAATACAAATCTTTCGAGCGGGGAGATTAATTCATGGCTGTAAACATTTGAGGTATGTAATTAGTTATGCGGATTTGAATTCCAAATTAAATAAACTTTGAAAAAAAAAAAGAATGCGGCGATTTTTGACCAGCTTCCTATCTTCCGCTTATTTCTCTCTCCTCTTCTTCTTCTTGTCTTTCCCTCTCTTCTCTATCGTTTTTTTTATTCACTTCCTTCCCTTCTTTCTTCATTTTTTCAACTATCTCTATTACTACTTAGATAATATTATATACATATATATATATGCATATATACATATATATATTATATATATATATACATATGCATATATACATATATATATATATATATATATATATATATATTAGTGTATCCAGGAAGAATATTTTCTTGTTGACAGACGAGATTAAATGATATTGCTGTTTCTGCATTATTTATCTTTTTGTTAAGAACTTCAATTTCTCTTGCTAATTTACGGTGTTGAACTGATAGTTTGCTGAGTAGCTGTCCGTATGAGGTTGCAACGTTTCGGTCTTCTCTGTAGACCATCTTCAGGCTAATTGTTTGGGTGTGTGTGTGTGTGATGTTTATATACTATTTTATTTCTGATTGTTTGGGTGGTGTCGTGTGAAGCGATCATCCTGATTGGCTGCTGCGTAGTCATCAGGAATCACTGGGAGAGGTGAGGTCAGGTCCGCTTGTGGGATGGGAGAATCTGGAGGTCTATACTATGTATGTTCATGGTTGGTTTTAATTCTGCTATATAGATTGCTTCAATAAATGCTAATCTGCGGGAGTCTCTTTCTCTGTCTATTATTACTGTTCCTTCTTCTAAGTTTTGACGGGTGAGGGAAGTATTATGTTTGGTGTTATAGTGATTCTTTATGGATCCCTGTTGTAGGTGGCAGGTCAAACGTCTTGTAAGTTTAGTCCTCGTCATTCCAATGTATGTTTGAGACCCACAGTTCTCAATGGTACAGTTATGTTGGTAAATGACGTGATTATCTTGTAAAGACGATGTCGATTTGGGAGGGCGGTTTCTCAGTAAAAGTTGTGACGTTTTTCGGGTCTTGTAGTATATGGTCAGTGATATTTTGTCTTCTGGGTCAGTGGGCTTGACGTGTTTTGTAATTATGTCCTTAATGACTTTTTCATCTGTCTTATATTCTGATGACATGTAATTTCTGTAATATATGTTTATGTTTTCTTGTTTTTGTGTGGTAGTTTTGTTAGAATACCAGTTGTTGATGGCCCGTTTTGTTGCTTCGTTAATTAACTTGTTACTATACCCATTGTTAATAAGGACTTGGGTAAGTCTTTCCAGTTCAGTGTGTGTATCTTTCCTGACCTCACCTCTCCCAGTGATTCCTGATGACTACGCAGCAGCCAATCAGGATGATCGCTTCACACGACACCACCCAAACAATCAGAAATAAAATAGTATATAAACATCACACACACACACACCCAAACAATTAGCCTGAAGATGGTCTACAGAGAAGACCGAAACGTTGCAACCTCATACGGACAGCTACTCAGCAAACTATCAGTCCAACACCGTAAATTAGCAAGAGAAATTGAAGTTCTTAACAAAAAGATAAATAATGCAGAAACAGCAATATCATTTAATCTCGTCTGTCAACAAGAAAATATATATATATATATATATATATATATATATATATATATATATATATATATATATATATATATATATATATATATATATATATATATATATATATATATATATATATATACATATATTACAAAGGATTACAAAGGCGGAGCATGCCGACAGGAGACCTTTTGATCCATATCTAGGTCGGATGCGAAAAAAAATCATAATAATAATAAAATATTAAATAAAAACTATAATAATGTAAATAACAAGTAAAATACATAAATAAATGCATAGGTATAGTTAAATAATAAACAAACAGGTAAACAGTAAATAATATCAAATTGACATATAACTAATAATAAATTAAAATCAGACAGACAAATGATAACAAAACAAAAACAAATAATATAGAATGAATTATAATCATTACAGCATCTTGCTTAGGTGTTTAACTAAATGATTCTTAAAGCTTCGAATTGAACTACATTGCACTACCTGTGCAGGAAGTTTCATTCATTAACTACACGGTTGGCAAAGTTGTTTCTACCTACTTCCAAATTGAATCTATTTCCGGACAGTTTGAGACCATTGTTTCTTGTCTGATTCTCATTCAATGTGAAAATTTGGTCACTTTTGATGTTGTCAATTCCCTTTAAAATCTTAAAGACCTGTATCAAGTCACCTCTGAATCTACGCTTTTTTAGGGAAAACAGATTCATATGTTATAGTCGATTTTCATATGATTTGTTTTTGATATTTGAAATCAGTTTTGTGGCTTGTCGTTGTACTTTTTCCAGTCTGTCAATGTCTTTAATGAGATTCGGTGACCATACGGAAACAGCATATTCCAAATGTGGACAAACTAACGATTTATATAGCTTGTTAATGAGTGATGGACTTTTGAAATCAAAAGATCGCGCAATCAGTCCTAGAACCTTATTTGCTTTCTCAGAGGCTGAAATACACTGCTTGGATGATTTGAGGTCGTTACTGATAATTACGCAGGTGAAAAATGTAATCACACATTTGCCAATCACGTTAAAACCATTGTTGGAGTAGAAAAGACTGGAGACGGGGAATCTATATATTTCGATTGCAAACTGCAATCCTCTTCAATATATATATATATATATATATATATATATATATATATATATATATATATATATATATATATATATATATATATATATACTTCGCCTTGCTCCATATATCTATATCACTCCCCACAAAGAATCCTCATCAACCCTATTATACGCCTTCTCCAAGTCTATGAAAACTAAGAAAAACATCCTTACGATTTCCTAAGTGCTTCTCAGGCACCTGTCGTACCATAGATCCTTGGCCCACGCACCATTTTCTCCTAAACCCAGACTGCTTCCCACCTCTCATTTTCTTTGTTCCACTTTTCATTCTTCCATTTAATGTACGGCCACACTCAACAGACTGGCCCTCTAAAGATATTACATTTTTCTCCCTTCCCCTTGTATAGTGAGACTATATGTCCATTCTTCCAAATCAATGGGACACTTCTTCCTCTTAGACCAGAAGTTTCCAAACGGAGGATGGAATCTTCTAGCGCAGCGTTTCCCAGACTCTTCCGATCCTAGCACCCCTCTAGTCAGGTCTAAGCAGTACAGCTGCACCCCATCACTTTGGTTAACATGATTACTAAAAGGATAAAGGAAAGTGAAGTACTGTCGTGTATTAAGCACTTCTCAACATCCCTAAAATCTGTTTCAACACTCCCGCTCAAGAAACGCTGCATTAGGGGGTCGGGGAAGACTATAGGCGAAATCGCGAAGACTTGCTTGAATCGGCTTAGGAGAATTTTATAAGTTATCCGATTGCCTTTTTCATGTTTGTGCATTATTCTTTCTTTTGTTTCGGTGCAAAAATGTTTTAATCATTCTTATCGTAATTGAATGCTTATATTTGTCCACAGAAAAATATGCAAAATAGATCGCTGATAGCAAGGGATTGCATGAGTTTCAAGATTATCGAAAAGGGGTCGTGAGTATAAAGACGAGACTTCTGATTTAAACACAACGAGAAGTCTCACCAACCACTTCTCTCGTCAAACATTGATCAGATATTCCACATAACCCATCCAATCCAGGCGCCATTTTTCCATTCTTGAATGCTATAGGTAAACCAGTTTTTCCCTATTTCTTTCCTAAACCTTCTTTTCTAATAACCTTATGATCACCTATCACCCTAACAACTTTTACATCCACTAATGCAAACTTTCTGTACTTTTCTAAACTCAACAATTCCACGTGACCCAACCAATCCAGGCGCCTTTCTTTCATTCTTGAATGCTACTTGCACCTCCTGTTGTAAGAACATTAGAACATAAGAATGGAGGAGACTGTAAGAGACCATATGGCATACACCAGGTAGTTCCATGTCCCTTACTACCTGCCATCCTTATCCATGAGGTTATCCGATCTTCTCTTAAATCATCCAGCTGTTCCATCATTCACTACATAGGTAAACCAGTTCTTGCCTATTTCTTTCCTAAACCTTCTTTTGTTATAAACTTATGCTTACCCATCACCCTAACAACTTCTACAGCTACTAATGAAAACTTTCTGTACTCTTCTAAACTCAACAATTTGAAATACTCCTCTCATCTCACACTTACAGCCTTCTCTCACTTTACCTTCTTCCATCTCCCCGAATCTCCTTTAAACATTCTTTTCAATTTATCTTAACACATCATTTTACCTCATACAAAATTTTCATCTAAATCTTTATCCCGTTTACCTCACTCCTCCCTTGGCTTTCCTCACCTTGCTCTTTGCTTCCGTGTTCCGCTATATTTCTGTTTCTTTACGTTTTCTTTGCGACCACTTCTGGAATGCGATCCTCTTTTCCCACCAATTCTTCCACTAGGACCTCCACTCTACCAATCACTGACCTTCCTCTTGTTTCCATCCATTCTCCTAAACCCACACACAACCTTTGCGCCGAAACCATTGGTAGTTTTAAAGGAGAAAAAATTATGGATAATGATGAAAAGGAAGTAAGAGACATGGAACCGCTTAGTGAAGGCCTTATGGTCTCTTCCACTCTCCATTCTTATGTTCTTATGTTACATCTTGATACACACCCATTCTTTTACCATTCTACCTTCCATCATAAGAACATAAGAATAAAGGAGATTGCAAGAGACCATAAGGCCTACACTAGGCCATCTATAAAGCTATCTAATCGTTTTTTAAAACAAATGATAGTTTCAGCGCTTACTACATGGCTACTACATCCCAAACTTCTCATAGTTTTGCCTGATGTTCACCTTTCCTCGTTTAACTTACTCTACTTCAACACTTCTCTTCTTCAACACCTCTCTCTTATTGTTCCATTTTACGTTTACCCTCGATCTCCTTTCCACCGCATGACCTGATTTTCCACCGATTTCTCCTCTTTACATATTCACGTTCATAAATCTTCCAGCCACACTCCTAGACACCATGTATACATGGACTCTATGGGATCCCCTCGTGACGTCACGTGACGTCATGGCGTCCCCACGTTCCCTCTAAGGACGCATATTATATATGTGTACATATATATATATATATATATATATATATTATATTTATATATATATATATGTATATATAATATATATATATGTATATTATATATATATATATATATGTATATATAATATATATATGTATATACATATACAATGTATATATATATATATTATATAATATATATATATTATATATATATTTATATATATATATATATACATATATATATAAATATATATAATATACATATATTTACATTGTTGTATTAGTATACTCTCCTGAAGATGTGAATATAGGAAAGCTATATACTTAGTTTTTCTTTTCCTGCTCCAGCTGTCACTTTTGCATACATACATACATACATGTACACATACACACATACATACATCCTTTATTTCATACGATGTTCATGCTATAAGCCCGACACAGAGGAAACATTATTTCTGGCCGGCCTTTTCGTTGTGTTGATGAATAATGATCTGGTATTAGGATTTATGATTCAGAAGATCATTTTAACAACGTTTGCTCCAACAGTAATCATCTATATGTATCACGCGAACATCCATTAGATTATTTAATTTGCATCGGAAGTGATGCTGCATCCAAAAGCCATCATGGAATTCAAAAGCAGTAAATCCAGTCCTTTATGGAAATATTGTATTGAGCCGAGAGATAACGAAAACAATAGAAGTAGTGAGTGAAAAATATTTATAGTAATAATAACAGAAATAACAATAATAATAATAGTAATGATAAT
>NC_134788.1:72800382-72805382 GCF_046742065.1 Oratosquilla oratoria | reverse complement strand
GGAAGAGGAGGCGAATCAAGTAGGGAAGAAAAGGTAAAAGGTACAGATGGAGAGTTGATAATGGAAGAGATGGCAGTGAGGGGAAGATGGGCAGAATATTTTAGGGAGTTGCTGAATGTGAAGGAGGATAGGGAAGGAAAGATAGCTGCAGTGGGAAATACGAAGAAAATGAGCGTGATGAGTGAGGAGAATGGAGGAGAAATAAGGAAGGATGAGGTGAAGGCAGTTGTAAAGATGATGAAAGCAGGTAAGGCACCTGGTCTGGATGGATGTCATGCAGAATGTCTGAAAAAGGGAGGTTCAGTGATGGTGGACTGGTTGGTGAGATTATTTAATGTTTGCTGGAGAGAGGGTAGAGTACCGGAGGACTGGAGTAGTGCCTGTATAGTTCCTCTTTACAAGGGAAAAGGGGACAAGTGTGAATGTAGTAATTTCAGAGGGATTAGCCTGTTGAGTGTAGTAGGGAAGGCTTATGGGAGAATCTTAATTGAGAGGATTAGGAGAGGAACAGAAGGAGTAATTGGTGAGGAACAGTGTGGATTTAGGACGGGTAGAGGTTGTGTAGATCAGATCTTTGTGGTAAGACAGATATGTGAGAAAGCTATAGGAAAGGGGAAGGATGTTTTTTGGGCTTTTATGGATCTGGAAAAGGCTTATGATAGGGTAGACAGAAAGGCACTGTGGGAGGTTATGCAGATTTATGGGATAGGAGGAAAGCTTTTGGGAGCTGTCAAGAGTTTTTATGTGAGTAGTAGAGCATGTGTTAGGATTGGAAATGGAGAGAGAGTGAGTGGTTTGAAGTAAAGGTGGGACTTCGTCAAGGATGCGTTATGTCGCCCTGGCTGTTCAACTTATACATGGATGGGGTGGTGCGAGAGGTGAATGCTAGGGTAGTGAGTCAGGGATTGGAGATGGTTAAAGAAAATGGAGAAAAGTGGGAGGTGAGCCAGCTGTTGTTTGCGGACGACACTGCGCTTGTGGCAGGGTCAGAGGAGGGATTGAGGAAGCTGGTGGCAGAGTTTGGGAGAGTATGTGATAGAAGAAAGCTAAAGATAAATGTGGGTAAAAGTAAGGTGATGAGATGTACAAGGGGTGAAAGTGGCAGTAGACTGGAAGTGAACATTAAGGGAGAGCGACTGGAGGAAGTGGATAGTTTTAGATACTTGGGTGCAAGTGTAGCAGGAAAAGGTGGAGTGAAGGTGGAGGTAGAATGTAGATTGAGAGAAGCGAGTAAATGCCTTGGTGGTTTAAAGAGTGTAATGAGAAATAGACATTTGGGAATGGATGCGAAGAGGAGACTGTATGAAGGAGTGATTGTGCCAACAGCACTGTATGGGGCAGAAACGTGGAACATAAGAGAAGAAGAGAGAAGGAGTTTGAATGTGTTTGAGATGAGGTGTCTGAGAAGTATGGTGGGGGTTACTAGGCTAGATAGAGTGAGAAATGAGGAGGTGAGGAGGAGAACAGGGGTGAAAAAGGATTTGGGAGAGAGGGTTGATGAAAGAATATTAGGATGGTTTGGACACATGGAAAGAATGAGTGAAGAAAGACTAGTAAAAGAGGTATGGAAGGCAGATGTGGAGGGAGTGAACATGAGGGGACGTCCTAGGATGAGGTGGATGGATGGGGTGAAGGGGGCTTTGGGGAAGAGGGGAATGTCTGTTGAGGAAGGAAGGGAGAGGACGGAAGACAGAGGTGAGTGGAGAATGGTTGTATATGGATGATGTTGTGACTGCATGAGGAGGAATGGGCGGGGGGGGGGGTGTAGTATGTGTGAGTAAATTTTGACGCAGCCCGAAGGGATTTCTCCCCGTCCTCTCCTTATATGCAAAGGGGGACGGAGAGGGGGGGTCGCCGATTAAATGAAGCGGCCTTGCTGTGGATGTACTGTGTCTTGCGACACTGCTTCTGACCCAGGGCGGTGGGCAGGGTTCAGGGATGACCCGTCATCCAGGAGGTGCTCAGATGAGAGGAAGGGTGGGAGGGGTGTGGAGTGTATTTAGGGATGAAATGGGTGGGAGTGTTTTTATGCCTTTCCCTTTTTGGCTACCTCCCTTGGAAGGGGGAAAAAGCCTTGGTATATGTATGTATGTATGTACTTTTTTCTGATATTCCCTCTACCACAGAATTCATCAACTAATCAGTACCATTTCCTGTAACGATTCGCTTCTGGTACTTTTTTATTACTAAATGGTTGGGTTATGGATACTTGGTTGAATGCACTCTATGAATTGTAGACATAAATGCCCTAATGAATAAAAGAAATGGGTGGGTAGGTTTAGGAAATGAGGAATTTTGGGTAGCCGAATACGCCGCTGACTACGTGACACCTAGCCTAACCTCTCAGCGTTCCCCACTACCTGGGCTATCTGCCGGACTTATGGCGAGACCGTTGCATGGAATACGGTAAACGACACTGAGTGTCGTTTACCGTATTCCATGCAACGGTTGTCCGTCATCTTACTTCGGTGAGTCAGGTCGAAGTTTTAATAAACGCTTGAGTGAGCACAAAAAACGATCTCAGGGCTCATAGAACATCTAACTCCCTGGTTCGTCATCTGGACAAATGTGGACATCTACCTGATTGGAACAACACAGAAATTCTACACGAGGGATTTGAGAAGAAAATGAGAAAAACTGTGGAAGCTGCACATATCGCCACCAACAAGAACAACAACGACAGAGACGGATTTAAATGACTCTCGAAAGCAGCAAGTGTCCTAATAATTAAATCGTTAGCCAAAGGGAAAACATGACGCTCAAACCTTGGCGGGTTCCCTCTCGCTACGAATATAAGAATTGTGATCCGTCTGTAATGCTGTAGTCCTCTGAAGAAGACCAACCTGTTCGCAACGTTAGGGCAATAAACTCTATTCCTAACACATCTTCGTTTGCCCTTCCCCACCCACATTCTCTCATATACATATACACACGCACCCTTATATAGATATATATATGTATATATATATATATATATATATACATATATATATATATATATACATATATATATACATATATATATGTGTATATATAAATGTGTGTGTGTGTGTGTGTGTGTGTGTGTGTGTGTCTACGTGTGCTTTTGCATGAGTGAGTTCGCGTATGAGTGTGTGTGTGTGCCTGTGTATAAGCATGTGAGCGTATGCGTATATATATATATATATATATATGTGTGTGTGTGTGTGTGTGTGTGTGTGTGTGTGTGTGTGTGTGTGTGTGTGTGTGTGTGTGTGTGTGTGTGTGTGTGTGTGTGTGTGTGTGTGTCAGTTACCGAGTTTTATGCTCCTCCTCTCCAAGAAATTTCGCCTTTTGTGTACCACTCCCCCGACCGACTGACCATCAGCATCGGCAGCAAAAGGAGATGTGACAAGCGGAGTCACACCTACTGAGCCTCGACGCCGTGGAAAACTAGACTTGAGGGAGGAATTATGATCGACGGCGCCCTCAACAGCTGGAGAAACACGATGAATAGGCCTCAAGACCTGCAATGGCGGAGACTCTCGCCCAAAAGCTCCAGCCAAGAAGAAGAGCTCCGTAGAAGGACATTCGAGCGGCCGGGGGTTCCGCTTTGGAGACGAATTCCCCCCCGGCCGACTCCTGAAAGAACAAGAAGCCCGAGTCCAAAGCCGTCGCCAAAAAGGACTACAAAAAACCCCGAGCCCCTTCAACAGGTCCTACCAGAAGCCCCAGCGACAAGGAAGGACGAGACCACGACGACGTCTCCAAGGCTCCTCCCAGACCCAGAGAACTGCAGGTTCTGTCTAAGGGGAGACAATTCCTGCTGGGCACACGACACCGAAGAAGATGACGAGTACGACGTCTCTTCTTCGGTGTCCGAGGAGCCAGGGACTTCCTCCTGCCTCCAGGAAGACATCACCTCCTGGAGGTTGTTCTCGAGGGCGACTCGGGACTCGGAAGGGTGCCGCGAGTCCTGGAGGCCGAGCCCAGTCGTCCCTCAGTGGAGGACACCTCCAGCTTGGTATCGCACAAGGAGCGATAGCAACTCCTGGAGGCAGTGAATGAATAAAAAAAAAAAAAAAAAGGATTCCATCAAGCCCCCAATGGACCAAAATATATATATATATAACAGAAGCCCAAGAAAATGACAAAGAAATGAAAATAAGAACATATAAGAAAAAAAATAGAATATGAATAGCCCTAAGAAAACTGACTTTCCAATCAAGGAAACATTAAAAGAGATCATTCTAGCCCAAAATAGTGCCTTTCTTTTAAGCCCAAAATGGACTAATTACATAGCCCAGGTTTCATTTAATTTTCTAGCCCAAAAATGGGATTAAAATCGTCCTTGGAACCAGGAGGTTCCCCTCAGCTGAATAAAATTGCTTGGCGACGACAATCCCAGAGGATTAACTCACCTTTATCTTCCCTTCACGCGCGCACATACACACACACACACACACACACACACGTGTTTTTTCTCTCTTTTCAGAAACCACAGGGAAATCAAAAGATCGGAACACCGAAAGCTTCCGCCCATCATCAAGGGGTCTTCAGAGCACAAGGAAGATCAATAGAAGACAACATAAATACAGAACTAAACGCTAAATTGGAGAATGGCACATCAATATCTATATACTTCGGTGGTTGACATGCATTAAGTACATAGATGTTGATGATGAGACCCTCTCGTTTATTTCCGTGTGCATACCGGCCTCTACCATTCTTCCCTGCAACCCAAAGGTGCCCCCAACAGACGAAAACGCTCGTCGCCTCGTGTGTGTGTGTGTGTGTGTGTGTGTGTGTGTGTATTCACTTGCTCTTTGGATCACGTGTTGGACTCGTGATCGACAGCTATTTCCCTCCTGGAAGAGAGCTCAGAGCTCGTAGGTCCTATCTATGGGTAATGCTATGACCTTACACACACACACACACACCCAACTCCCCGCCCACGAGAGTCAGAGTAACGACCCGAAGCGCAGCGGTACCGAAATAATTTCGGCCCTGGGCAGGATTTGAACCAAGTACTACGGGCAACA
>NC_134788.1:72787882-72790382 GCF_046742065.1 Oratosquilla oratoria | reverse complement strand
CGCACACACACACACACATACACACACACGCACACACACACACACACACACACACACACACACACACACACACACACACACACACGTGTTTTTTCTTTCTTTTCAGAAATCACAGGGAAATCAAAAGATCAGAACACCGAAAGCTTCCGTCCATCATCAAGGCGTCTTCAGAGCACAAGAAAGAACAATAGAAGACAACAGAAATACAGAAACTAAACACGATAATGGAGAAGGGCACATCGACATCTATGGACCTTGGTGGCTGCCGTGCACAAAGTACACAGATGTTGATGATGAGACCCTCTCATTTATTTCTGTATGTGGCGTGTGTGTGTGTGTGTGTGTGTGTGTGTGTGTGTGTGTGTGTGTGTGTGTGTGTGTGTGTCTCTGTGTGTGTGTGTGTGTGTGTGTGTGTGCGTGTGTGTGTGTATGTGTGTGTACGTGCGGGCGCGTTTAATACGATGACGTTCAACGGCGAATCATGGCACCACTTGGCTGGTACTGATGGAAATATAGTCGTCTTAAAGTAAACAATGAACAGAAGTAAAACAAGTGTTTCGTAGAATAACTGTAAGAAATACCAAGACACTCACAAAATAACTACATGTCTTCACTCATGCATGGTTACCTGCAGAGAATATGATGAAAACTGAACAAACTAAAATATCAAGTTCAACTCAGAAGAGATTATTCGCTTCTTGTTGTTTCCAATCGTCTTAAAATTTCGTAAACATAAACTTATCATTTCTTACACCTACCCCATTTTTCATGAGTATCACATAATGTATCACCAACTCTGAGTAGATACATTTTCGTGCAGATACACCACCATTTTGATAAAAAGGTTGTTAGGAATCACATTGGTCCACTATTATCTGCTGACGGTCAACTTGAATATTCAAATGAAGGAATGTGTAATCTCTTAAACAATTATTTTAGCTCGGTATTCGTAAACGAAACACCTCAAAGTGAATTCCAAACTGAAACCTGTGAAAAGTCTGGGGTAAACTTACTCACTACGGTAAATATAACAAAAGAAACAATTAAAAGGTGTATAGACAAACTCAAAGTTAATAAAACACCAGGGCCTGACGGTTGGCATCCAAGAATCTTAAAGGAAATGAAAAATGAGATTGTTGTTCCATTAGAAATTATTTTCAAGAAATCCATCATATCCGGAGATGTCCCAAGAGAATGGAAGCTAGCTAACGTTACTCCCATATTCAAAAAAGGTGACAAAAAGAAACCAAATAACTATAGGCCTATTAGTTTGACTTCGATCGTAGGAAAAATAATGGAAACTATCATCAGAGATGCTATCGAATATCATTTAGAAAGTAACCGTTTGATAAATGATAGCCAACATGGTTTCAGACGGAAACGTTCTTGCGTGACTAACTTACTCGAATTCTACAACACAGTTGTCTCGAATTATGACAAAAGAAACAATATAGATTTAATATATCTAGACTTTGCAAAAGCTTTTGATACCGTCCCACACGAAAGACTACTTACTAAATTAGCTTTGCATGGAATAAGTGGTAGCCTATTAGGTTGGACTAGTAATTGGTTGAAAGGTCGAAAACAGAGAGTTGTTTTAAATGGAAAAACTTCTGGATGGAAAAGTGTTGCAAGTGGAGTTCCTCAGGGTTCCGTTCTTGGGCCACTTCTATTCATAGTATATATAAATGATATAGACCATGGACTAAAATCTACTGTTTCCAAATTTGCTGATGATACAAAACTGTGCGGAGTGGCAAATGATCACTCAAACCAATTAGATATTCAAGAAGATTTAGATAAATTACAGCAATGGTCTGAAAAGTGGCTAATGAAATTTAACACAAGTAAATGCAAGGTAATGCACATAGGTAAAAATAACAGCAAGTACGATTACAAGTTATTTGGAAATTCGTTAACAAAAGTGGATAGTGAAAAAGATCTCGGCGTAATTATCAGTAACGACCTCAAATCATCCAAGCAGTGTATTTCAGCCTCTGAGAAAGCAAATAAGATTCTGGGATTGATTGCGCGATCTTTTGATTTCAAAAGTCCATCACTCATTAACAAGCTATATAAATCGTTAGTTCGTCCACATTTGGAATATGCTGTTTCCGTATGGTCACCGAATCTCATTAAAGACATTGACAGACTGGAAAAAGTACAACGGCGAGCCACAAAACTGATTCCAAATATCAAAAATAAATCATACGAAAATCGACTTAAGCACATGAATCTGTTTTCCCTAAAAAAGCGTAGACTCAGAGGTGACTTGATACAGGTCTTTAAGATTTTAAAGGGAATTGACAACATCAAAAGTGACCAAATTTTCACATTGAATGAGAATCAGACAAGAAACAATGGTCTCAAACTGTCCGGAAATAGATTCAAGTTGGAAGTAGGTAGAAACAACTTTGCCAACCGTGTAGTTAATGAATGGAATAAACTTCCTGCACAGGTAGTGCAATGTAGTTCAGTTCGAAGCTTTAAGAATCATTTA
>NC_134788.1:72770382-72775382 GCF_046742065.1 Oratosquilla oratoria | reverse complement strand
TGTGTGTGCGTGTGTGTGTGTGTGTGTGTGTGTGTGCGTGTGTGTGTGTACGCGCGCGCGTTTGATATGATGACGTTCAACGGCGAATCATGGTACCACTTGGCTGGTACCCATGGAAATATAGTCGTCTTAAAGTAAACATAATGAACGGAAGTAAAACAAGTATTTCGTCGAATAACTGCAACAAATACCAAGAAACTCACAAAATAACTACAAGTCCACACTCATGCATTCTTATCTGCAGAGAATATGATGAAAACTGAACAAACTAACAAATCAAGTTCAACTCGAAAGGATTATTCGCTTGTTGTTGTTTCCAGTCGTCTTAAAATTTCGTAAACATAAACTATTCATTTCTTACACTTACCCCATTTTTCATGAGTATCACATAATTTATCACCAATACTGAGTAGATACATTTTCGTGCAGATACACCACCATTTTGATTAACACCTCGGGTAAAGCGTTATGACGTCACGTCTCGAAACGTTGGCGCCAAAGTTCAAACCATTATATCAGAACGTTCTAAAAGACGAACTGTCGCTCATTATTGCATCTCCTCGCCTCGGATAGTGTTTTATATATCTTTAATGTTATGATTTATTGAGGATAAATAATATTGACACTTTCTGATATTCCTTCTGCCACAAGATTTATCAACTGATCAGTACCATTTCCAGTAACGATTCGCTTCTGGTACTTTTTTATTACTAAATGGTTGGGTTATGGATACTTGGTTGAATCCACTCTATGAATTGAAGGCATAAATGCCCTAATGAATAAAAGAATTGGGTGGGTTGGTTTAGGAAATGAGGAATTTTGGGTAGCCGAATACGCCGCTGACTACGTGACACCTAGCCTAATCTCTCAGCGTACCCCACTACCTGGGCTATCTGCCGGACTTATGGCGAGATGGCAGAGCTTAGTCAGCTGTCGCATTCTGGTATAAAATCAACATAATTTCACTCCACTTTGTCCCCAACCCAAACCTACCTCAGATACAGTGTGAAGGAACTTGTTCAGTAGTTTAGTGAGCGCAGGTGAGTTGTTTTTGGGCGGACTATTTATAAAACGAGTAATTGGGGAAGTGGGTTTTGTGAACCAGGGGGTATACGCCAGAGGGCTGAACCCACGATATGTGCTAAAAACAAAAACAAAATAAACGATGCCTCCATTAGTGCAGAGACTGAACATAGGAAATACAAAATAATGGAATTTGAGAAGTAGGTCATACCTCCAGCCCTCAAGTCATTTCCATCACTGACTGGACAAAAATATCAACACCAAACTTGCAGTCATCACACAAATGGCACAGAATTATTTCTGGAAGAACACCGTGGTCTTTTTAAAAGCGCTCGAAGCAACAATTTTTAAACATAGTAAAAAAAAATCACAATTTCTTAGACGACACAACCACACTCGCCACAAATGAATTAGAAACTAAAGTGCCGCTCACACGGTTCTGTTTTCGAAATGAAGGAAAGCTCCGTGATTGGCTGAAACCGGTCACGGGTTTCAAACCAACAGGACACTGCTCGCGAGTAGACGGGAAGCAAAGAACCATTGTAATTCTATAACGAAAGTCAAGATTATTTTCTTTGACTATACAAGAAAAAAGTAATAAACTACTTTCGTTTTTTTTTTCTTCCTCTTATTTTGCAAAAAATTTGGATGTTCCCTAGACTCGTTTCTTGATTATGTGTCACCTGCTTGCCCGCGAAAAGGCAGTAAACAAAAGACAGTTGCCACTGTATAACGCAAGTCAAGTTTATTTTCTTTAATTACATTACACACACACAACTCCCCGCCCATTGAGAGTTGGAGTAACGACTCGAAGCGCAGCGATACTATAATTATTTCAGCCCTCGGCAGGATTCGAGCCCGGACCACCGTAGTGAATATGTGTGTGTGTGTGTGTGTGTGTGTGTGTGTGTGTGTGTGTGTGTGTGTGTGTGTGTGTGTGTGTGTGTGTGTGTGTGTGTGTGAGTGCGCTTTGGTATATGAGTGTATTTGCGCTTTTGTATACGAGTTTGTTTGCGTATGCGTGCTTGAGTGTGTGTGTGTGTGTGTGTGTGTGTGTGTGTGTGTGTGTGTGTTTATGTGTGTGTGTGCGTGTGCGTGCGTGCGTGAGTGTGTGTCTACGTGTGCTTTTGTATATGAGTGTGTTTGCGTATGAGTGTGTGTGTGTGTGCCTGTGTATAAACATGTGAGTGTGTGTATGTGTATATATATATATATATATATATATATATATATATATATATATGTGTGTGTGTGTGTGTGTGTGTGTGTGTGTGTGTGTGTGTGTGTGTGTGTGTGTGTGTGTGTGTGTGTGTGTGTGTGTGTGTGTGTGTGTGTGTGTGTGTGTGTGTGTGCTTTTGTATATGAGTGTGTTTTTGTATGAATGTGTGTGTGTGCCTGTGTATAAGCATGTGAGCGTGTGTATATATATATATATATATATATATGTGTGTGTGTGTGTGTGTGTGTGTGTGTGTGTGTGTGTGTGTGTGTGTGTGTGTGTGTGTGTGTGTGTGTGTGTCAGTTACCGAGTTTCATGCTTCTCCTCTCCAAGAAATTTCGCTTTTTGTGTACCACCTGCCCGATCGCCTGACCATCAGCATCGGCAGCAAAACGAGATGCGACAAGTGGAGTCACACCTGCTGAGCCTCGACACCGTGGAATTCCAGACTTGGGGCAGGAATTATGATCGACGGAGCACTCAACAGCTGGAGAAACACGATGAATAGGCCTCAAGACCTCGAATGGCGGAGACTCTCGCCCAAGAGCTCCAGCCAAGAAGAAGAGATCCATAGAGGGACATTCGAGCGGCCGGGGGTTCCGCTCTGGAGACGACTTCCCCCCCGGCCGACTCCTGAAAGAACCGCAAGCCCATGCCCAAAGCCTACGCCAAAAAGGACTACAACAAGCCCAGAGCCCCTTCAAGTGGTGCTACCTGAAGCCCAAGCGACAACGAAGGACGAACCCACGACGACGTACCCAAGGCTCCTCCCAGACCCAGAGAACTGCAGGTTCTGTCTAAGGGGAGACAACTCCTGCTGGGCACACGGCACCGAAGAAGATGACGAGGACGACGTCTCTTCTTCGGTGTCCGAGGAGCCAGAGACTTCCTCCTGCCTCCAGGAAGATATCACCTCCTGGAGGTTGTCCTCGAGGGCGACTCGGGACTCGGAAGGGCGCCAGGAATCCTGGAGGCCGAGCCCAGTCGTCCCTCAGTGGAGGACACCTCCAGTTTGGTATCGCACAAGGAGCGATATCAACTCCTGGAGGCAGTGAATGAAGCCCAAGAAAATGTATAACAGAAGCCCAAGAAAATGAAAGATAAATTAAATTAAGAAAATTTAAGAAAGAAATAGTAGAATATGAATAGCCCTAAGAAAACTGACTTCACAATCAAGGAAACATGAAAAGAGAATTTTTTTTGCCCAAAATGGTACTTTTTTAAGCCCAAAATGGACTAATAACTTAGCTCAGGATTCATTTAATTTTCTAGCCCAAAAATGGGATTAAAATCATCCTTGGAACCAGGAGGTTCCCCTCAGCTGAATAAAATTGCTTAGCGACGACAATCCCAGAGGATTAACGCACCTTTATCTCCCCCTCACGCACACACACACACACACACACACAAACACACACACACACACACACACACACACACGTGTTTATTCTTTCTTCTCAGAAACCACAGGGAAATCAAACAATCAGAACACCGAAAGCTTCCGTCCATCATCATGGCGTCTTCAGAGCACAAGGAAGATCAATAGAAGACAACATAAATACAGAAACTAAACGAGAAAATGGAGAAGGGCACATCAACATCTATGGACTTTGGTGGCTGCCGTGCACAAAGTACATAGATGTTGATGATGAGACCCTCTCATTTATTTCTGTATGTGGTGTGTGTGTGTGTGTGTGTGTGTGTGTGTGTGTGTGTGTGTGTGTGTGTGTGTGTGTGTGTGTGTGTGTGTACGCGCGCGCGCGTTTAATACGATGACGTTCAACGGCGAATCATGGCACCACTTGGCTAGTACTGATGGAAATATAGTCGTCTTAAAGTAAACATAATGAACGAAAGTAAGACAAGTGTTTCGTCGAATAACTGCAAGAAATACCAAGAAACTCACAAAATAACTACAAGTCTTCACTCATGCATTGTTATCTGCAGAGAATATGATGAAAACTGAAGAAAATAAAATATCAATTTCAACTCAGAAGAGATTATTCGCTTCTTCTTGTTTCCAATCGTCTTAAAATTTCGTAAACATAAACTTATCATTTCTTATACCTACCCCATTTTTCATGAGTATCACAATGTATCACCAACACTGAGTAGATACATTTTCGTGCAGATACACCACCATTTAGGTAAACACCTCGGGTAAAGCGTTGGCGCCAAAGTTCAAACCATTATATCAGGACGTTCTAGAAGACGAACTGTTGCTCATTATTGCATCTGCTCGCCTCGGATAATGTTTTATATATCTTTCAGATTATGATTTATTGCGGATGAATAATACTATTTGTCACTTTTTTGTGATATTCCCTCTGCCACAAGATTTATCAACTGATCAGTACCATTTCCTGTAACGATTCGCTTCTGGTACTTTTTTTATTACTAAATGGTTGGGTTATGGATACTTGGTTGAATGCAATCTATGAATTGGAGACATAAATGTCCTAATGAATAAAAGAAATGGGTGGGTAGGTTTAGGAAATGAGGAATTTTGGGTAGCCGAATACGCCGCTGACTACGTGACACCTAGCCTAACCTCTCAGCGTACCCCACTACCTGGGCTATATCTGCCGGACTAATGGCGAGATGGCAGAGCTTAGCCAGTTGTCGCATTCTGGTATAAAATCAACATAATTTCACTCCACTTTGTCCCCCACCCAAACTTACCTTAGATACAGTGTGAAGGAACTTGTCCAGTAGTTTAGTGAGCACAGGTGAGTTGTTTTTGGGCGGTCTATTTATA
>NC_134788.1:72760382-72765382 GCF_046742065.1 Oratosquilla oratoria | reverse complement strand
CTGAACAAACTAAAATATCAAGTTCAACTCAGAAGAGATTATTCGCTTCTTGTTGTTTCCAATCGTCTTAAAATTTCGTAAACATAAACTTATCATTTCTTACACCTACCCCATTTTTCATGAGTATCACATAATGTATCACCAACTCTGAGTAGATACATTTTTGTGCAGATACACCACCATTTTGATAAACACCTCGGGTAAAGCGTTATGACGTCACGTCTCGAAACGTTGGCGCCAAAGTTCAAACCATTATATCAGAACGTTCTAGAAGACGAACTGTCGCTCATCATTGCATCTGCCCGACTCAGATAATATTTTATATATTTTTCATGTAATGATTTATTGAGGATAAATAATACTAATTGTCACTTTTTTCTGATATTTCCTCTGCCACAGGATTTATCAACTGATCAGTACCATTTCCTGTAACGATTCGCTTCTGGTACTTTTTTTATTACTAAATGGTTGGGTTATGGATACTTGGTTGAATGCACTCTATGAATTGGAGACATAAATGCCCTAATGAATAAAAGAAATGGGTGGGTAGGTTTAAGAAATGAAGAATTTTGGGTAGCCGAATACGCCGCTGACTACGTGACACCTAGCCTAACCTCTCAGCGTTCCCCACTACCTGGGCTATCTGCCGGACTTATGGCGAGACCGTTGCATGGAATACGGTAAACGACACTGAGTGTCGTTTACCGTATTCCATGCAACGGTTGTCCGTCATCTTACTTCGGTGAGTCAGGTCGAAGGATTAATAAACGCTTGAGTAAGCACAAAAAACGATCTCAGGGCTCATAGAACATCTAACTCCCTGGTTCGTCATCTGGACAAATGTGGACATCTACCTGATTGGAACAACACAGAAATTCTACACGAGGGATTTGAGAAGAAAATGAGAAAAACTGTGGAAGCTGCACATATCGCCACCAACAAGAACAACAACGACAGAGACGGATTTAAATGCCTCCCGAAAGCAGCTAGTGTCCTAATAATTAAATCGTTAGCCAAAGGGAAAACATGACGCTCATACCTTGGCGGGTTCCCTCTCGCTACGAATATAAGAATTGTGATCCGTCTGTAATGCTGTAGTCCTCTGAAGAAGACCAAGCTGTTCGCAACGTTAGGGCAATAAACTCTATTCCTAAAACATCTTCGTTTGCCCTTCCCCACCCACATTCTCTCTCATATACACACACACACACACACATATATATATATATATATATATATATATATATATATATATATACATATATATGTGTATATATATATGTGTGTGTATATATATAAATATGTGTGTGTGTGTGTGTGTGTGTGTGTGTGTGTCTACGTGTGCTTTTGCATGAGTGTGTTCGCGTATGAGTGTGTGTGTGTGCCTGTGTATAAGCATGTGAGCGTATGCGTATATATATATATATATATATATATATATATATGTGTGTGTGTGTGTGTGTGTGTGTGTGTGTGTGTGTGTGTGTGTGTGTGTGTGTGTGTGCGTGTGTGTGTGTGTCAGTTACCGAGTTTTATGCTTCCCCTCTCCAAGAAATTTCGCTTTTTGTGTACCACTCGCCCGAGCGACTGACCATCAGCATCGGCAGCAAAACGAGATGCGACAAGTGGAGTCACACCAGCTGAGCCTCGACACCGTGGAAAGCTAGACTTGGGACAGGAATTATGATCGACGGCGCCCTCAGCTGGAGACAAGCCATGATGAGGCCTCAAGAGCAGCCGCGGCGGAGACTCTCGCCCAAGAGCTCCAGCCAAGAAGAAGAGATCCACAGGAGGACATTCGAGCGGCCGGGGGTTCCTCTTTGGAGACTACTTCCACCCCGGCCGACTCCTGCAAGAACAAGAAGCCAGAGTCCAAAGCCTATGCCAAAAAGGACTACAACAAGCCCCGAGCCCCTTCAACAGGTCCTACCAGAAGCCCCAGCGACAAACAAGGACGAGCCCACGACAAAGTATCCAAGGCTCCTCCCAGACCCAGAGAACTGCAGGTTCTGTCTAAGGGGAGACAATTCCTGCTGGGCACACGACACCGAAGAAGATGACGAGTACGACGTCTCTTCTTCGGTGTCCGAGGAGCAATGTCCTTTCTCCTGCCTCCAGGAAGATATCACCTCCTGGAGGTTGTCCTCGAGGGCGACTCGGGACTCGGAAGGGCGCCGCGAGTCCTGGAGGCCGAGCCCAGTCGTCCCTCAGTGGAGGACACCTCCAGTTTGGTATCGCACAAGGAGCGATATCAACTCCTGGAGGCAGTGATTAAAGCCCAAGAAAAAAAAAAGGATTCCATCAAGCCCACAATGGACCAAAAATATATATATATATAACAGAAGCCCAAGAAAATAAAAAAGAAATGAAAATAAGAATATTTAAGAAAAAGAATTGTAGAATACGAATAGCCCTAAGAAAACTGACTTTTCAATCAAGGAAACATGAAAAGAGATCATTCTAGCCCAAAATAGTGCCTTTCTTTTAAGCCCAAAATGGACTAATTACATAGCCCAGGTTTCATTTAATTTTCTAGCCCAAAACTGGGATTATAATCGTCCTTGGAACCAGGATGTTCCCCTCAGCTGAATAAAATCCCTTGGCGACGACAATCCCAGAGAATTAACTCACCTTCATCTCCCCTCTCACGCGCACACACACGCACACACACACACACACACACACACACACACACACACACACACACACACACACACACACGTGTTTTTTTCTTTCTTTTCAGAAACCACAGGGAAATCAAAAGATCAGAACACCGAAAGCTTCCGTCCATCATGAAGGCGTCTTCAGAGCACAAGGAAGATCAATAGAAGACAACATAAATACAGAAACTAAACGAGAAAATGGAGAAGGGCACATCAGTGTCTATGTACTTCGGTGGCTGTCATGCATTAAGTACATAGATGTTGATGATGAGACCCTCTCGTTTATTTCTGTGTGTATACCGTCCTCTACCATTCTTCCCTGCACTCCAAAGATGCCCCCAACAGACGAAAACACTCATCGCCCCGTGTGTGTGTGTGTGTGTGTGTGTGTGTGTGTGTGTGTGTGTGTGTGTGTGTGTGTGTGTGTGTGTGTGTGTGTGTGTGTGTGTGTGTATTCAGCTTTGGTCTTTGGATCGCGTGTTGGACTCGTGATCGACAGCTATTTCCCTCCTGGAAGAGAGCTCAGAGCTCGTAGGTCCGATCTATGGGTAATGCTATGACCTTGCACACACACACACACCCAACTCCCCGCCCACGCGAGTCAGAGTAATGACCCGAAGCGCAGCGGTACCGAAATAATTTCGGCCCTGGGCAGGATTCGGACCAAGAGCTACGGGCCACTATTGTGGCAGTTCAGCGCTCTACCAACTACGCCACCGATTCATTTATTTCTGTATGTGGTGTGTGTGTGTGTGTGTGTGTGTGTGTGTGTGTGTGTGTGTGTGTGTGTGTGTGTGTGTGTGTGTGTGTGTGCACGTGTGTGTGTGTGTGTGTACGTACGCGCGCGTTTGATATGACGTTCAACGGCGAATCATGGTACCACTTGGCTGGTACTGATGGAAATCTAGTCGTCTTAAAAAAAACATAATGAACGAAAGTAAGACAAGTGTTTCTTAGAATAACTGCAAGAAATACCAAGAAACTCACAAAATAACTACAAGTCCACACTCATGCATTGTTATCTGCAGAGAATATCATCAAAACTGAACAAACTAAAATATCAAGTTCAACTCGAAAGAGATTATTCGCCTCTTGTTATTTCCAGTCGTCTGAAAATTTCGTAAACATATACTTATCACTTTTTACACCTACCCCATTTTTATGAGTATCACATAATGTATCGCCAACACTGAGTAGATACATTTTCGTGCAGATACACCACCATTTTGATAAACACCTCGGGTAAAGCGTTATGACGTCACATCTCGAAACGTTGGCGCCAAAGTTCAAACCATTACATCAGAACGTTCTAGAAGACGAACTGTCGCTCATCATTGCATCTGCCCGCCTCGGATAATGTTTTATATATCTTTCAGATTATGATTTATTGAGGATAAATAATATTAATTGTCACTTTTTTCTGATACTCTCTCTACCACAGGATTTATAAACTGATCAGTACCATTTCCTGTAACGATTCGCTTCTGGTACTTTTTTTTATTACTAAATGGTTGGGTTATGGATACTTGGTTGAATGCACTCTATGAATTGGAGACATAAATGCTCTAATGAATAAAAGAAGTGGTTGGGTAGGTTTAGGAAATGAGGAATTTTGGGTAGCCGAATACGCCGCTGACTACGTGACACCTAGCCTAACCTCTCAGCGTACCCCACTACCTGGGCTATCTGCCGGACTTATGGCGAGATGGCAGAGCTTAGTCAGCTGTCGCCTTCTGGTATAAAATCAACATAATTTCACTCCACTTTGTCCCCCACCCAAACTTACCTTAGATACAGTGTGAAGGAACTTGTCCAGTAGTTTAGTGAGCGCAGGTGAGTTGTTTTTGGGCGGACTATTTATAAAACGAGTAATTGGGGAAGTGGGTTTTGTGAACCAGGGGGTATACGCAAGAAGGCTGAACCCACGATATGTGCTAAAAAAAAAAAACGTAATAAACGATGCCTCCATTAGTGCAGAGACTGAACATAGGA
This sequence comes from Oratosquilla oratoria, assembly GCF_046742065.1. Lineage (NCBI taxonomy): Eukaryota > Metazoa > Arthropoda > Malacostraca > Stomatopoda > Squillidae > Oratosquilla > Oratosquilla oratoria. The sequence goes on along the minus strand of NC_134788.1, from coordinate 72,760,727 downwards.
AATACAAAATAATGGAATTTGAGAAGTAGGTCATACCTCCAGCCCTCAAGTCATTTCCATCACTGACTGCACAAAAATATCAACATCAAGCTTGCAGTCGTCACACAAATGACACAGAATTATTTTTGGAAGAACACCGTAGTCCTTTTAAAAGCGCTCAGAGCAACAATTTTTAAACATAGGTAAAAAAAAAATCACAATTTTTTAGATGACACTACCACACTCGCCACAAATGAATTAGAAACTAAAGTGCCGCTCACACGGTTCTGTTTTCGAAATGAAGGAAAGCTCCGTGATTGGCTGAAACCGGTCACGGGTTTCAAAACAACATGACACTGCACGCGA
>NC_134788.1:72742882-72755382 GCF_046742065.1 Oratosquilla oratoria | reverse complement strand
AGTCGGAGTAACGACTCGAAGCGCAGCGATACTGAAATAATTTCAGCCCTGGGCAGGATTCGAACCAGGTACCGCCGATACCTCCGTACTGATAGTCTGGTACTCTACCAACCGCGCCACCGAGTCGAGTGTGTGTGAGAGAGAGAGAGAGTGTGTGTGTGTGTGTGTGTGTGTGTGTGTGTGTGTGTGTGTGTGTGTGTGTGTGTGTGTGTGTGTGTGTGTGTGTGTGTGTCTGTGTGTGCGTGTATATATATATGTGTGTGTGTGTGTGTGTGTGTGTGTGTGTGTGTGTGTGTGTGTGTGTGTGTGTGTGTGTGTGTGTGTGTGTGTTTCCCCTTTGCCCCCTTCTCTCCCCTGCCTCAAATGTGCCCCTTTTTATGATCTTCTTCTCCAGCTATTTCTCCTTGTGACTTTCCACTTCCTTTCCCAACTCTAGGAGACCCTCATAACTTTTTTAATTCATATAACTATTCAACTATCTACTATTTCGCATATTCACAAACTCTCTCTCTCTCTCTCACACACACACACACAAACACACACACACACACACACACACATAAACACACACACACACACACACACACACACACACACACACACTCACACACACACAAATATGCATGTGGAATAAAACCACTTGGAAAATAAAATGAAAGGTGACCGAACGTTTTCGTCTATTTAAGACATTTTCAAAGGTACAGAGTAAGGAAACAGTGACAATATATATACAAATGAAGTACATTAGGGGGAATTAGGACAGGTCCATTGTGGCCTTACTCACTCAACACTGCCGGACATTTGACGCGGCTACTGTCAACAATTTTGTTATAAAGTTGTCTAATTTATACATTCCCATACTACACCTTTTATTTTATTTCCCAAGTGGTTTTATTACACATTTTGTGAATCACGTGTTTTTGTGATTTATTCGCACATAAATATGTGTATATTTTTATGTGTGTGTATATTATTTCCTTTACTCGTTTATATCTATTGATGATTTACTGGTCTATTAACATCTTTATATATAAATCTACTTATTCATCTATGCGTTTTATCATTTATACATCATTTTGCCATTCATTTATTTATATATATATACATACATATGTATATATATATATATACATATATATGTATATATATATATATATATATATATTTATACATATATACTGAATGGTTCCCAGTGATCAATTGATATCTTTTTCAACAACAAATCACTTTTAATTCCATGCCATCGCAGTCGAGACTGAGAATCGCTCGATGGAGGCATCCGTTGGAAATTAAAACGTGGTTAGCTGGGTTCGAATCCTCGGCTCGTCCACGTTTCAGTTTCTAACGGATGCCTCCATCGAGCGATTCTCAGTCTCGACTGCGATGGTATGGAATTAAAAGTGATTTGTGGTTGAAAAAAGGTATATATCTTTATTGATATTTACTTCTTTTTGCATTCATTTTTCTTCATCGTCACAATGTCGCGGTGCCTCGGTACTATTGGCCTCCTCTCGAGTTTTTTTTTTTTTTTTTCTTCAAGAAAACCCTCAATCCTTTCCGGTTTGACCTTCCGTGTGTCTCCATCTCAGGTCACCGGGGTCGCCAAATGAGGGTGGGGGAGAGAGGGAGGGAGGGGAGATGAGGGAGGGGGGTTGTCACGATCCCCGCTAATCACCCAAACTCGGAACGTTGTTTGGTGATGCGTTCAGACTACATCTGATTCGGGGCGAAGGATCGAAGTGGAGGATATCTCTGTCGGGGCGATGACTCAGGACTGAAGGAAAAGCGGAAGGATTGGGTTCCTTCACGTCCTTGCCATCAGTAGAGAACTCGAGAGCTTCTGGGTACTCCATCAGTAGCGAACTCGAGAGCTTCTGGGGAAAGAAAATTGCGTCTCGCGCCCCTGCAGTTCTCGTGTCCACTCAGTCTTGTTTTGAGTCTGATTTTAGTTATTCACCAAACAAAAGGACACAATCGACTTTCCTTTTCTTCACCGTCTAGTTCACCAACATTATGTTACTAGCTGCTGACGTCAACCTCATTGACGTATCCTCTTACGTTCTTGATTGACGTAAACGTCACTCTAATGACGCCTAGCCTCACTATTCTCATCGTCACCAACACGATTACGCCTGCTAATCCATCATCCAATCTGACTCGTTACAAACACCAATCGCCGTGATCAAATTCCACATTCCTTTCATTCTCGTCAAACCTGTCACTTCTGTCGTCACTGCCATCATCTGCATCGTCCAAATCATCTTCGCCTTCGTCTCCATCCCACCTCTACCTTCATCAATATAACAACCATCACCACCACGATGACGACGACCACCACCAAAATTATCACCACCATCATCATCACCACCATAACACTACCACTATCACCACTACTATGATCACCACCACCATCACCATTATCATCACGACTACCCCCACCACCACCACCACTGGCACAACTATTTCGACCACCATCAACTCCATAACCACCCTCACTCCATCCACCACCCTCACCCCCTCAACCCGCTCCACCATTATTCCCAGAATCCCCGTTGATTGAGCTCCTGCCCGTCATTGCATTGTGCGAGGTCATACGAGGTTGACCCGAGGGATCTTGGGGGGGTGGGGGGGGATAAGGGAGGGGGACCAAGGGGGGGAAGGGTTAGGGGGGGACCCACGCTTCAGAGAATCAAATTCTTCCTCATCCTAGCTGCCTTCCATAACTCCCTAAAGGGCTCTCCCTCCTTTCCTTTCTCCCTCCCTCCCTCCCTCATCTCCATCATCTCTTTTACTTCCCACCTGCCCTCCATCTCTACCCTTTCATCTTCCCCTCACATGTTGTGACTTTCGAGTCGCACCCCGGAGTCTCTCCTCGTCTCTTTCTCTCTCTCTCCTTCACTCCTTCCCTCCTTCCTTCACTCCTTTCCTCCCTCCTTCCCTCATTCACTCCTTTCCTCCCACCTTCCCTCCTTTCTTTCCTCATTCAATTCTTCCCTCCCTCCTTCACTCCTTCCCTCCTTCCCTCCCTTATTCACTCCTTCCCTCCCTTATTCACTTCTTCCCTTCCTCCTTCATTTCTTCCCTCCTTCATTCTCTCCCTCATTCCATCCCTCCCTTCTTCCTTCCTTCCCTTCCTCCCTCCTTCCTTCCCTCCCTCCTTCCTTCCCTTCCTCCCTCTTTCTCTCCTTCCCTCCTTCCTTTTTTTCCTTCCCTTACCCCCCTCTCCCTCCCTCCCTCCCTCCCTTCTTCTCTTACCTCCCTCCCTTCTTCTTCTCTTACCTCCCTCCCTCCCTCCCTCCTTCTTCACCTCTCAGTCTTTTCATCCTCGTCCTGGCTATTCTCCCACACTGCCTGCCCCCTTCTCCCATCGATCTCTCTCATTTTTACCTCCTCCTGAATCTATTCCTCTCTCCTGGATCTTCTTTTCCCGTCTTTCTCCGTTTCTTCATCGCCGTTAGTTCTCTCTCTCTCTCTCTCTCTTTTCTCCTCCCTTCCTCTCTCCCTTTCTCTTTCCTTTTCTCTCTCCTTTTCTTTCTACCTTTCTCTCTCCCTTTCTCTCTCTCTCTCTCTCTCTTTTGATTTGACACCCTCTCCCTTGAAATATTCCTGTTACCTCCCTTTCTCTCGTTCTTCTCGTTCTTCCTCATTCTTGCTTCTTTCCTTCCTATAGTTTACTTACCAGACGATTTCTGACAAAAGCTAAAATGGAGATCTAGTCGGAGGTTTGAATCCCACCAGAATTCAGACCCTTCCTTCCACGAATTTGATTATTCCTAAAATGTGCAATGCTGCGCGTTTGACAAAAACCGACTTGAAACTTCGGTTTCGAGTTAAGTAAAGACACTTGCATAGGGATACGTCCTCCTTAAAACGGGATTAGAGTTACATAGACAAGCAACAGTGACTAAAGCATAGTTATGTCACAGAAGAGAACGTCAGGTTTTATGGCCTGAGGGCGATGGAGGTCAAACTTGATGGAACCAAAAACAAAAACTCAAAAAATAAAAAACTCACAATCCCACTACCACGAAGTGGGAAGTGAGAAACCCCTGATGGGTTTTCTAGGCCGATGTCCGGGTCGCCTCCCCACCTGGCCAGAACTATCGGAAACGAACCCGACGAAACCAGCAGTGGGTCCTGGGAATCGAACTCACGACCACCGGGTCGCGAGTTCGACACGGTATCCACTGGGCTTCCGCGCGACCCTAAAGGCAAATTAGCGATTATTGACTAAGACGGGGCTGTAGATTTTTCACAAACGTTGCTATGGTAACGCGACAGCAATCAACGAAGAGATCTAACACAGTCGAGTGCTTCCTTCGTCTGTCGGATTCCTGTTCGAGTCCTGGATCCGGACACTCGAAACTGACCCAACAGGAAGGAAGTCCTAGCCCAGAGGTGGGCAACCTTTCAAAGTGCGGGTGCCAAAATCACCTGATACTAATATTATTTTTATCTTATTTATTATTATTATTTTTTATAAAACACTTTCTCTCGTGCCATCGTAGTAAAATCAAAGGCCTATATATATATATATATAAATATATATATATATATATATATATACACGAGTATGGACCCCATCTCTTCACCTCCAAAGGCGCAAAATCTGCCGTTTGGCGAAGCATACCATTACCAATGGTCGTGCGAAAGATGGAGATTTATTAGTTATCTATTTTAAGGTGAGCTCTGGATTTGGTGTACCGGGAAAAAGTCGTTAGTGTGCCAGATTTTGCACGCGTGCCAAAGGTTCCCCACCCTTATCCCAGCCCTTCCGTAAACAGGGGGTGCCACGGAAATGAATAGAGTCACTTGACGACATCGAGGTTAAAACAAGGATTAGGATTCTCTATGAAAAGGGTTAAATGAGGTGAGAGGTGACGTATTACCAGCCGAATGGTGGTTGTCATGGCAACGAATAAAATATCTAAAATATATTCAAAGAATACTCGCTGGCCGACTGGATTAGAGCGACGCTACTTGAGGCGGAGGTCGAAGTGATTAGAGCGCCTCTACTTGCGGCGGAGGTCGAAGTGACAACAGATCAAATATGCCGCTAGCGAGTTGAACCAAGGGTATGGCTCACTCAATTCCACTCTACAAAGTCCTCTGTGAGGGGTACCGTCCTAGCCTCCTGATAGAAAGGAGGTAGAGGGAGGTCGCAACGTTAATCCTAATCATCATATTTAAAGGAAAACTGAGACTCTGTACAAATGAAACAAGCTGTAGGTCCTTCCCTACTTCATTTCAATTACAGCAGAGAATACATGTGTATTTACACGAGAAAAAGCCCGCCGTTAATCACACTGGCAAGAAACACGAGAGTTGTAAAGTACTGTGTACTGGCTGCGGTACGATCTACTTTATCTTATTTTACTCTGTTTTGTTTTGTTTCATCTTGATTTATCTTATCTATTCGTTCATTCATTTACTTATTTAAGTACTTATTTATTTATTTATTTATTTTCTCTTATTTATTTATCTTCCTGTTTATTTATGGTTTTATTTATTTATTCATTTATTCATTTATATATCTTTTACTCATTTAACTATTTATTTATCCATTAAGAGACATCAAACAACTTAGGACGAAGGTATCTGTGTGAGAGCCATCGTTTCCGTCTTGATCGATCTAAACAAATAAAGCTAGAAGGAGTCATTTGGCCACCCCGTTTTGACAAGGGCACTCATGTCTAGCCACCTCGTAGAGCTGGTTGAAATGTTGACATATATAACAGAAGCCATGAGTGCATGTAGGGCACTTATGCATGGAGTCATGCACGAAGGAAGATGCGGTGTGTGAACGTGCGAGTCACTTTTAACCTCTTCAATACGAGTCACATGCCTAACGTACGATGCATCACACTACTCGCGTTATAAGATATAAAGTTACTGTTGTATTACTCGTTCTCTTTCACTCTGAGTAATAATAAAGAGAGAAAACGTGATCATACCAGTTCACAGAATTCGGGGTCACTCAGCTACACCTACAAAATAAATATAACCAAAACGCTGAACCCGGTATCCTCGTATAGGCGGTCATCGTGGATCCTGTGGTTCCCAAACTTTCCCAAACTGGCGGCCCCTTCTCTTTCAGGTGGATTCCTAGCACCCCCTACCCCACAACCCTTATACACACATACACAAATACACACTTTTTTTTCCTTACACCGACTTGGGACTACGTAACAAAGCTATGCACTTGTTTATAATCTTTATGTCAGTTTTATACTCTATAAATTCCATGTGTCTCTTTACCCATTTATGACATGTTTTGGCATTCAGATTCTGTAAAAAATGAGAAAATATTTATCAACTGTTTCTAATGCCATCCGACCAACTCCCTATCTCCCTCACCGCCCACTTTGCAAACAAATGGGACAGACTTCGAGCCAACGAGGTTTCTGACCAGGAGCCCGATGTTCTATATGAATTTATTTACTAGACGTTTCTTACTGAGTTCTTCTTGTAGAACACTTGACTAGTCCAGTGTTTCTCAACCTTTCAAGCTTTGTGGACACTTTGCATCGACTAATATATTCAGGGAACCCCTTGATAAATGACTAGATAGAGTATTCGCATTTTCTAAGTACTCACTGATGGAAATGTTACAGTATACCATACAAATCATTACCATATTCTGAGAGAATGTAGAAATTATTTAGAATAACCAGGGAAAACCTAGAAGAAAAAAACCCTGGACATTACGATTAAGACACATTGTGATATCATGAATCATTAAACTGAGCTATGACAGAATTAACTGTAACATGTTCAGATCCCCGTCCTGCGGACCCATTGGTAGGTTTCCGCGGACCCTCACTTGAAAGACACTACCCTAGTCGACGGCCCCCTACTATCACGCCTTTGGGTACGCCAAACACCCACACCGAACCCCCCCACACCCACACCCGCCCACCCACACCCTCCCCCAGCGCCGCTTAGGGCGAGTTCGAAAGGCATTTCCAGTGGCTTTGTGGGGGCTAGAGAGTCCTGTGGCTAACAATAGCTCAGAGACACACAATGGCAAAAGGAATCGGTATGGATAAGAGACTCTGTCTGCGTGGGCAAGGCGGAGGAATCACAATGCAACAGAATATGGAAACACTAAATTGAGTTTTCTGCCAAATGCGGCCTGAGAGGTCTAGTCCACTACACACAACCGAGCGCGCGCGCGCACATGCACACACGCTAGCTGATACACACACACGTACACAAACACACACACGCGCACGCGCGAGTCGATGGCGCGGTTGGTAGAGTCCCCGAGTGTCGCTACGGTGGTCCGGGTTTGAATCCTGCCCAGGGCTGAAATAATTCCTGTATTGCTGCACTTAGAGTCGTTACTCTAACTCTCGTGGGCGAGGAGTTGGGTGTGTGTGTGTGTGTGCGTGTAAGGTCACAGCATTACCCACAGATCGGTCATACGAGTTCTGAGCTCTCTCCCGGGAGGGAAATAGCTGCCGATCATGAGTCCAGCACGCGATCCAAAGGCCAAAGCGAAAGACCGAGGTAAATACACAGGCACACACACACACGCACGCACACACACACACACACACACACACACACACACACACACACACACACACACACACATACACCTTCCTCATCAACGTTATCTTTTCTTTTTCTATTCCTACACCACAGTCGATTCCTTAATTTTCAATGCTGTTGCATCTCCTCCTCCTCCTCCTCTTCCTCTTCTTCTTCTTCTTCATGCGCTCCTCCTCCTCCTATTCTTCTTCCTCCTCCTCCTCCTCCTCCTATTCCTCTTCCTCCTCCTCTTCTTCTTCATGCGCTCCTCCTCCTCCTCCTCTTCTCCCTCCTCCTCCTCTTCTTCCTCCTCCTCTTCTTCTTCATGCGCTCCTCCTACTCCTCCTCTTCCTCATCCTACTCTTCAGCCTTTTGGCCATCCCCTTTCAAATCACCGTAATCCCTCTTCTCCTCCTCTTTTCCCGCTACTCTCTATCTTTCCACCTCTTCTCTTTAATTCCACATTCTCCAGATCACCCTCTCTTGCCTGCCTTCCTCTTCCCATCTTTCCCAAAATTTCTCTCCTTTTCCAAAATTTCTCTCCTTTTTCCAAAATTTCTCTCCTTTTTCCAAAATTTCTCTCCTTTTCCAAAATTTCTCTCCTTTTCCAAAATTTCCCTCATTTTCCAAATTTTTTCTCCTTTTCCAAAATTTCTCTTCTTTTTCCAAAATTTCTCTCCTTTTTCCAAAATTTCTCCTTTTCCAAAATTTCTCTCCTTTTCCAAAATTTCTCTCCTTTTCCAAAATTTCTCTCCTTTTCCAAAATTTCCCTCCTTTTCCATTCGTTCCCCTCAGCCTGTTACCCTCTCCCTTACCTTACCACTTCCCCTCTCATGTCCTCCTCCTCTTCCTCCTACCTCTCCTCCTCCTCCTTCCTCTTTACGGAACTGCCTATTGTAGGCCTTATGGTCTCTTGCAGTCTCCTTCATCCTCATGTTCTTGTGTTCTTATGTTCCTCCTCCTCCTACCCCTCCTCCTTCTACTCTTCCTCCTCCGTTCTCCCCTTCCCTCCACGTCCTCGTACCCCCTCCTCCTCCTCCTTCTTCTCCGTTCTCCCCTTCCCTCCACGTCCTCCTCCTCCTCCTCCTTGTCCACCTCTCCATCCTCCTCCTTCTCTTCTTATCCCTCCTCCTCCTCCTCCTCTTACTCATCCTCCTCCTCATCTCTCCTCCTCTTTCCCATCCACCTCTTTCTTTTCCCTCCATCTCCTACTCATCCCTCCTCCTCCACCTCCTACTCATTCCTCCTCCTCCACCTCCTCCTCCTTCCACTTCCTCATCCTCCGCCTCCTTCCCCCCTCCTCCTCCTCCTCCTTTCTCCTCCGTTCCCCTGTATGGAGTCCTGACTACATACATGGGTTGTATGCGTTCAATATCTCAGGATCTTTGTTGACATCCCTACGAACCAGAGTTCGGGAATAGTCTTTCATAATTATCGCTGGTTACTCCCAACAAAACACTACGATCCACTTGTCCTCCTCCTCCTCCTCCTCTTCCTCTTCCTCCTCCTCCTCCTCTTCTTCCTCCTCCTCTTCATCATCATTATCCCTTTCCTGCTTCTCCTTTCCCTGTTTCCTCCTTCCTTCCTTCTTTTCTCCTCTAACCTTCCTCTCCTCCTCCTCCTCCTCCTCCTCCTCCTTCTGCTTCTCTTCCTTCTCCTCCTGCCCCGTTCCCTGTATTTTCCTTCCACTATTTGCCTCTTTTTCCTCCTCTTGTCCTCATCCTCATCCTCTTCATCCTATTCCCAACAGCTCTTCCGTCTTCTTCCTCAATTCCTCCTCCTCTTCTTCCTCTTCACAACGCCTATTCTATCTTCATCCTCATCATCTCCTCCTATTATCCTCCTCTTATCCTCCTTCCTCTACCCAACACCTATTCTATCTACCTCAACCCCTCCTCCTCCTCCTCCTCCTCCCCCTCCTCCTCTTTCCAACACTCATACCTTTCCTTCCTCATCTCTTCATCTCCTCCCCCTCCTCCTCTTTCCAACACTCATACCTTTTCTTCCTCATCTCTTCATCTCGTCCTCCTCCTCCTCCTCCTCCTCCTCCTCATCATCATCATCATCATCTCCTCGTCCTCCACCTCCTCTTCTTTCCAACACTCATACCTTTCCTTCCTCATCTCTTCATCTCCTTCCCCTCCTCCTCTTTCCAACACTCATACCTTTTCTTCCTCATTTCTTCATCTCCTCTTCCTCCTCCTCCTCCTCCTCCTCCTCCTCCTCCTCATCATCATCATCATCATCTCCTCGTCCTCCCCTCCTCCTCCTCCTCCTCCTCCTCCTCCTCCTCCTCCTCATCATCATCATCATCATCATCTCCTCATCCTCGTGCCCCTCTTCCCTCCTTAGCCGTCGCCCCCCGTCTATGATCCCTTCATCATTTTTCACGACCTCTGGTGTGATCCTCCGCGGCCGGGCCGAGCTCCTCCTAGGCCCTGATAGGCCCCAGCGAAAATAGCGTCTGTACCACAGGGAAGTAAGGACGGGCGGGGGAGGAGGAGCGGGAGGAGGGGAAAGAGGAGGGGAAAGAGGAGGAGGAGGAGGAGGAGGAGGAGGAGGAAGCAAAGGTGAGGAGGAAGAACGGAAGAAGGGGAGAGATGAAGAGAAGGAGAAGAGGAGGAGGTATAGAAGTAAGGACGGGTGGGGGAGGAGGAGCGGGAGGACAGGGAAGAGGAGGAGGAGGAGGAGGAAGTGAAGGAGAGGAGGAAGAGTGGAAGAAGGGGAGAGATGAAGAGAAGGAGAGGAGGAAGAGGAGGAGGTATAGAAGTAAGAAAGGGTGGGGGAGGATGGAGCGGGAGGAGGAGAAAGAGGAGGAGGAACAGAAGGTGAAGGAGAGGAGAAAGAGGAGCGGGAGAGAGGGAGACGGAGAGGAGGAGGAGGACGAGAGGAGGAGGTATAGAAGAAGGAAGGAAGAAGGATGACGAGGACCAGGAGGAGAAGAAGAAGGAAGAGGAAAAAGAGGACGAGGAGGAGGAAGACTTGGAGTAAGGTGAGAAGGAAAAGGAAGAGGAGGGCGAGTAGAAGGAGGACGAGGAGGAGGAAATGGAAGATATGAAGGAGGAGGAAGTAAAATTGTATGAGAATAAAAAGGAGGAAATGGAGTTACATGAAGTTATATGGACAAATGAACTTGTAACTATACTTTTTCGGTACCTAATCTATTTATCTGTTTATTTATTAATTTTTATTTATTTACCGTATTTATTTGTTTCTAATCTACTGTATATAGGAATAAATAATTCTAGTCGGGGATTTTTAACTAAGTAAATATCAAGACTACAGTGGAACAGTCGATGACGTTGGACGGTAGACCATTTCACATATTAACAACACGATTGAAGAAAGAGTATTTTGCCACATTTATTTGAAATCGTTTTCCTACAGTTTTGTATTCTTTAGTCCTAATTGAGTTGGAGGTGTCAATTGTAAAGTATTTTTCCACACCCATGTTTTCAATTCCTTTGGTAACTTTGAAGACCTCGATTAGATCTCCTCTCAGTCTTCGTTTCGAGAGACTGAACAAATTTAACTCACTTAGGCGCTCCTCGTACAGCTTGTGCCGCAATTTAGGAATAGCTTCGTTACTCTGCGCTGTACTCTCTCTAAATTGTCTATATCTTTCTTGTAATATAGAGACCAGCACTAAACATAGTATTCTAGGTTAAGTCTGATTAGAACATCGTACAAATTAAGAATAATTTCTTCAGATTCAAAATCAAAAGCTCTACCTATAAATCCAATTAATTTATTTGCAGTTCTTACGATCTCTGAGTACTGTTTACTTTGTTTGAAATAAATTGAAATCACATCAAGATCTATCTTTTGTACTACACTTGTCAGATGTACACCATTCATCGTGTAGTTGGCTTGGATATCACTATTACCAATAGGAAGTACTACACATTTATCTATATCAAAAAACATCTGGGGATTTTCTACCCATTCGCATAATTGCTCAAATCAAGTTGTAATTCTTGTTGCCACCTTGTTTGCAATTTTGGTATCATCTGCAAATTTAGATAATTTACACTATACATTTTCATCCAGGATATTAATATATATCAGGAATAGTACAGGGCCTAGCACTGAGCGCTAAGGCACTCCACTTGTTACACAACGCCAACTGCTCTCCTTCTGCACACATTTCATAAATATCATGCAAGAAGTCGAAAAGATTTTCAGACAAGAACGCTTATTACGGAAACCATGTTGTGAATCTCTAATTATATTGTTTTTCTTCAAGAATCCTACAATTTTGTCTCTCAGGATTGACTCCATTAGTTTGCACACAACTGATGTGAGGCTAATTGGCCAGTAATTACCTGGATTGGATTTTATCACCATTCTTAAACAAGGGGCAACATTTGCCAATTTCCATTCTTACACCACTCTTCCAGAATGTAAATACAAGTTAAAAATCACACTGAGGGGCCTGCAGATTTCTTTTTTAAATTCTTTGATTACTCTTGGGTAAATTTGATCCGGTCCAGGCGATTTGCATATTTTGAATTTATCTATAAGACATATCACATCATATTCTTTAATGTTCTTGCTAAAAAAGCGTGTGACTACTGTCTGTAGCGGTGGAACTAGCCGTTCTTTTTTGCTGTTCTCAATAGTAAACACAGACGCAAAATAGTCATTTAGGATGTCTGTCATTGCCCTCTCATCTGTTATAATTACCCCCCTTGTTGATTTGAGGGTGCCAATCGTACTTCGAGGCGCAGATGTCGAAGCAGTTGCATTTGGTAGAGAAGCGTCGGCACCTACACGAAATATTTCAAATTCTTCAAGAATTTTCGCCTTGCGTCTCAGTTCGCTATTTTCTGCCTGGATCTTTCCCATGGCCTTTTCTGTTCTACGTTTCAATTCCCTACTTGCCACCTGGTGATCCTTCACGGCTCTTTCGTCTGTGCACAATCGACGCATTCCCGAGGCGAAAGAAAAGTACTGATTCGCAA
>NC_134788.1:72737882-72740382 GCF_046742065.1 Oratosquilla oratoria | reverse complement strand
GTGTGTGTGTGTGTGTGTGTGTGTGTGTGTGTGTGTGTGTGTGTGTGTGTGTGTGTGTGTGTGTGTGTGTCTGTGTGTGTGATTCACCATGGTCTTAGATCACGTGTTGGACTCGTGATCGACAGCTATTTCCCTCCCGGAAGAAAGCTCAGAGCTCATATATGACCGATCTACGGGTAATGTTGTGACCTTACACGCACACGCACACCCAACTCCCCGCCCATGAGAGTTGGAGTAACGACCCACAGCGCAGCGATACTGAAATTATTTAAGCCCTGGCCGGGATTCGAACCCGGACCGCCTCAGTGGTAGCCGGGGACTCTACCAACTGAGCCATCAAGTCGCGTGTGCGTGTGTGTATATGTGTGTGTGTGTGTGCGTGTGTGGGGGTGGGTGAATGTGTATGTGGGTAGAAGGTGAATGTATGTGTGGGTGGGAGTGTGCATGCATACGTTTGCATGCGTATATATATGTATACATACATATATATATATATATATATATATATATATATATATATATATATATATATATATATATGTGTGTGTGTGTGTGTGTGTGTGTGTGTGTGTGTGTGTGTGTGTGTGTGTGTGTGTGTGTGTGTGTGTGCATATTTATATATATATATATGTATGTATGTATGTATGTATGTATGTATGTATGTGCGAACTGGTATGCATAGGCAAACTCCGTGCATACGTATATTACGTGTGCGTCTGTCAACAAATCCCAAACTTGGGGGAACCTTGTCAAGCCAGGAGATCTCCGGAGGGACCCACGTGACCTCGTTTCCAACATGGTGACCTGCTCCCAGCACGAAACAGACAATGAAGAAGAAAGGGGAGGAGGAAGATGAGGAAGAAGAGGAGGAATTGAAGAAGAAAGATCAAATGAAGGAAAAGGAGAAGGAGGAAGAGGAGAAAGAAGAGGAGAAGGAATTGAAGAGGGACCAAATGAAGGAAAAGGAGGAGAAGAAGGAGGAGGAGGAATAGGAGGAAGAGGAGGAGGAATTGAACAAGGATCAAATGAAGGGAGAGGAAGAGAAGGAGGAGGAGGAAGAGGAGGAAGAAGTGGAGGAGGAATTGAACAAGAATCAAATGAATGAGGAGGAGGAGGAGGAGAAGGAGGAAGAAGGAGAAGGTATTGAAGAAGGAAGAAAAGGAGGATGTGTTGAACAAGGAGCAAGTGAAGGGAGAGAAGACGAAGGAATAGGAGGAAAAGGAGGAGGAGGATAAGGAAGAGGAAAAAGAGAAGGCGGAGGAGGAGGAGAAAGTGAAGGAGAAAGAAAAGTATGAGGAAGTGGAAGAATGGGTGAAACAAATGTAATAGGAGGAGGAGAAGGAGGAGGAGAATAGAGGATGAGGATGGGGATAAGGATGGGAAAAGAGGATAGAGAAGGAAAATGGAGGAGTAGGAAAAGAAGGACGACGACGAGGAGGAAGAGGAGAAGGAAGAGGAGGAAGAAGAGGATAGAGTAGAAAGGGGTAAAAGAGGAATGGGGATAAGGACGGAAGAAGAGGATAGAGACGGAGAATGGAGGAGGAAAAGAAGAAGAACGAGGGCTAGGAAGACGAGGACGAGAGGAAAAAGGAGGAGGAGGAGGAGGAGGAGGAGGAGGAGGAGGAGGAGGAGGAGGAGGGGGGTAAAACAAATAACCAGGGCTTCTATCCTTGGGTACAATATGGCTTTGAAGAGGTGAAGTCACAGAGGTTGTAAATGAGAGATTTGAGGAAGAGGAAGAGGAGGAGGAGGAGGTGGAGGAGGAGGAGGAGGAGGAGGAGAAGGAGGAGGAAGAGGGAGGCGAGAGAAAGAGTGAAGCATCAGGTGCTAAAAGTGATCAGCGTTTTTGTTCGACTGAAGATTAGTCTCCTGTCATAAAATGGCTGCGTTACTCTGGTCCATAGGGACCTCACTGAGATTACTGAAATATTGAAAGTATAAAAATTATGTAGTCAATGTCCTATACAGGGGAGAAGGAAGAGGTGGAGGAGGAAGAGGAGGAGGAGGAAGAGGGGAAAGACTAGGAAGAGAAAAAAGAGGAAGAAGAGGGCGGGGAAGAGGAGGAAGAGGTGGAAGAGGAAGAGGTGGAGTAGAGAGAGGAGGAGGAGGAGGAGGAGAAAGAGGAGGAAGAGGAAGAAGAGGAAGAAGAGGACGAGGACTAGGAGGAGGAAGAGAAGGAAGAAGAGGAGGGGAAGAGGAGGAAGATGAGGAGGATGAGGAAGAAGAGGACGAGGACTAGGAAGAGAAAAAGGAGGAAAAAGAGGACGGGGAAGAGGATGAATAGGTGGAGGAAAAAGAGGAAGAGGAAGAGGAAGAAGGGGAAGAAGAGGACGAGGACTAGGAGGAGGAAGAGGAGGAAGAGGAGGAAGAAGAGGGGGAAGAGGAGGAAGAGGTGGAAAAGGAAGAAGAGGAGGAGCAAGAGGAAGAGGAGGAGGAAGAGGAAGAGGAAGAAGAAGAGAAGGAGGAAGAAGAGGGCGAGAAGGGAAAGAGGAAGAGGAGG
>NC_134788.1:72720382-72735382 GCF_046742065.1 Oratosquilla oratoria | reverse complement strand
TGTGAACGGGGTATATGGTTGTCGAACACGTTGGTTAAACCCCAAATACCCCGTTCACACGTTCACACATCACTTTAAACACGTGTCTGTCGAACCCCCTCTAAGTCATAGTGCTCTCTTAGAATTTCTGAGTTGTTGATTGTATGATCTATGTCAGTGGCTATGACACCTTTTTCTATTTTCCTCTTTTTTTTTTTTTTTTTTTTTAATTGGATTCAGCTTCTGGGCTCCAGGCGTCTTCAATGAGGTTTGCTTGTCATTGGTATACGCCTTTCCAGAAAGTTGTAATTTTCTCTCGTAGTTCTTATTTATTTTGGTTTTGTTTTCATTATATACTGCTGTGTCACTTGTGGTTTTGTTTGTGCCATATAACCTTAACTCCCTTCAACTCCGATGACAAGATGTCTTGTCATTTGGTCAAATAAAACACTCAGTCTTTAAATATATATATATGTATATATGTATATATATATTTATAAACATATATATATAAATATGTATATATACATATATATATATATATATATATATATATATATATATTTAAGAACTGAAGATGGAATGACATGAAGGCACCTACCTAACTTCCTCAGTTTAAAGGTAAACTGAGGCTTTCAAAGAGGTCTTGAATATTTGCTAGATGTATGACTTAGTCACTTTTTGATAGAGTAATGCAAATCAATCCTAATTATCACACAGTGTGATAAAAAGGCCTATCAAAATATCGGTAGCAGACGAACTTTTCCTTCGCTGATCTTCGGCTGTTCATGTTAGGCTGTATCAGCTTTGACGTCACTCATGTTGTTTACATTCTGATGCAATTCACTATATAAAAAAGTGGACAAAATTAAAAAGGAAAAGGACATGAAAAAGATATGGAAACATATAAACAGCTTAACCCATTCAACTCCAGAAACAGCGTATTCCATGATATGCAGACTTTCCTTCTCTGAGTTGGAACAATTACAGGAAAAGGATGGAGAGAATGAGAGAAAGAGAGGAAGCCGTCTTATGAATCCTCTCTCTAAAATTGGTCTCCAACACTTACCGACAGCGTCCAACTGTTCCATTTCCATTGGCTCTTACCTGTCAATAAAGGAAATAACGATGAGATGGGAATAGATGAAAAAATAACAATAAATATGTTAATAGATATATTAATGAATTACCCAAGATCATACATCACACACACACACACACACACACACACACACACACACACACACACACACACACACACACACACACACATAAGGGATAGATATGTTTCAAAGCAAAAACAGGAAAAGGTGTATATTAAGTGCTGGTTTAATACAAGGTGCAGCGAAGCGAAAGATAGAAGAGACAAAGCTTGGAAGAGATTGAGAAAATACAAGAAACCTAGAAAGTGTCAATTATATATTAATCAAAGGAATAAATATGTAAAAATACGCAAGGACGAAAAATGTAACTATGAGGGAGACATAATAGAAAAATGTAAGGATCAGCCAAAGATATTCTATAGATATATAGATGGCAAACTAAAAAATAAACTGGAAATGTGAAGCTACGCTGAGGGAACACAGAATACACAGAAGATATCGAAAAGACTGAAGTTATGTGGAAACACTTCAAGTCGATTTTCACTAGAGAAAAAATACACCATCGGGTTGAAGGGAGAGAAGTGAAAACCCCCCATGAAGGAAATAATGATAACACGAAAAGAAATAATGGATTAAATAACGTACCTTGATGTGAGGAAACCACACGGGCCAGATGGAATAGCAAATTGGATATTAAAACAATGTAAAGAACTAGCAGATAAAATATGTAACATAATAAGTTGCTCGCTCAAAGAAGGAAAAAGGCCAAAAGACTAGAAAATGCTGCTAACGTACCAATTTATAAAAGAGGAAATCAGGAAGACCCAACAAATTACAGACCGGTTTCCCTTACAAGCACAGCTGCTAAAATCTGTGAAAAGTTATAAAAAGTAGATGGATAAAACAACCTTGAGGATAACAATATACAAACTACTAGATATAATACAAGAAAGAGGAGGATGGGCTGATGCGCTTTCCTACAAAAAGCTTTTGATAATGTCCTTCATAAAAAACTATTAAGAAAACTGGAAACCGTGGTCACCTAGTACAATATATATATATATTTATATATATAAATATATATATATATATATATATATATATATATATATATATATCAAGAAGATTGAGAGAATCCAGAGAGCAACTACGAAGATGGCCCCAACACTATCAAAACTCTCATATGAGGATTGTTAAAATTGGAGCTCCCGACTCTGTAACTAAGAGGAGAACGAGGTAACTTGTTGACCATCTACAGAATTATGGAATCCTTGATAGAGAAGACTTACTATATTAGGATAAGAGAAACACAAGAGGACATGGAAAGAAACTCAAAAAGGATAATTACAGAAGAGACCTGAAAAAGAACAGATTTCCACACAGAGTGGTGGATGTATGGAACATATTAGACGAAAGAACAGTGTATGCAAAAACAATACAAGAATTTAAGAGCAAACTAGATATGGAGAGATACAAAGACGGGACACCAAAGGCGTAGATACCCTTCCAGTAGTGATACAACTAGGTAAACACACACACACACACGTAAACACACATACTCAAACGCAGAAGCACAGATACACATACATAAAAACATACACACAATAATAAGATGGTGTGTGCGTGTGTACAATGTCACAGCAGTATCTTTAGGTCGGGCAATATATGAGTTCTCTGCTTTCCTACGGTATGGTAGTAGCTGTCGATCACGCACACAGACACACACTCACACAACACACGACGCGATGGCACAGTGGTAGCGATCGCGGCAGCCACTACGGCGGCCTGGGTTCGAATCCCGCTCAGGGCTGAAATAATTGCAGTATCGATGCACTGTGAGTCGTTGCTAGAACTCTCGTGGGCGGGGAGTTGGATGTATGTGTGCGTGTGAGGTCACAGCATTATCCAAAGATCGGTCATAGATGAGCTTTGAGCTCTATTGCGGGAGGAAAATAGCTGTCGATCACGAGTCCAACATGTGATCCAGGACCATGGTGAATCACACACACACACACACACACACACACGCAAACACACATACACACACGTCACACCTACACTGGTGGACGTGCCAAACCAAGAGTACTGTAGCCACACTTGTAGCGTTCGGGAGGTTTGTGGCGGTGATAGGGAGCTTGTAGTGGTTCTTGGGGAGCTTGGGTGGTGATTCTTATTTGGCGACTCTAGTGGCAGTTGCTCGAAGCAAAACAGTAAAAAAAAAAAAAAAAAAAAAAAAAAACAGCGACTCACCCAAACAGGGGTTTCTCACTTCCCACGGCGTGGGAGTGGAATGGTGAGTGAGTTAATCCTCTAGGATTTTCGTCGCCAAGCAATTTTATTCAGCTGAGGGGAACCAAATGGTTCCAAGGGCGATTTTGATCCAAATGTTTGGGCTAAAAATTAAAAGCATTCTGAGCTTTGCAATTAGTCCTTTTTAGGCTTAAAGGAAAGGAACTATTTTGGGCTAAAATTATTTCTCTCCACGTTTCCTTCATTGGAAAGTTAGTTTCCTAAGGGCCATTCTTATTCTATTATTTTCTTTCTTCAGTTTTCTTTTTTCATTTTCTGTGTTCTTTTCTATATTTTGGGGCTTCTTTTTTATTCCCTTTATTTGGTTCTTTACCAACTTTTTTTATCCCTTTTTTTGGGGCCCATTGGAGACTTAATGGGATCCTTTTCTTGGGCTTTATTCACTGCCTCCAGGTCTTGATATCGCTCCTTGTGCGATACCAAGCTGGAGGTGTCCTCCACTGAGGGACGACTGGGCTCGGCCTCAAGGACTCGCGGCGTCCTTCCGAGTCCCGAGTCGCCCTCGAGGACAACCTACAGAAGCTGATATCTTCCTGGAGGCAGGAGGAAGGACCTGGCTCCTCGGACACCGAAGAAGAGACATCGTCTTCGTCATCTTCTTCGGTGTCGTGTGCCCAGCAAGAGTTGTCTCCTCTTTTGCAGAACTTGCAATTTGCTGGGAGGAGCATTTCATATGTTGGCGAGGGCTCGTCCTTCTTTTCCACAGGGACTTGTTGGAGCACCTCTTCAATGGGCTCTGTGCTTCCTGTTGTCCTTGTCGTCGTGGGCTTTGGGCTTGAGGTTCTCACTGGAGTTGGCCGGGGGGCCAGTCTTCTCCACAGGGGAACCCCCGGCCGCTCGATGGTCTTTCTGTCGAGCTCTTCTTGGCAGGAGCTCTTGGGCTGGAGTCTCCGCCATGCCTGGTATTCGGGCCTCTTCATGGCTCTTCTCCAACTGAGTGCACCGTCGTTCATTATTCCCTCCACAAGTCTGGCATACCATGGTGTCGAGGCTCAGCAGGTGTGACTCCGCTTGTCGCATCTCCGTTTGCTGCCGATGCTGATGGTCAGTCGGTCGGGAGAGTGGTACACATAAGGCGAAATTTCTTGAAGAGGGGAAGCATAAAACTCGGTAGTTCATAACTGACACGCACACACACACACACACACACACACACACACACACACACACACACGTTCATGCACACAGCACACACACACACACGCATACGCAAACAGATACTTACGCACACGCAAACATATTCTCTCTCTCTCTCTCTCTCTCTCACACACACACACACACACACACACGCATATATATATATTTATATATATATATATATATATATATACAGTATATACATATATATACATACAAACATATTATATATATATATATATATATACATACATACACCCTCAGTGTACCCATGCACACACATATATACATATGTGTATATGTATATGCGTATACCTGTACTTATACAAATACATATACATATACATTTACATATACATATATACATAATCGTATATAATCAAATTGATATACATACAACGTTATCCAAATTAGAATATGCGTATTCAAGCCATTTACAGAGGAAAAATAACTTGGCAGGAGAAAATGAGCAAAAAAATTAACTAATTAAAGAATAGATAAATACGTAAATAAATTATTAAATGATCAAACAAGGAAATATATGAATAGATAAATAAATAGATAAATTGGTGAATGGATAAGTACAAAATAAAAAGATAAACAAGTAAACTTACTCACTACGGTAAATATAACAAAAGAAACAATTAAAAGGTGTATAGACAAACTCAAAGTTAATAAAACACCAGGGCCTGACGGTTGGCATCCAAGAATCTTAAAGGAAATGAAAAATGAGATTGTTGTTCCATTAGAAATTATTTTCAAGAAATCCATCATATCCGGAGATGTCCCAAGAGAATGGAAGCTAGCTAACGTTACTCCCATATTCAAAAAAGGTGACAAAAAGAAACCAAATAACTATAGGCCTATTAGTTTGACTTCGATCGTAGGAAAAATAATGGAAACTATCATCAGAGATGCTATCGAATATCATTTAGAAAGTAACCGTTTGATAAATGATAGCCAACATGGTTTCAGACGGAAACGTTCTTGCGTGACTAACTTACTCGAATTCTACAACACAGTTGTCTCGAATTATGACAAAAGAAACAATATAGATTTAATATATCTAGACTTTGCAAAAGCTTTTGATACCGTCCCACACGAAAGACTACTTACTAAATTAGCTTTGCATGGAATAAGTGGTAGCCTATTAGGTTGGACTAGTAATTGGTTGAAAGGTCGAAAACAGAGAGTTGTTTTAAATGGAAAAACTTCTGGATGGAAAAGTGTTGCAAGTGGAGTTCCTCAGGGTTCCGTTCTTGGGCCACTTCTATTCATAGTATATATAAATGATATAGACCATGGACTAAAATCTACTGTTTCCAAATTTGCTGATGATACAAAACTGTGCGGAGTGGCAAATGATCACTCAAACCAATTAGATATTCAAGAAGATTTAGATCAATTACAGCAATGGTCTGAAAAGTGGCTAATGAAATTTAACACAAGTAAATGCAAGGTAATGCACATAGGTAAAAATAACAGCAATTACGATTACAAGTTATTTGGAAATTCGTTAACAAAAGTGGATAGTGAAAAAGATCTCGGCGTAATTATCAGTAACGACCTCAAATCATCCAAGCAGTGTATTTCAGCCTCTGAGAAAGCAAATAAGATTCTGGGATTGATTGCGCGATCTTTTGATTTCAAAAGTCCATCACTCATTAACAAGCTATATAAATCGTTAGTTCGTCCACATTTGGAATATGCTGTTTCCGTATGGTCACCAAATCTCATTAAAGACATTGACAGACTGGAAAAAGTACAACGGCGAGCCACAAAACTGATTCCAAATATCAAAAATAAATCATACGAAAATCGACTTAAGCACATGAATCTGTTTTCCCTAAAAAAGCGTAGACTCAGAGGTGACTTGATACAGGTCTTTAAGATTTTAAAGGGAATTGACAACATCAAAAGTGACCAAATTTTCACATTGAATGAGAATCAGACAAGAAACAATGGTCTCAAACTGTCCGGAAATAGATTCAATTTGGAAGTAGGTAGAAACAACTTTGCCAACCGTGTAGTTAATGAATGGAATAAACTTCCTGCACAGGTAGTGCAATGTAGTTCAGTTCGAAGCTTTAAGAATCATTTAGATAAATACCTAAGTAAGATGCTGTAATCATTATAATTTATGTTATATTATTTGTTTTTGTTTTGTTATAATTTGTCTGTCTGATTTTCATTTATTATTAGTTATATGTCAATTTATTATCATTTACTATTTACCTGTTTGTTTGTTATTCAACTATACAAATGCATTTATTTATGTATTTTAATTGTTATTTACATTGTTATAGTTTTAATTTATTATTAATGTGATTTTTTTTTTTTTTTTTTTGCATCCGACCTAGATATGGATCAAAAGGTCTCCTGTCGGCATGCTTTGCCTTTGTAATCCTTTGTAATCCTTTGTAAATGAATTAATAAATGAAATAATGATATTCCCACAATTGGACGACAAACTCGTGTATCTGCTTCTAGATGGCGCTTTCGCCGCCGAATTTTTTCCAGACTTCAAGTACAACCAGATAAATATTCCATGTATATATATATATATATATATATATATATATATATATATATAAATATGTATATATATATATATATATATATATAGATATATATATATATATGTGTGTGTGTGCGTGCGTGCGTGCGTGCGTGTGTGTGTGTGTGTGTGTGTGTGTGTGTGTGTGCGCGTGTGTGTGTGTGTATGTCTGTATGTGTGTGTGTGTGTGTGTGTGTGTGTGTGTGTGTGTGTGTGTGTGTGTGTGTGTGTGTGTGTGTGTGTGTGTGTGTGTGTGTGTGTGTGTGTGTGTGTGTGTGTGTGTGTGTGTCTGTAATTTTTGCCTGTTATGAGACCTTTTAGTTTATATTTTATTTTATTTTACCTAATCTTATTTCATTTTATATTATATCATATTTTTAGGGAGTTTTAGACTTAACTTTTGTATTGGACAGAACCATGTGACCTTAGCAAAAAGAAAAAAAAAAGTAGACCATTGTCACACCATTTTGAAGAAAATATATGTATGAATGCTATACAAAAAACTACTCGGCATTTTTATTTCGTTTTATTTTATTTCATTTTATTTTAAGGCATTCTATTTTATATTATCTTTCTAGGGAGTTTAAGACTTAACTTTTCAAGTATGAATGCTATAAAAAAACTACTCAGCATTTAGAAAAAAATAATAATAATAATAAATCTATCTAACCAGTACATACCAAACACTGACCAACCACGTCACATATCAAATCCACTTGTTGTGTCCTTTTCCTTTTTATTTCGGACCAAACAAGCTGAGACCCAATGTTCCAAGTCCCCCAGTGACCTCGCCCAGTCTTGCCTCAGCGTCACAGATGACATAAATGCAGCTAAAGAGAAGGCTAAGCTTATACTGATCACGTGATCATCAAATAAGACCTGGAACCTCCTACGAGTTCCCAAACGCTTTAAAAAGAGATAAATAGATCAAATAAATACATCAAAAAGTAAGATAAATGAATTAGATATATAGATAAATACGAAATAAGCGAATGAAAACAGATAAATCGAAATACGAATCATTAAATAAACAAATAGATAGATAAATAAGTGGATAAATAAATAAACAAAAACATCAAAGGGCGAGACAGGCCGTTTTCGGAATGTGCCATGGAAAGATAGAAAGATAGAAAGATAGAAACAGAGAGAAACAGAAACAGGGACAGAGAGAAGGAGACAGACAGACAGAGAGAGAGAAAGAGAGAGACAGACAGACAGAGGGAGAGAGACAGACAGACAGAGACAGAGAGAGAGAGATAGACAGACAGATAGATAGAGAGAAAGAGAGAGAATGGCACAGTAGTAGCGATCGCGACCGCCACTACAGCGGCTTGGGTTCGAATCCCGCCCAGGGCTGAAATAATTGCAGTATCGATGCAATGTGAGTCGTTGCTCTAACACTCGTGGGCGGGGAGTTGGATATATGAGTGCGTGTAAGGTCACAGCATTCATAGATCGATCATATATGAGTTTTGAGCTCTATTACAGGAGGGAAATAGCTGTCGATCACGAGTCCAACACGTGATCCAGGACCATGGTGAATCACACACACACACACACACACACACACACACACACTGGCATAGTTGGAAGAGCGCTGAACTGGGAAGCAGAAGTGCTCCCAGCACCCAGTTCGAATCCTGCCCAGGGCCGAAATTATTTCGGTATCGCTGTGCCTCGGGTCGTTACTCTGACTCTCGTGGGCGGGGATTTGGGTGTGTGTGTGTGTGCAAGGTCATAGCATTACCCATAGATCGGACCTACGAGCTCTGAGCTCTCTTCCAGGAGGGAAATAGCTATCGATCACGAGTCCAACACGTGATCCAAAGACCAAGTGAATACACATACACACACATCCACCTACACTGGTGGACGTGCCAAACCAAGAGCACTGTAGCCACACTTGTAGTGTTGGGTTAGGTTTGTGGCGGTGATAGGGAGCTTGTAATGGTTCTTGGGGAGCTTGAGTGGCGACTCTAGCGGCAGTCGTTCGAAGGAAAACAGTCAAAAAAAGAAAAAAAAGATAGCGACTCACCCAAACAGGGGTTTCTCACTTCCCACGGCGTAGGAGTGGAATGGTGAGTGAGTCAATCTTCTGGTATTGTCGTCGCCAAGCAATTTTATTCAGCTGAGGGGAACCAAATGGTTCCAAGGGCGATTTTGGTCCTATTTTTGGGCTAAAAATTAAAAGCATTCTGAGCTTTGCAATTACTCATTTTTGGGCTTAAAAGGAACTATTTTGGGCTAAAATTATCTCATTCCACGTTTCCTTCACTGGAAAGTTAGTTTCCTACGGGCCATTCTTATTCTATTATTTCTTTCTTCAATTTTCTTTTTTCAATTCTCGTGTTCTTTTCTATACTTTTGGGCTTCTTTTTCATCCTTTTTATTTTATTCTTTATCAACTTTTTTACCCCTTTTTTGGGGGCCAATTGGAGACTTAATGGGATTCTTTTCTTGGGCTTTAATCACTGCCTCCAGGAGTTGGTATCGCTCCTTGTGCGATACCAAGCTGGAGGTGTCCTCCACTGAGGGACGACTGGGCTCGGCCTCCAGGACTCGCGGCGCCCTTCCGAGTCCCGAGTCGCCCTCGAGGACAACCTCCAGAACCCAGTTTCTTCCTGGAGGCAGGAGGCAGGACCTGACTCCTAGGACACCGAAGAAGAGACATCGTCTTCGTCGTCTTCTTCGGTGTCGTGTGCCCAGCAAGAGTTATCTCCTCTTTGGCAGAACTTGCAATTCGCTGGGAGGAGCATTTCATATGGAGGAAAGGGCTCGTCGTTCCTTTCAGCATGGGCTTGTTGGAGAACCTCTTCAATGGGCTCTGTGCTTCCTGTGGTCCTTGTTGTCGTGGGCTTTGGGCTTGACGTTCTCACTGGAGTTGCCCGCGGGGCCAGTCTTCTCCACAGGGGAACCCCCGGCCGCTCGATGGTCTTTCTGTCGAGCTCATCTTGGCAGGAGCTCTTAGGCTGGAGTCTCCGCCATGCCTGGTCTTGGGGGCTTTTCAAGGCTCTTCTCCAACTGAAGGCACCGTCGTTCATTATTCCCACCACAAGTCTGATAAACCATGGTGTCGAGGCTCAGCAGGTGTGACTCCGCTTGTCGCATCTCGTTTTGCCGTCGATGCTGATGGTCAGTCGGTCGGGCGAGTGGTACACATAAGGCGAAATTTCTTGAAGAGGGGAAGCATAAAACTCGGTAGTTCATGACACACACACACGCGCGCGCGCGCGGGCGCATACGCAAACACACTCATATACACAAGCACACGTAGACACACTCATACTGACGCACACGCAAACATATTCACTCACACACACACATATATATATATATATATTTCTGGGGCACAGGTTTTCTCTAAGACAATTCTGGTTGAAATCAACTGCACTAGTTGCTTTAACAATCTTCAAGACTGTATTCTTTAATCTGGAGAATACTTTCCTATTAGCAACTGAGAGGGACTGGAAGTAGTCATTCATGACTCTCAAAAGAAAATACACAGTGTATGCCAACTGATATATTTTTGCATAGTAATAGTATTGAACAACTATTGACTCCACCGAAACTATAGTTTTTCGCCTCGTCGTGAGGCGTCTTCAGGGTGAGGACTGCTTTGTAGGATGCTCTGCTATATTGAAGGTCTTCCAACGAATAATGACCGCTAGTTGGATGGGCGGGCTTATAAGGCTCAGCCTGCCTAGCTCAGACGGAATACTGGCCTCTCATTGGCTGAGAGGTGCAGTATGGGATTTTGTCCGGGAGCCAAGGGAGTGGGATTTTGTCTGGGAGCCAAGGGGGTGGGATTTTGTCTGGAAGCCAAGGGGGTGGGATTTTGTCTGGAAGCCAAGGGGGTGGGATTTTGTCTAGGAGCCAAGAGGGTGGGATTTTGTCTGGGGTTCAAGAGGGTGGGATTTTGTCTGGGAGTCAAGAGGGTGGGATTTTGTCTGGGAGCTAAGAGGGTGGGATTTTGTCCGGGGGCCAAAGGGGTGGTATTTTGTCTAGAAGCTCTGGCCTGATTTGCTGCTGCTCTGGTTACTGGTCCTAGGCGCTGATAAACTAGCTGGACATGTTTCATTTGTTCGCGGGGCTGCTGCTGTCTAAGGGCTTGTTGTTCCTGGAGGGGGTTATTCTTTACAGGGCGCGCGGAAGGGAGATCAGGGATCAATTTTCCAGCATTTCACTGAAACACACAACATGAAGCCTCCTCTACAGAAGCTGCTAGACCAAACGGACATTCTTCACAAGGAGTCTGCCTTCAGGAAGCTGCAGATTGCAGAAGCAGTATCCATTACTTGCCAGCGCCCTACCATCAACATACAGCAAGCTGCCGATTTTATTCTCCCTTCCGCGCGCCCTGTAAAGAATAACCCCCTCCAGGAACAACAAGCCCTTAGACAGCAGCAGCCCCGCGAACAAATGAAACATGTCCAGCTAGTTTATCAGCGCCTAGGACCAGTAACCAGAGCAGCAGCAAATCAGGCCAGAGCTTCTAGACAAAATACCACCCCTTTGGCCCCCGGACAAAATCCCACCCTCTTAGCTCCCAGACAAAATCCCACCCTCTTGACTCCCAGACAAAATCCCACCCTCTTGAACCCCAGACAAAATCCCACCCTCTTGGCTCCTAGACAAAATCCCACCCCCTTGGCTTCCAGACAAAATCCCACCCCCTTGGCTTCCAGACAAAATCCCACCCCCTTGGCTCCCAGACAAAATCCCACTCCCTTGGCTCCCGGACAAAATCCCATACTGCACCTCTCAGCCAATGAGAGGCCAGTATTCCGTCTGAGCTAGGCAGGCTGAGCCTTATAAGCCCGCCCATCCAACTAGCGGTCATTATTCGTTGGAAGACCTTCAATATAGCAGAGCATCCTACAAAGCAGTCCTCACCCTGAAGACGCCTCACGACGAGGCGAAAAACTATAGTTTCGGTGGAGTCAATAGTTGTTCAATACTATTACTATGCAAAAATATATCAGTTGGCATACACTGTGTATTTTCTTTTGAGAGTCATGAATGACTACTTCCAGTCCCTCTCAGTTGCTAATAGGAAAGTATTCTCCAGATTAAAGAATACAGTCTTGAAGATTGTTAAAGCAACTAGTGCAGTTGATTTCAACCAGAATATATATATATATATATATATATATATATATACATACACACATATTATATTATATATATATATATATGTATATATATATATATATATATATATATATACACCCTCAGTGTACCCATGCACACACATATATATATATGTGTATATGTATATGCGTATACCTGTACATATGCAAATACATACACATATACATATATATTTACATACACATATATACATAATCGTATATAATCAATTTGATATACATACAACGTTATCCAAATTAGAATAAGCGTATTCAGGCCATTTACTGAGGAAAAATAACTTGACAGGAAAATATGAGTAAAATAATTAACTAATTAAAGAATAGATAAATACGTAAATAAATCATTAATAAATTATCAAACAAGCAAATATATGAATAGATGAATAAATAGACAAATTGGTAAATGGATAAGTACAAAGTAAAAATACAAACAAGTAAATGCATTAATAAATGAAATAATGATATTCCCACAATTCAACGACAAACTCGTGTATTTGCTTGTAGATGGCGCTTTCGCCGCCGATTTTTTTCCAGCCTTCAAGTACAACCAGATAGATATTCCATGTATATATATATATATATATATATATATATATATATATATATATATATATATATATATATATATATATACACACATATATATATGTGTGTGTGTGTGTGTGTGTGTGTGTGTGTGTGTGTGTGTGTGTGTGTGTGTGTGTGTGTGTGTGTGTGTGTGTGTGTGTGTGTGTGTGTGTGTGTGTGTGTGTGTGTTTGTGTGTGTGTGTGTGTCTGTATGTGTGTGAGTATGTGTGTGTGTGTGTGTGTGTGTGTGTGTGTGTGTGTGTGTGTGTGTGTGTGTGTGTGTGTGTGTGTGTGTGTGTGTGTAATTTTTGTCTGTTATGAGACCTTTTAGTTTATATTTTATTTTATTTTATCTTATCTTATTTCATTTTATATTATATCATATTTTTAGGGAGTTTAAGACTTAACTTTTGAATTGGACAGAACCATCTGACCTTAGCAAAAAGAAAAAAAGTAGACCATTGCCACACCATTTTGAAGAAAATATATGTACGAATGCTATACAAAAAACTACTCGGCATTTATATTTCATTTTATTTTATTTTATTTTTTTCAAGGCATTCTATTTCATATTATCTTTTAGGGAGTTTAAGACTTAACTTTTCAATTGGACAGAACCATCTGACCTTAGCAAAAAACAAAAAAAAAAAAAAAAAAAAAAAAAAAAAAAAAAAAAAAAAAAAAAAAAAAAAAAAAAAAAAAAAAAAAAAAATTGACCATTGCCACACCATTTTGAAGAAAATATAAGTATGAATGCTATAAAAAAAACTACTCGGCATTTACAAAAAAATAATAATAATAATAATAAATCTATCTAACCAGTACATACCAAACACTGACCAACCACGTCACATATCAAATCCACTTGTTGTGTCCTTTTCCTTTTTATTTCGGACCAAACAAGCTGAGACCCAATGTTCCAAGTCCCCCAGTGACCTCGCCCAGTCTTGCCTCAGCGTCACAGGTGACATAAATGCAGCGAAAGAGAAGGCTAAGCTTATACTGATCACGTGATCATCAAATAAGACCTGGAACCTCCTACGAGTTCCCAAACGCTTTAAAAAGAGATAAATAGATCAAATAAATACATAAAAAAGTAAGATAAATGAATTAGATATATAGATAAATAAGAAATAAGCGAATGAAACCAGATAAATCGAAGTACGAATCATTAGATAAACAAATAAATAGATAAATAATTGGATAAATAAATAAACAAAAACATCAAAGGGCGAGACGGGGAGTTTTCGGAATGTGATATGGAAAGACAGAAAGAGAGAGAGAGAACAGGGACAGAGAGAGAGAGACAGACAGACAGAGAGAGACAGACAGAGAAAGAGAGAGACAGACAGACAGAGAGCGTGACAGAGAGAGATAAATAGACAGACAGATAGATAGAAAGAAAGACAGAAAATGTGAGACAGAATGAGAAAGAGTGAAAGAATAAGAGGGTGTGTGCGTGTGTACAAGGTCACAGCAATATCTTAAGTTCGGGCAATATATGAGCTCTCTGCTTTCATTCGGGATTGTAGTAGCTGTCGATCACGCACACACATAGACACAAACACAGACACAGACACACACACATCAGGGCAATAACAAATAGGTGAAATGAAAGTAAAAAATGTTAGCTCAGAAAGAGACCTAGGAGTTATTAATGATAAAGGTATGTCACCAGACAAGCATATCAACAAAATAGTCTCAGAAACTCTCAGTTTTTACTAATGTCAGTGAAATTGGCCTTTGACTACTTGGATGAGGAAGTGGTCAAGAAAATATTAGTCACACAGATAAGACCAAGACTGGAGTACACTGCCACACTATGGACACCCAGTACCAAAAAGAATATAAAGAAATTAGACAGAATACAAAGAGCAACGACAAAGATGGCACCAACACTCTCCAAATTGACATACGAACAAAGATTGCCCAAACTGGAACTACCAACCCTGGAACAAAGAAGAAAGAGAAGAGATTTACTGGCCATTTACAGAATTATGAAAGGGGTGCAAGTCCTCGACAGAGAGGATTTATCAAAGTGGCATAAGAGAAAAACAAGAGGACATGAAAAGAAACTCAAAAAGGATAGTTACAGAAGAGATCTGAAAAAGAATAGTTTCCCACACAGAGTGGTAGATATCTGGAACAAATGAGATGAGGCAACAGTGTGTGCAAAGACTATACAATAATTTAAGAA
>NC_134788.1:72692882-72715382 GCF_046742065.1 Oratosquilla oratoria | reverse complement strand
ACAACTCGGATTTAGACAAGAAAGATCATGTACCACTAATTTGAACTGTTTTTACTCAAACTACTAGATATAATACAAGAAAGGGGCAGATGGTATGATTGCGCTTTCCTGGATCTACAAAAAGCTTTTGATTATGTCCTTCATAAAAAAACTATTAAGAAAACTGGAAACCGTAGTCACCTAGTACAATATATATATATATATATATATATACATATATATATATATATATATAAATGTAAGTATATATATATATACATATATATATAAATATATTCTTGCAGGCAGACGAGGTTAAATGCTATTGAAGATTCATTTTTGATTATCTTCTTGCGTATAGTCTCTATACGACGAATATTTGACTTATCATTTTCTGTCAGTCTGTGTGGGAGATCTCTTATATTGGCCGACGTTTCGGAACTCTCTTGTTCCATATTACAGGGCGATTTGTTGTGTCAAGTTTTCTGTGTGGTTTATATATGTCCATGATCCGTACATCACATATATAAACCACACAGAAAACTTAACACAACAAATCGCCCTGGAAGATGGAACAAGAGAGTTCCGAAACGTCGGCCAATATAAGAGATCTCCTAAATAGACTTACAGAAAATGATAAGTCAAATATTCGTCGTATAGAGACTATACGCAAGAAGATAATCAAAAATTAATCTTCAATAGCTTTTAACCTCGTCTGCCTGCAAGAAAATATCCTACATGGCTATACAAAAAAAAATATATATATACATATATATATATATATATATATATATATATATATATATATATATATATATAAAGAAGATTGAGAGAATCCAGAGAGCAACTATGAAGATGGCCCCAACACTATCTAAACTCTCATATGAGGATTGATAAAATTGGAGCTCCCGACTCTGGAACTAAGGAGAGAAAGAGGTGACTTGTTGACCATCTACAGAATTATGAAAGGCATGGAAGTCCTTAATAGAGAAGACTTGCTATATTACGATAAGAGAAACACAAGAGGACATGGAAAGATACTCAAAAATGATAATTACAGAAAAGCCCTGAAAAAGAACTGATTTCCACACAGAGTGGTGGATGTATGGAACATATTAGACGAAAGAACAGTGTATGCAAAAACAATACAAGCATTTAAGAGCAAATTAGATATGGAGAGATACAAAGATGGGACACCACGAACATAGCACCCCTTCCCGTATGATACAACTAGGTAAATACACACAGACACGTGAACACACATATTCAAACGCAAACACACACACACACACACACACACACACACACACACACACACACACACACACACACACACACACACACTGACAAACATACACACAAGAATAAGATGGTGTGTGCGTGTGTACAAGGTCACAACAGTATCTTTAGGTCGGACAATATGAGTTCTCTGCTTTCCTTCGGTATGGTAGTAGCTGTTGATCACGCACACAGACGCACACACACACACAGACACACACACATCACACATAACGCGATGGCACAGTGTTAGCGATCGAGGCAGCCACTACGGCGGCCTGGGTTCGAATCCCTCCCATGGCTGAAATAATTTCAGTATGACTGGGCTGTGAGTCGTTGCTCCAACTCTCTTGTGCGTGTAAGGTCACAGCATTACCAATAGATCGGTCATATATGAGATCTGAGCTCTATTGCGGGAGGGAAATAGCTGTCGATCACGAGTCCAACACGTGATCCAGGACCATGGTGAACCACACACACACACACACACACACACACACACACACACACACAAACATATATATATATATATATATATATGTACATACATGAAATATTTATCTGTATATATATATATATATATATATATATATATATATATATATATATATATATATATATATATATACATACATGGAATATTTATCTGTTAAAACCCATTATAACTTAGAAAAAATCGTAAGTGGAGGACCATGGTCAATCTCACACACACACGCAAACACACATACACACACGTCACACCTACACTGGTGGACGTGCCAAACCAAGAGTACTGTAGCCACACTTGTAGTGTTGGGGAGGTTTGTGGTGGTGATAGGGAGCTTGTAGTGGTTCTTCGGGAGCTTGGCTAGCGATTCATATTTGGCGACTCTAGTGGTAGTCGCTCGAAGCAAAACAGTCAAAAAGAAAAAAAAAAACGGCAACTCACCCAAACAGGAGTTTCTCACTTCCCATGGCGTGGGAGTGGAATGGTGAGTGAGTTAATCCTCTAGGATTATGTCGCTAAGCAATTTTATTCAGCTGAGGGGAACCAAATGGTTCCAGGGGCAATTTTGATCCTATTTTTGGGCTAAAAATTAAAAGCATTCTGAGCTTTGCAATTAGTCCTTTTTGGGCTTAAAAGAAAGAAACTAATTTGGGCTAAAATTATTTCTCTCCACGTTTCCTTCATTGGAAAGTCAGTTTCCTAAGGGCCATTCTTAGTCTATCATTTCTTTCTTCAATTTCCTTTTTTCATTTCTTGTGTTCTTTTCTATATTTTTGGGCTTCTTTTTTATCCTTTTTATTTGATTCTTTATGAAAAAAATTATCCCTTTTTTTTGGGGTCCATTGGAGACTTAATGGGATCTTTTTCTTGGACTTTATTCACTGCCTCCAGGAGTTGATATCGCTCCTTGTGCGATACCAAGCTGGAGGTGTCCTCCACTGAGGGACGACTGGGCTCGGCCTCCAGGACTCGCGGCGCCCTTCAGAGTCCCGAGTCGCCCTCGAGGACAACCTCCAGAAGCTGATATCTTCCTGGAGGCAGGAGGAAGGACCTGGCTCCTCGGACACCGAAGAAGAGACATCGTCCTCGTCATCTTCTTCGGTGTCGTGTGCCCAGCAAGAGTTATCTCCTCTTTGGCAGAATTTGCAATTTGCTGGGAGGAGCATTTCGTATGTAGGAAAGGGCTCGTCCTTTCTTTCCGCAGGGGCTTCTTGCAGCAGATCTTCAATGGGCTCTGTGCTTCTTGTAGTCTTTGTTGCCATAGGGTTTGGGGTTCGGCTTGAAGTTCTCGCTGGAGTTGGCCGGGGGGGCAGTCGTCTCCACAGGGGAACCCCCGGCCGCTCGAGGGTCCTTTGGTCAACCTCGTCTTGGAAGGAGCTCTTGGTCTGGAGTCTCCGCCATGCCTGGTATTCGGGCGTTCTGGAGGCTTTTCTCCAACTGAGGGCGCCGTCGTTCATCTTTCCCTCCACAACTATGGCCTTCCACGGTGTCAAGCCTCAGCAGGTGTGACTCCGCTTGTCGCATCTCCTTTTGCTGCCGAAGCTGATGGTCAATCGGTCGCGCGAGTGGTACACAAAAGGCGAAATTTCTTGAAGAGGGGAAGCATAAAACTCGGTAGTTCATAACTCACACACACACACACACACACACACACACACACACACACACACACACACACACACAAACACACACACACATATATATATATATATATATATATATATGTATATACATATATATATATATATATATATACCTTCAGTATACTCATGCACACATATATACATATGTGTATATGTGTATGCGTATACCTGTACATATACATATACATTTATACATTATCGTATGTAATCAAATTGATATACATACAACGTTATCCAGATTAAAATATGCGTATTCAAGCCATTTACAGAAGAAAAATAACTTGGCAGGAAAATGAGTAAAATAATTAACTAATTAATAAATAGATAAATACGTAAATAATTAAATTATCAAACAAGTGAATAGATAGATGAATAAATAGATAAATTGGTAAATGAATAATTAAAAAAATAAAAAATAAACAAGTCAATGAATTAACAAATGAAATTATGATAATCCCATAATTCGACACCAAACTCGTGTATCTGCTTGTCGATGGCGTTTTCGTCGCAGATTTTTTTTCAGACATCAAGTACAACCATTCCTCCGCTTACGATTTTTTGTAAGTTATAATGGGTTTTAACATATATATTCCATGTATATATATACATATATATATATATACATATATATATATGTGTGTGTGTATGTGTGTGTGTGTGTGTGTGTCTCTGTGTGTGTGTGTTTGTGTGTGTGTGTGTGTGTGTGTGTGTATAATTTTTGTCTGTTATGAGACCTTTTAGTTTATATTTCATTTTATTTTACTTTATTTTATCTTATCTTATTTTATTGCATTTTATTTTATATCATTTATTTTTTAGGGAGTTTTAGACTTAACTATTCAATTGGACAGAACCATCTGACCTTAGCAGAAAAAAAAAAGTAATTGCCACACCATTTTAAAGAAAATATATGTACGAATGCAATAAAAAAAAAAAGCTACTCGGTATTTACAAAAAAAAAAAATCCATCTAAATAGTACATAGGTCACATATCAAATCCGCTTCCTTTGTCCTTTTCCTTTTTATCTCGATCCAAACAAGCTGAGACTCAATGTTCCAAGTCCCCCAGTGACCTCGCCCAGTCTTGCCTCAGCGTCACAGACGACATAAATGCAGCGAAAGAGAAGGTTAAGCTTATACTGATCACGTGATCATCATATAAGACCTGGAACCTCCTACAAGTTCCCAAATGCTTTAAAAAGAGTAGGTAATAAATACATCAAAAAGTAACATAAATGAATTAGATAAATAAGAAATAAGCGAATGAAAACAGATAAATCGAAATACGAATCTTTAGATAAACAAATAGATAGATAAGTAAGTGGATAAATGAATAAACAAAAACATCAAAGGGCGAGACAGGAATTTTCGGAATGTGCCATGGAAAGACAGAGAGAGAGAGAGAGAGAGAGAGAGAGAGAGAGAGAGAGAGACAGAGACAGAAAGAGATAGATAGATAGACAGACAGATAGATAGAGAGAGAGTGAGGATGAGAGTGAGAATGTGAGAAAGAATGAGAAAGAGTGAAAGTGAGAAAGAGAAAGAGATCAATGGTAAAAAAAATATATAGATGATAAAACGCATAGACGAATAAGTGGATGTATATATAAATGTATTAATCAGTAAATCATGAGGAAATATACACGAGTAAACGAAATAATACACACACAATGACACATATACATATTTATCTGTGTGTGTGTGTATGTGTGTGTGCGTGTGTGTGTGTGTGTGTGTGTGTGTGTGCGTGTGTGTTTGTG
Source organism: Oratosquilla oratoria (assembly GCF_046742065.1). Taxonomy (NCBI): domain Eukaryota; kingdom Metazoa; phylum Arthropoda; class Malacostraca; order Stomatopoda; family Squillidae; genus Oratosquilla; species Oratosquilla oratoria. The sequence goes on along the minus strand of NC_134788.1, from coordinate 72,710,235 downwards.
TGCACGTGTGTGTGTGCACGTGTGTGTGAGCACGTGTGTGTTTGTGTGTGTGTGTGTGTGTGTGTGTGTGTGTGTGTGTGTGTGTGTGTGTGTGTGCGTGTGTGTGCGTGTGCGCGCGAGCGTTTAATATGACGTCGTTCAACGGCGAATCATGGCATCACTTGGTTAGTACTGATGGAAATATAGTCGTCTTAAAGTGAACATAATGAACGGAAATGAACAAATATTACGTAGAACTGCTGCAAGAAATACGAGGAAACTCAAGAAATAATTACAGCTCTTCACCCATACGTTGTTGTCTACAGAGAATATGATAAAAACTGTGTTTAGAGTTCTCACCTGCAACTACGGTGGTCCGGGTTCGACTCCCACCCAGGTCTGAAATAATTTCAGTATCGCTACGCTGTGAGTCGTTGCTCCATCTCTCATGGGCTGTGAGTTGGGTGTGTGTGTGCGTGTAAGATCACACCATTACCCATAGATCGGTCATATATGAGCTCTGAGCTCTCTTCCGGGACGGAAATAGCTGTCGATCACAAGTCCAACACGTGATCCAAGACCATGGTGAATCACACACACACACGCAAACACACATACACACACGTCATACTTACACTGGTGGACGTGCCAAACCAAGAGTACTGTAGCCACACTTGTAGTGTTGGGAAGGTTTGTGGTGGTGATAGGGAGCTTGTAGTGGTTCTTGGGGAGCTTGAGTGGTGATTTTTATTTAGTGACTAGTTGCAGTTCCACCAAGCAAAACAGCCCCATAAAAAAAAAAAAAAAAAAAAAAAAAAAATAGTGGCTTCTCACTTCCCACAGCGTAGGAGTGGGATGGTGAGTGAGTTAATCCTCTGGGATTGTCGTCGCCAAGCAATTTTATTCAGCTGAGGGGAACCTTGTGGTTCCAAGGACTATTTTGATCCTATTTTGGGGCTAAAAAATTAGATGCATTCTGAGCTTTGCAATTAGTCCTTTTTGGGCTTAAGGACAATTTTCATCCTATCTTTGGGGTAAAATATAAGTGCATTTTGGGCTTTCCAATTGGTCGATTATAGGCTTAAAAGAAAAGTACTAATTTGGGCTAAATTTATATCTTTCCGTGTTTCCTTTATTGGAAAGTTAGTTTGCAAAGGGCTATTCTATTATTCTTTATCTTCAGTTTTCTTAGATTTTTCATTATTTCTTTCTTTTCTATTTTCTTTTTTATTTATTTTTTCTTTTATTCTTATCTTTTTTAGTCTATTGGCGACTATATAGAATCCTTTTTTTGGCTTTATTCACTGCCTCCAGGTCTTGATATCGCTCCTTGTGCGATACCAAGCTGGAGGTGTCCTCCACTGAGGAGCGACTGGGCTCGGCCTCCAGGACTCGCGGCGCCCTTCCGAGTCCCGAGTCGCCCTCGAGGACAATCTCCAGGACCCAGCGTCTTCCTGGAGGCAGGAGCCAGGACCCGACTCCACGGACAACGAAGAAGAGACGTCGACCTCGTCATCTTCTTCGGTGTCGTGTGCCCAACAGGAGTTGTCTCCTCTTAAGCAAAATTTACAATTTGCTGGGAGGAGCATTTCATATGCAGGCGACAGCTCGTCGTTCCTTTCAGCAGGGGCTTGTTGGGGCACCTCTTCAGTGGGCTCTGTCATTCTTGTGGTCCTTGTTATCGTGAGCCTTGGGCTTCGGCTTGAAATTCGCGCTGGAGTTGGCCGGGGGGCTAGTCTTCTCCACGGGGGAACCCCCGGCCGCTCGAATGTTCTTCTGTCGAGCTCTTCAAGGCAGGAGATCTTCTTGGGCTGCAGTCTCCGCCATGCCTGGTATTCGGGCCTTCTGGAGGCTCTTCTCCAACTGAGGGCGCCGTCGTTCATCATTCCCTCCACAAGTCTGACCTTCCATGGTGTCGAGGTTCAGCAGGTGTGACTCCGCTTGTCGCATCTCCTTTTGCTGTCGATGCTGATGGTCAGTCGGTCGGGCGAGTGGTACACATAAAGGCGAAATTTCTTGAAGAGGGGAAGCATAAAACTCGGTAGTTCATAACTGACACACACGCATACTCACACTCACCCACACACATATTCACTCACACACACACACACACATATATATATATATATATATATATATATATATATATATATATATATATATATATACATATATATATGTTGAAAGGGGGAGAAGCGTAAACACCAGGCTCAAAGTGGAAAGTGTTCAAGTGAGCTATTATACTGCCCGTGGTTGGAATTGGGAGAGGTATTCCACACTTCCGAAGCTGTCCGGGTCCCCTCCTCTACCAGTCGCTACGAGTACCGGACGATTGGACCACCTTACATGCCCAATTGTGTATACATTTAATGTACAAATAATACAATAAAACAAAAATAAAATACAATTAAGTTAAATACAATACAATAAAATGTAATACAGTAAAGTAAAATACAATACAATAAAATGCAATAACGGTCAAATGTAATAAAAAATAAAATTAAAATAAATGCCAATTGTGCAACACTTGAAAGTGCACAACTCACTTGCACGCGAAGGAAGTACACAAATAAAATCAAATAAAGTTAAATAAAATACAATAGAATAATGCAATAAAATTAAATAAAATGAAATCAAATGCCATTTGTGCGACTATTGAAAGTGCCTACGCACTTGCACGCAACGGAAATGTATTAACACTTGGTCCCCCACACTATGACTTTAGTACACCTTGTCCTCTCTCGCTCACGTGGTTTGAAATGAGGCCACTTTATGTTGCTGCAAGAAAGTTGTAATTCTCTCTCCTAGTTCTTGTTTACTTATTTTTGGTATTATTTTCATCATATACTGCAGTGTCACTTGTGGTTTTGTTTGAGTCATTTGACCTTAAGCTGTTTATACGTTTCCATAGCTATTTCAAGTCTATTTTCCTTTTTAGTTTTGTCCAATTTTTTGTATAGTGAATTGCATCAGAATATAAACAACACGAGTGACGTCACACCTGATAGAGCCTTACAAGAACAGCCAAAGTTCACCGAAGGAAAAGTTCGTCTGCTACCGATATTTTGATAGGCCTTTTTATCACATTGCGTAAAGTTAGGTTTTATTCTTGCATTATTTTATTAAAAAGTGACTAAGCTATACATCTAGGAAATATTAACCACCTCTTTGAAAACCTTCTAAGTTGACTTTTAAACTCAGGAGGGTAGGTGCCTTCATGTCATCTTCAGTAAAAAAAAAAAAAATATATATATATATATATATATATATGGCTCTCATCACACTCATTATGTTAATACAGAGGCAGCGTATTCCATCATATACAGACTTTCCTTATCTGAGTTAGAAAAATTACAGGAAAAGGATGGAGAGAATGAGAGAGAGAAAAAGAGAGAGCCGTCTTATGACTCCTCTCAAATTTGATCTCCAACACTTACCGACAGCGCCCATCTGTTCCATCTCCATCGTCACTTACCGTCAATAAAGGAAATAACGATGAGATAGGAATAGATGAAAAAATAACAATATGTTAATGAATATATCAATGAATTACCCAAGATCACACACACACACACACACACACACACACACACACACACACACACACACCTCTCATGGCGCTGTGGTTAGAGCTCTGGCCTGCCACTACGGAGGTCCGGGTTCGATCCTCGCCCGGGGCTGAAATAATATCAGTAACGCAGCGCTGAGGGGTGTTACTCCAACTCTCGTGGGCGGGGAGTTGGGTGTGTGTGTGTGTGCAAGGTCATAGCATTACCCATAGATCGGACCTACGAGCTCTGAGCTCTCTTCCAGGAGGGAAATAACTGTCGATCACGAGTCCAACACGTGATCCAAAGACCAAAGACCAAGTGAATACACACACACACACACACACACACACAGTGGATAAATATGTCTCTAAGCAAAAAAAGGAAAATGTGTATATTAAGTGCTGGTTTAATACAAAGTGCAGCGAAGTGAAAGATAGAAGAGACAAAGCTTGGAAGAGATGGAGAAAACACAAGAAACCTAGAAAGTGTCAATTATATATTAATCAAAGGAATAAATATGTAAAAATACGCAAGGAAGAAAAATGTAACTATGAGAGAGACATAATAGAAAAATGTAAGGATCAGCCAAAGATATTCTATAGATATGTAAATGGGATACTAAAAAATAAACTGGAAATGTGAAGCTACTTCAAGGTAATACAGAATACAAAGAAGATACAGAAAGGGCTGAAGTTATGTGCAAACACTTCAAGTCGGTTTTCACTAGAGAAAAAATACACCATCGGGTTGAAGGGAGAGAAGTGAAAACCCCCATGAAGGAAATGATAGTAACACGGAAAGAAATAATGGATCGAATAACGTATCTTTAATGTGAGGGAATCGCACGGCCCAGATGAAATAGCAAATTGGATATTAAAAGAATGTAAAGAGGAACTAGCAGACAAAATATACAACATAATAAGTTGTTCGCTCAAAGAAGGAAAAATGTCAAAACACTGGAAAAATGCTGATATTGTACCAATTTATAAAGGAGGAAATCAGGAAGACCCAACAAATTACAGATCGGTTTCCCTTACAAGCACAATAGCTAAAATATGTGAAAAAGTTATAAAAAGTAGATGGATAAAATATCTGGAGGATAATAATATACAGAATCCGAGACACCTCGGATTTAGACAGGGAAGATCATGTACCACTAATGTGAACTGTTTTTAGTCAAAACTACTACATATAACACAAGAAAGAGACGGATGGCAAAATTGAGCTTTCCTAGATCTACAAAAATCTTTTGATAATGTCCTCCGGTAAGGTAGTAGCTGTCGATCACGCACACAGATGCACACACACACAGACACACACTCATATCACACACGACGCGATGGCACAGTGGTAGCGATCGCGGTCGCCACTACGGTGGCCTGGGTTCCAATCCCACCCAGGGCTGAAATAATTTCAGTATCGATGCGCTGTGAGTCGTTGCTCCAACTCTAGTGGACGGGGAGTTGGATGGTGTGCGTGTGAGGTCACAGCATTACCCATAGATCGGTTATATATGAGCTTTGAGCTCTATTGCGGGAGGGAAATAGCTGTCGATCATGAGTCCAACACATGATCCAGGACCATGGTGAATCACACACACACACACACACACACACACACACACACACACATCCACCTACACTGGTGGACGTGCCAAACCAAGAGTAAAGTAGTCACACTTGTAGTGTTGGGGAGGTTTGTGGTGGTGATAGGGAGCTTGTAGTGGTTCTTGGGGAGCTTGGGCGGTGATTTTTATTTGGCGACTCTAGTGGCAGTCGCTCGAAGCAAAACAGTCAAAAAAAGAAAGAAAAAAAAAACAGCGACTCACCCAAACAGGGGTTTCTCACTTCCCACGGCGTGCAAGTGGGATGGTGAGTTAATCCTCTAGGATTGTCGTCGCCAAGCAATTTTATTCAGCTGAGGGGAACCAAATGGTCCCAAGGGCGATTTTGATCCTATTTTTGGGCTAAAAATTAAAAGCATTCTGAGCTTTGCAATAAGTCCTTTTTTGGGCTTATAAGAAAAGGAGCTATTTTGGGCTAAACTTATTTCTTTCCACGTTTCCTTCATTGGAAAGTCAGTTTCCTAAGGGCCATTCTTATTTCATCATTTTTTCTTAAATTTTCTTTTTTCATTTCCTGTGTTCTTTTCTATATCTTTGGGCTTCTTTTTTATCCTTTTTATTTGATTCTTTATTAACTTTTTTTATCCCTTTTATTGGGGGTCCATTGGAGACTTAATGGGATCTTTTTCTTGGGCTTTATTCACTGCCTCCAGGAGTTGAAATCGCTCCTCGTGCGATACCAAGCTGGAGGTGTCCTCCACTGAGGGACGACTGGGCTCGGCCTCCAGGACTCGCGGCGCCCTTCCGAGTCCCGAGTCGCCCTCGAGGACAACCTCCAGGACCCAGTGTGTTCCTGGAGGCAGGAGGCAGGACCTGACTCCTAGGACACCGAAGAAGAGACATCGTCTTCGTCGTCTTCTTCGGTGTCGTGTGCCCAGCAAGAGTTATCTCCTCTTTTGCAGAACTTGCAATTTGCTGGGAGGAGCATTTCATATGTTGGCGACGGCTCGTCCTTCTTTTCTACAGGGACTTGTTGATGCACCTCTTCAATGGGCTCTGTGCTTCCTGTGGTCCTTGTTGTCGTGGGCTTTGGGCTTGAGGTTCTCACTGGAGTTGGCCGGGGGGCCAGTCTTCTCCACAGGGGAACCCCCTGCCGCTCGATGGTCTTTCTGTCGAGCTCTTCTTGGCAGGAGCTCTTGGGCTGGAGTCTCCGCCACGCCTGGTTTTGGGGCCTCTTCATGGCTCTTCTCCAGCTGAGTGCACCGTCGTTCATTATTCCCTCCACAAGTCTGGCCTTCCATGGTGTCGAGGCTCAGCAGGTGTGACTCTGCTTGTCGCATCTCCTTTTGCTGCCGATGCTGATGGTCAGTCGATCGGGCGAGTGGTACACATAGTACACATATGGCGAAATATTTTGAAGAGGGGAAGCATAAAACTCGGTAGTTCATAACTGACACACACACACACACACACACACACACACACACACACACACACACACACACACACACACATATATATATATATATATATATATATATATATATATATATATTTGTATATTTCGGCACAGGTTTTCTGTAGACAGGTTTCATTGAAGAGATAAATAGCAATTGATGCATTGATGATCTTCTTGTGTAGAGTTTCAATACGTCTAACTATAGACTTGGCTTAGGAGGTAAGTTTGCTATCGCAGGTCCAAAGGACATGATTCAAACTCAGAAGGGAGAAGAGTAGTGTTTTACTGGAGCTTGACGTTTCGTACACTAAGTACATTTTTCAGAAAGCAATGACAAAAGGTCAGAATACATAGACTTATTAAGTAAAGGAGAGGATCATATTGAACATAAAGAGAACCAATAGGAAAATTGTGGGGTGGAAGGGAACCAATGGGAGAACAGAACGCCGTATGATGGGTCAGCCAATCAGAGGCTTGGAACGATGCGTCAGGGAGTAGAGGTCATCAGTCGCGTATTAGGCTTCGGGCGAAGCACATTCTCCTGATATACCTATGATGTGTTATAAATTCCTGTGACTGAATAGGTTTAAGGTGGCATGTTGGCTTGAATGAGGAGGGCCTCGAGGATCCTGTAGCCGTCTAGTATTCTTGAGCCTGTATGATTTTGGTGTTTTCAGCCATGGTCTGTCTGGTAAGAATAGTGTTGTGGTGAGATTCTGTGTGTGTCTTAGGTGTGTTACCATTTTGTAAGTGTAATGTAATTCTTCTAGAGAGCTAGTAGTGCAGTATCCTATGTATGAAGAATGTGTCTGTTCCCTTGTTTACAGAGAGAATTGTGGCTTTTTGCAACTCAGCAACTTCTGCGGGGAAGGGGATGGGTTATTCTTTAGTAGGAAATGCGAAGTTTTCTTCTTTTTGTAGTATGTAGAGATGGAAGTCAGTCGACAGATCGTGCAGGTTTGACATGACGTTTGATGATTTGCTTGTGATTTTCTCTTCTGTTTTGTTACTCTGTAGTCATGTGGGATTTGTAGAATAATTTGATTTTTTGAATTAGGGGAGGACTGGAGCTTGTCGTCGTACCATTTGTTGATTTGCCTTTTAATGGACCTTGAAATGTCTTGGTTGGAATAGCCATTATTTTACTAATACTTTGTGTGGCTCTTTCAATTTCTAGATTAGCACTTTTTCAACTGTTGTGGCAGTGCGTGAGAGCCCTTCTGATGTAAGCACTGATGGTGGAGTCTTTAAAGCGTTTGGGGCACTCGCTTTTCCCCATTAAGACACAGGCCCGGGTTGGTGGGTTTGGTTGTAATACGGAAGTGTTAAAATGTGCCTGGTTTCTGTGCTACGAGTACATCAAGGAAGGAAGTTTACCGTCGGTACTGGACTCGATTGTAAAATTGATCCGGAAACTGCACTAATGAGGGTAGTGCTCATACATAAGACTTGTACTTGGAAAGAGGTGATTAGTGGAGTCCCACAAGGATCAGCGTTGGCTCCAATAATGTCTGCCATTTATGTGAATGACATGGTCGAGGGTGTGGAATGTTACAAGAACTTCTTTGCAGATGATGCAAAACTGTTAAAGAAAGTGAGTACTGAAATGGACTGCAACTTACTACAGAGATATCTGAACAGGGTTTGGGAATGGAGTCAGAAGTGGAAAGTGGACTTCAACATTAAAAAATGTAGCATAGTGGAATTTTGGAAAAAGTAATAAAAAGAGGATATCAGGACAATCTAAAATTGGTGAAGAAGAAGTAAAGAAAGAGGGATCTGAAAAAGACCCGGAGTGATCATCAAAGGATATGTCCCCTGACAAACATATAAACAAAATTGTCGGCGAAACCTATAACTTGCTAAGATAAAAAAAAGTGGGCTTTACTTACTTGGACGAAGAAATGGTAAAGAAAATACTAGTCTCATTTATAAGGCATAAATTGGAGTATGCAGTGACACTATATATATATATATATATATATATATATATATATATATATATATATATATATATATATATATATATATATATATATATATATATATATATATGTATGCATGCATTATTAAAATCGACAGCATTAAGGAGGTTGTTAATCTTCTTATGGGTATTCTCCAGCTTTCTAACCAATACTCTGCCATTTGGAGGGTGGGCATAGACCAAGTTCCCAAAATGATTCATTTATTCAACGTTTCGTCTCACAAAGAGACATCATCAGGAAATTCTGTAACAAAGATATATATATATATATATATATATATATATATATATGTGTGTGTGTGTGTGTGTGTGTGTGTGTGTGTGTGTGTGTGTGTGTGTGTGTGTGTGTGTGTGTGTGTGTGTGTGTGTGTGTGTGTGTGTGTGTGTGTAAAGAAGATTGAGAGAATCCAGAGATCAACTACGAAGATGGCCCCAAAACTATCAAAACTTTCATATGAAGAAAGATTGTTAAAACTGGAGATCCCGACTCTGTAACAAAGAAGACAAAGTGGTGATTGGTTGACCATCTACAGAATTATGAAAGGCATGGAAGTCCTTGATAGAGAAGACTTACTATATCAGGATAAGAGAAACACAAGAGGACATGGAAAGAAACTCAAAAAGGATAATTACAGAAAGAGACCTGAAAAAGAACAGATTTCCACACAGAGTGGTGGACGTATGGAACATATTAGACGAAAGAACAGTGTATGCAAAAACAATACAAGAATTTAAGAGCAAACTAGCTATGGAGAGATACAAAGACGCGACACCACGAGCGTAGCTCCCCTTCCCGTATGATACAACTAGGTAAACAGACACACACACACGTAAACACACATACTCAAACGCAAACGCACACATACACACACATGAAAACATACACACAATAATAAGATGGTGTGTGCGTGTGTACAAGGTCACAGCAGTATCTTTAGGTCAGGCAATATATGAGTTCCCTGCTTTCCTCCGGTATGGTAGTAGCTGTCGATCGCGCACACAGACGCACACACACACACACACTCACATAACACACGACGCGATGGCACAGTGGTAGCGATCGCGACCGCCACTACGGCGGCCTGGGTTCGAATCCCGCCCAGGGCTGAAATAATTGCAGTATCGATGCACTGTGAGTCGTTGCTCTAACACTCGTGGGCGGGGTGTTGGATATAAGAGTGCGTGTAAGGTCACAGCATTCATAGATCGGTCATATGTGAGCTTTAAGCTCTATTGCGGGAGGATAATAGCTGTCGATCACGAGTCCAACACGTGATCCAGGACCATGGTGAATCACACACACACACACACACACACACACATCCACCTACACTGGTGGACGTGCCAAACCAAGAGTACTGTAGCCACACTTGTAGTGTTGGGGAGGTTTGTGGCGGTAATAGGGAGCTTGTATTGTTTCTTGGGGAGCTTGAGTGGTGATTTTTATTTAGTGACTCTAGTGGCAGTTGCTCAAAGCAAAACAGCCCCATAAAAAAAAAAAACAAAAAAACAAAAAAAACTAGTGGCTTCTCACTTCCCACAGCGTGGGAGTGGGATGGTGAGTGAGTTAATCCTCTGGGATTGTCGTCGCCAAGCAATCTTATTCAGCTGAGGGGAACCTTGTGGTTCCAAGGACGATTTTGATCCTATTTTCGGGCTAAAAAATGAAATGCATTCTGAGCTTTGCAATTAGTCCTTTTTGGGCTTAAGGACGATTTTGATCCTATCTTTGGGCTAAAATATAAGTGCATTTTGGGCTTTCTAATTGGTCGATCATAGGCTTAAAAGAAAAGTACTAATTTGGGCTGAATTTATATCTTTCTGTGTTTCCTTTATTGGAAAGTTAGTTTGCTAAGGGCTATTCTATTATTCTTTATCTTCAGTTTTCTTAGATTTTTCATCATTTTTTCTTTTCTTTTTTATTCATTATCTTTTTAAGTCTATTGGCGACTAAATAGAATCCTTTTTTTGGCTTTATTCACTGCCTCCAGGTCTTGATATCGCTCCTTGTGCGATACCAAGCTGGAGGTGTCCTCCACTGAGGGACGACTGGGCTCGGCCTCCAGGACTCGCGGCGCCCTTCCGAGTCCCGAGTCGCCCTCGAGGACAACCTCCAGGACCCAGTGTCTTCCTGGAGGCAGGAGGCAGGACCCGACTCCACGGACACCGAAGAAGAGACGTCGTCCTCGTCATCTTCTTCGGTGTCGTGTGCCCAACAGGAGTTGTCTCCTCTTAAGCAAAATTTACAATTTGCTGGGAGTAGCATTTCATATGTAGGCAACGGCTCGTCGTTCCTTTCAGGAAGGACTTGTTGGGACACCTCTTCAGTGGGCTCTGTCCTTCTTGTTGTCCTTGTTTCCGTGGGCTTTGGGCTTCGGGTTGAAGTTCTCGCTGGAGTTGGCCGGGGGGGGCAGTCGTCTCCACAGGGGAACCCCCGGCCGCTCTCCGGTCATTCTGAAGAGATAGTCTTGGCAGGAGCACATTGGCTGGAGTCTCCGCCATGCCAGGTATTCGGGCCTTCTGCAGGCTCTTCTCCAACTGAGGGCGCCGTCGTTCATTATTCCCTCCACAACTCTGGCCTTCCATGGTGTCGAGGCTCAGCAGGTTTGACTCCGCTTGTCGCATCTCCGTTTGCTGTCGATGCTGATGGTCAGTCGGTCGGGCGAGTGGTACACATAAGGCGAAATTTCTTGAAGAGGGGAAGCATAAAACTCGGGACTTCATAACTGATACACACACACACACACACACACACACACACACACACACACACACACACACGCACATATATATATATATATATATATATACCTTCAGTATACTCATGCACACAAATATATACATATGTCTATATGTATATGCATATACCTGTACATATACATACAACGGTATCCAGATTAAAATATGCGTATTCATGCCATTTACAGAGGAAAAATAACTTGGCATGAAAATGAGTAAAATAATTAACTAATTAAAAAATAGATAAATACGTAAATGAATCATTAAATTATCAAACAAATGAATATATAGATAAATTAATAGATAAATTGGTAAACGAATAAAAATAAAATAAAAAGATAAACAAGTCAATGAATTAACAAATGAAATTATGATAATCCCATAATTCGACGACAAACTCGTGTATCTGCTTGTCGATGGCGTTTTCGTCGCAGATTTTTTTTCAGACTTCAAGTACAACCATTCCTCCACTTACGATTTTTTCTAAGTTATAATGGGTTTTAACAGATAAATATTCCATGTATGTATATATATATATATATATATATATATATATATATATATATATATATATGTATATATATATATATACAGATAAATATTTCATGTATGTACATATATATATATATATATATATTTGTGTGTGTGTGTGTGTGTGTGTGTGTGTGTGTGTGTGTGTGTGTGTGTGTGTGTGTGTGTGTGTGTGTGTGTGTGTGTGTGTGTGTGTGTGTGTGTGTGTGAGTGTGTATAGAGACCTTTTAGTTTATATTTCATTTTACTTTATTTTATTTTATCTTATTTTATTGCATTTTATTTTATATCATTTTTAGGGAGTTTTAGACTCTGCCATTATCCCAATTCAACCAACCACAGTCTTCTTCTTCTTCTTCTTCTTCAAAATTGCTCAGGATGGCTCTTCCCCTCCCTTCTTCTCCTTTGGCCAATGGGGGGTGGGGGGTGTCCTCTCACTGCTCTATTTTCTTCTATTCTTCCTCCTCCTCTTCCTCCTTCTCCTCGTCTTCCTCCTTTTCCTCTTCCTCTTCTTCCTCCTCATCTTTTTCTTCTTCCTCCTCCTTATCCTCCTCTTTTTCTTCTTATTCCTCCTCCTACCCTTCCTCCTCTTCGTCCCCCTCCTACTCCAATTTGTACTCCTCCTCCTCTCATTCTTCTTCATGTTCTTCTTTCTCTTATTTATGTACTTCTTCCTCTTCCTCCTCCTCCTCTCCGTCCACCTCCTACTCCTTTTCGTGCTCCTCCTCCTACTTTTCTCATTCTTCCTCATGTTCTTCTTTCTCTTCCTCATGTTCTTCTTCCTCTTCCTCCTCCTCCTCCTCCTCTTTCTCTTCCTCCTCCTGTCCTTTCTCCTGTTATTTGTTCTGCCACTTCATCTCCCTCTTCCTCTCGTTCTTCCTCGTCTTCTGTACCTCCTTCGTCTTCCTCCTGCTCCACCTAATCTGTACCTCCCCTCTCATCCTGTCTGACCTTCCTTGCCCCTTCTCCTCCTCTTCCTCCTCCTCCTCCTTCTCCTCCTTCACCTTTTGCCTTTTCTCTTCCTCCCCCACTTCTTCCTCCTCTCCTTCCTCCTCCTCCTCCACCTGCTCTTCCTCTTGCATTATTCTATTAAAAAGTGACTAAGCCATGCATCTAGCAACTATTCACCACCTCATAGAAAACCATCTCAGTTGCCTTTTAAACTTAGGAAGGTAGGTGCCTTCATATCACTTCATCTTCAGTTCTTAAGAAAAAAAGAATATATATATATATATATATATATACGCAGATAAAATAACAAGCTCTCCGAAGCGTCCCATAAGATGACCCGTCCGTGTATAAAATATCCGGTTACGTTTGAGTTGTTAGCTTTGTGATCAAGACCCTGCGGGTCGAAACGTTAAGGCGTAAAATTCTCCCATTTTCTCCTCGTCAACTTCTTTCACCTTCAATCTTATATATATATATATATATATATATATATATATATATATATATATATATATATATATATATATATACATATATATATATATATGTATAAAAGGTTCTCATCACACTCATTATGTTAATCAAGAAGCTACGTATTCCATCAAATACAGACTTTCCTTATCTGAGTTGGATGGAGAGAATGAAAGAGAGAAAGCCGTCTTATGAATCCCCTCTCTAAAATTGGTCTCAAACACTTACCGTCAGCTCCCATTTGTCCCATCTGCATTGGCACTTACCTGTCAATAAAGGAAATAACGATGAGATGGGAATAGATGAAAAAATAACAATAAACATGTTAATAAATATATTAATAAATTACGGAAGATCACACACACACACACACACACACACACACACACACACACACACACACACAAACACACACACACACACACACACACAGTGGATGAATATGTCCCAAAGCAAAAACAGGAAAATGTGTATATTAAATGCTGGTTTAATACAAGGTGCAGCGAAGCGAAACATACAAGAGACAAAGCTTGGAAGAGATGACGAAAATACAGGAAACCTTAAAAGTGGCAATTATGTTAATCAAAGGAATGAATATGTAAAAATACGCAAGGGAGAAAATGTAACTATGAGAGAGACATAATAGAAACATGTAAGGATCATCCAAAGATATTCCATAGATATGTAAACGGAAAAAACTAAAAAACAAACAGGAAATGTAAAGCTACGGCAAGGGAATACACAATACACAGAAGATTCCGAAAGGGCTGAAGTTATGTACAAACACTTCAAGTCGGTTTACACTAGAGAAAAAATACACCATCGGGTTAAAGGGAGAGAAGTGAAAAACCCCCATGAAGGAAATAATAATAACACGGAAAGAAATAATGGATTAAATAACGTACTTTGATGTGAGGAAACCACACGGGCCGGATGGAATAGCAAAATGGATATTAAGAAAATGTAAAGAAGAACTAGTAGACAAAATATACAACATAATAAGTTGCTCGTTCAAAGAAGGAAAAATGCCAAAGGACTAGAAAAATGCTGATATCGTACCAATTTATATAGGAGGAAATCAGGAAGACCCAACAAATTACAGACCGGTTTCCCTTACAAGCACAGTTGCTAAAATCTGAGAAAAAGTTATAAAAATAGATGGATAAAACATCTGGAGGATAACAATATACAGAATCCGAGACAACTCGGATTTAGACAAGAAAGATCATGTACCACTAATTTGAACTGTTTTTACTCAAACTACTAGATATAATACAAGAAAGGGGCAGATGGTATGATTGCGCTTTCCTGGATCTACAAAAAGCTTTTGATTATGTCCTTCATAAAAAAACTATTAAGAAAACTGGAAACCGTAGTCACCTAGTACAATATATATATATATATATATATATATATATATGTATATATATATGCATATATATATATATATATATATATATATATTCTTGCAGGCAGACGAGGTTAAAAGCTATTGAAGATTCATTTTTGAATGTCTTTTTGCGTATAGTCTCTATACGACGAATATTTGACTTATCATTTTCTGTAAGTCTGTTTAGGAGATCTCTTATATTGGCCGACGTTTCGGAACTCTCTTGTTCCATCTTCCAGGGCGATTTGTTGTGTCAAGTTTTCTGTGTGGTTTATATATGTCCATGATCCGTACATCACATATATAAACCACACAGAAAACTTAACACAACAAATCGCCCTGGAAGATGGAACAAGAGAGTTCCGAAACGTCGGCCAATATAAGAGATCTCCTAAATAGACTTACAGAAAATGATAAGTCAAATATTCGTCGTATAGAGACTATACGCAAGAAGATAATCAAAAATTAATCTTCAATAGCTTTTAACCTCGTCTGCCTGCAAGAAAATATCCTACATGGCTATACAAAAAAAAATATATATATACATATATATATATATATATATATATATAAAGAAGATTGAGAGAATCCAGAGAGCAACTATGAAGATGGCCCCAACACTATCTAAACTCTCATATGAGGATTGATAAAATTGGAGCTCCCGACTCTGGAACTAAGGAGAGAAAGAGGTGACTTGTTGACCATCTACAGAATTATGAAAGGCATGGAAGTCCTTAATAGAGAAGACTTGCTATATTACGATAAGAGAAACACAAGAGGACATGGAAAGATACTCAAAAATGATAATTACAGAAAAGCCCTGAAAAAGAACTGATTTCCACACAGAGTGGTGGATGTATGGAACATATTAGACGAAAGAACAGTGTATGCAAAAACAATACAAGCATTTAAGAGCAAATTAGATATGGAGAGATACAAAGATGGGACACCACGAACATAGCACCCCTTCCCGTATGATACAACTAGGTAAATACACACAGACACGTGAACACACATATTCAAACGCAAACACACACACACACACACACACACACACACACACACACACACACACACACACACACACACTGACAAACATACACACAAGAATAAGATGGTGTGTGCGTGTGTACAAGGTCACAACAGTATCTTTAGGTCGGACAATATGAGTTCTCTGCTTTCCTTCGGTATGGTAGTAGCTGTTGATCACGCACACAGACGCACAGACACACACAGACACACACACATCACACATAACGCGATGGCACAGTGTTAGCGATCGAGGCAGCCACTACGGCGGCCTGGGTTCGAATCCCTCCCATGGCTGAAATAATTTCAGTATGACTGGGCTGTGAGTCGTTGCTCCAACTCTCTTGTGCGTGTAAGGTCACAGCATTACCAATAGATCGGTCATATATGAGATCTGAGCTCTATTGCGGGAGGGAAATAGCTGTCGATCACGAGTCCAACACGTGATCCAGGACCATGGTGAACCACACACACACACACACACACACACACACACACACACACACACACACACACACACACACACACAAACATATATATATATATATATATGTACATACATGAAATATTTATCTGTATATATATATATATATATATATATATATATATATATATATATATATATAAATACATGGAATATTTATCTGTTAAAACCCATTATAACTTAGAAAAAATCGTAAGTGGAGGACCATGGTCAATCTCACACACACACGCAAACACACATACACACACGTCACACCTACACTGGTGGACGTGCCAAACCAAGAGTACTGTAGCCACACTTGTAGTGTTGGGGAGGTTTGTGGTGGTGATAGGGAGCTTGTAGTGGTTCTTGGGGAGCTTGAGTGGTGATTTTTATTTAGTGACTAGCGGCAGTTGCTCCAAGCAAAACAATCCCATAAAAAAAAAAAAAAAATTGTGGCTTCTCACTTCCCACAGCGTGGGAGTGGGATGGTGAGTGAGTTAATCCTCTGGGATTGTCGTCGCCAAGCAATTTTATTCAGCTGAGGGGAACCAAGTGGTTCCAAAGACGATTTTGATCCTATTTTTGGGGTAAAAAATTAGATGCATTCTGAGCTTTGCAATTAGTCCTTTTTGGGCTTAAGGACGATTTGGATCCTATCTTTGGGGTAAGATATAAGTGCATTTTGGACTTTCATATTGGTCGATTATAGGCTTAAAAGAAAAGTTCTAATTTGGGCTGAATTTGTCTTTCCATATTTCCTTTACTGGAAAGTTAGTTTGCTATGGGCTATTCCATTATTCTTTATCTTCACTTTTCTTAGATTTTCATCATTTTTTTCTTTTCTTTGTTATTCATTATCTTTTTAAGTCTATTGGCGACTAAATAGAATCCTTTTTTGGCATTATTCACTGCCTCCAGGTCTTGATATCGCTCCTTGTGCGATACCCAGCTGGAGGTGTCCTCCACTGAGGGACGACTGGGCTCGGCCTCCAGGACTCGCGACGCCCTTCCGAGTCCCGAGTCGCCCTCGAGGACAACCTCCAGGACCCAGTGTCTTCCTGGAGGCAGGAGGAAGGACCCGACTCCTCGGACACCGAAGAAGAGACGTCGTACTCGTCATCTTCTTCGGTGTCGTGTGCCCAACAGGAGTTGTCTCCTCTTAAGCAAAATTTACAATTTGCTGGGAGGAGCATTTCATATGCAGGCGACAGGTCGTCGTTCCTTTCAGCAAGGGCTTGT
>NC_134788.1:72682882-72687882 GCF_046742065.1 Oratosquilla oratoria | reverse complement strand
TAACTTGACAGGAAAATGTTAGTAAAATAATTAACTAATTAATAAATAGATAAATACGTAAATGAATAATTGAATTATCAAACAAATGAATAGATAGATGAATAAATAGATAGATTGGTAAATGAATAGATTTAAAATAAAAAGATAAACAAGTCAATGAATTAACAAATGAAATAATGATAATCCCACAATTCGACGACAAATTCGTGTATCTGCTTGTAGATGGCGCTTTACTCGCAGAATTTTTTCCAGTCTTCAAGTACAACCATTCCTCCGCTTACGATTATTTCTAAGTTACAATGGGCTTTGGTAGATAAATATTCCATGTATATATAAATAAATAAATATATACATATACATATATATATATATATATATAGATATGTATATGTGTATGTGTGTGTGTTTGTGTGTGTGTGTGTGTGTGTGTGTGTGTGTGTGTGTGTGTGTGTGTGTGTGTGTGTGTGTGTGTGTGTGTGTGTGTGTGTGTGTGTGTGTGTGTGTGTGTGTGTGCTTGCGTGTGTGTATGATTTTTGTCTATTATGAGACATTTAATTCTATTTTATTTTATCTTATTTTATTGCATTTTATGTTATACTATCTTTTTAGGGAGTTTAAGACTTAGCTTTTCAATTGGGCAGAACCATCTGACCTTAGGAAATAGAAAAGAAATACTAATTGCCACACCATTTTGAAGAAAATATATGTAAGAATGCTATAAAAAAAACTACACGGCATTTACAAAAAAAAAAAAAAAAAATCATCTAACCAGTACACACCAAACACAGACCATCCAGGTCACATATCAAAATCCACTTGCTGTGTCCTTTTCCTTTTTATTTCGAACCAAACAAGCTGAGACCCAATGTTCCAAGTCTCCCAGTGACCTCGTCCAGTCTTTGCCTCAGCGCCACAAACGACATAAACGCAGCGAAAGAGAAGGTTAAGCTTATACTGATCACGTGATCATCATATAAGACCTGGAACGTCCTACAAGTTCCCAAAGGCTTTAAAAAGAATAGGTAATAAATACATAAAAAGTAAGATAAATAAGAAATAAGCGAATGAAAACAGATAAATCGAAGTACGAATCATTAGATAAACAAATAAATAGATAAATAAGTCGATAAATAGATACACAAAAACATCAAAGGGCGAGAAGGGGAGTTTTAGTAATGTGCTATGGAAAGACAGAGAGAGAGAGAGAGAGAAACAGAGACACACACACACACAGAGAGAGAGAGAGAGAAAGAGAGAGAGAGAGAGAGAGAGAGAGAGAGAGAGGGGGGAGAGAGAGAGAAGGAGAGTGAGAATGAGAGTGATAATGATAGTAAGAATGAGAGTAAAAATGAAAGAGACAGAGGGAGAGAGAGAGAGAGAGAGAGAGAGAGAGAGAGAGAGAGAGAGAGAGAGAGAGAGAGAGAGAGAGCGTGTGAGGGAAGAGGGGTGCATTCCCATCTCTCTTCCTTTTCCTCTCAGAACTTGAGTCTGCCATTATCCCAATTCCAACCAACCACAGTCTTCTTCTTCTTCTTCTTCTTCAAAATTGCTCAGGATGGCTCTTCCCCTCCCTTCTTCTCCTTTGACCAATGGGGGGGTGGGGGTGTCCTCTCACTGCTCTATTTTCTTCTATTCTTCCTCCTCCTCTTCCTCTTTTTCTTCCTCGTCATCTTTTTCTTTTTCCTCCTCCTTCTCCTCCTCTTTTTCTTCTTATTCCTCCTCCTCCCCTTCCCCCTCTTCATCCCCCTCCTACTTCTATTTGTACCTCTTCCTCTCATTCTTTTTCATGTTCTTCTTTCTCTTCTTTATGTATTTCTTCCTCTTCCTCCTCCTCTTCGTCCACCTCCTACTTCTCTTCGTGCTCCTCCTCCTACTTTTCTCATTCTTCCTCATGTTCTTCTTTCTCTTCCTCCTCCTCCCCCTCCTCCTCTTTCTCTTCCTCCTCCTATCCTTTCTCCTGTTATTCGTTCTGCCATTTTATCTCCCTCTTCCTCTCGTTCTTCCTCGTCTTCTGTATCTTCTTCTTCGTCTTCCTTCTGCCCCACCTAATCTGTACTTCCTCTCTCATCCTGCCTGACCTTCCTTGCCCCTTCTCCTCCTCATCCTCCTCCTCCTCCTTCTCCTCCTTCATCTTTTGCCTTTTCTCTTCCTGCCCCACTTCTTCCTCCTCTCCTTACTCCTCCTCCTCCACCTGCTCTTCCTCTTGCATTATTTTATTAAAAAGTGACTAAGCCATACATCTAGCAACTATTTACCACCTCATAGAAAACCATCCATATATATATATACATATATATATATATATATATATATATATATATATATATATATATATATATATATATATATATATATATATATATATATATATATATATATATATATATATATATATATATATATAATGTTTTCATCACACTCATTATGTTAACCCAGAAGCTACATATTCCATCAAATACAGACTTTCCTTATCTGAGTTGGAAGGAGAGAATGGAAGAGAGAAAGCCGTCTTATGAATCCCCTTTCTAAAATTGGTCTCAAACACTTACCGTCAGCTCCCATCTGTCCAATCTGCATTGGCACTTACCTGTCAATAAAGGAAATAACGATGAGATGGGAATAGATGAGAAAATAACAATAACATGTTAATAAATATATTAATAAATTACGCAAGATCACACACACACACAAACACACAGTGGATAAGTATGTCCCTAAGCAAAAACAGGAAAAGGTGTATATCAAGTGCTGGTCTAATACAAGGTGCGGCGAAGCGAAAGATAGAAGAGACAAAGCTTGGAAGAGATGGAGAAAACACAAGAAACCTAGAAAGTGGCAATTATATATTAATCAAAGGAATAAATATGTAAAAATACGCAGGGAAGAAAAATGTAACTATGAGAGACATAATAGAAACATGTAAGGATCATCCAAAGATATTCTATAGATATGTAAACGGAAAACTAAAAAACAAACAGGAAATGTGAAGCTACGGCAAGGGAATACAGAATACACAGAAGATACCGAAAGGGCTGAAGTTATGTACAAACACTTCAAGTCGGTTTTCACTAGAGAAAAAATACAACATCGGGTTGAAGGAAATCCCCCCCATGAAGGAAATAATAGTAACACTGAAAGAAATAATGGATCAAATAACGTACCTTGATGTGAGGAAACCACACGGGCCGGATGGAATAGCAAAATGGATATTAAAAAAATGTAAAGAAGAACTAGTAGACAAAATATACAACATAATAAGTTGCTCGCTCAAAGAAGGAAAAATACCGAAGGACTAGAAAAATGCTGATATCGCACCAATTTATAAAGGAGGAAGTCAGGAAGACCAAACAAATTACAGACCGGTTTCCCTTACAAGCACAGTTGCTAAAATCTGTGAAAAAGTTATAAAAAGTAGATGGATAAAACATCTGGAGGATAACAATATACAGAATCCGACACAACTCGGATTTAGACAAGATAATGTACCACTAATTTGAAATGTTTTTAGATATAATACAAGAAAGAGGCGGATGGGCTGATTGCGCTTTCCTAGATCTACAAAAAGCTTTTGATAATGTCCTTCATAAAAAACTATTAGGAAAACTGGAAACCGTGGTCACCCAGCACAATATATATATATATATATATATATATATATACATATATATATATATATATATATATATATATGTGTGTGTGTGTGTGTGTGTGTGTGTGTGTGTGTGTGTGTATGTATGTATGTATGTATGTATATATATAAAGAAGATTTAGAGAATCCAGAGAGCAACTACGAATATGGCCCCAACACTATCAAAACTCTCACATGGAGATTGTTGAAATTGGAGCTGCCGACTCTGTAACTAAGGAGAGAAAGAGGTGACTTGTTGACCATCTACAGAATTATGAAAGGCATGGAAGTCCTTGATAGAGAAGACTAACTATATTAGGATAAGAGAAACACGCAAGGACATGGAAAGAAGCTCAAAAAGGATAATTACAGAAAGAGACCTGAAAAAGAACAGATTTCCACACAGAGTGGTGGGTGTATGGAACATATTAGACGAAAGAACAGTGTATGCAAAAACAATACAAGAATTTAAGAGCAAACTAGATATGGAGAGACACAAAGACGGGACACACGAGCGTAGCTCCCCTTCCCGTATGATACAACTAGGTAAACATACATACACGTAAACACACATACTCAAACGCAAACGCACACATACACACACATAAAAACATATACACAATAATAAGATGGTGTGTGCGTGTGTACAAGGTCACAGCAGTATCTTTAGGTCGGGCAATATATGAGTTCTCTGCTTTCCCCCGGTATGGTAGTAGCTGTCGATCACACACACAGACGCACACACGACGCGATGGCACAGTGGTAGCGATCGCGGCCACCACTACGGGGGCCTGGGTTCGAATCCCGCCCAGGGCTAAACTAATTGCAGTATCGATGCACTGTGAGTCGTTGCTAGAACTCTCGTGGGCGGGGAGTTGGATGTATGTGTGCGTGTAAGGGCACAGCATTCATAGATCGGTCATATATGAGCTTTGAGCTCTATTGCGGGAGGGAAATAGCTGTCGATCACGAGTTCAGCACGAGATCCAGGACCATGGTGAATCACACACACACACACACACACGCAAACACACATACACACACATCCACCTACACTGGTGCACGTGCCAAACCAAGAGTACTGTGGCCACACTTGTAGTGTTGGGGAGGTTTGTGGTGGTGATAGGGAGCTTGTAGTGGTTCTTGGGGAGCTTGAGAGGTGATTTGTATTTGGCGACTCTAGCGGCAGTCGTTCGAAGGAAAACAGTCAAAAAAAGAAAAAAAAAAAGATAGCGACTCACCCAAACAGGGGTTTCTCACTTCCCACGGCGTGGGAGTGGAATGGTGAGTGAGTCAATCCTCTGGGATTGTCGTTGCCAAGCAATTTTATTCAGCTGAGGGGAACCAAATGGTTCCAAGGGCGATTTTGATC
>NC_134788.1:72672882-72677882 GCF_046742065.1 Oratosquilla oratoria | reverse complement strand
TTCTTTATCTTCAGTTTTCTTAGATTTTTCATTATTTCTTTCTTTTCTATTTTCTTTTTTATTTATTTTTTCTTTTATTCTTATCTTTTTTAGTCTATTGGCGACTATATAGAATCCTTTTTTTGGCTTTATTCACTGCCTCCAGGTCTTGATATCGCTCCTTGTGCGATACCAAGCTGGAGGTGTCCTCCACTGAGGAGCGACTGGGCTCGGCCTCCAGGACTCGCGGCGCCCTTCCGAGTCCCGAGTCGCCCTCGAGGACAATCTCCAGGACCCAGCGTCTTCCTGGAGGCAGGAGCCAGGACCCGACTCCACGGACAACGAAGAAGAGACGTCGACCTCGTCATCTTCTTCGGTGTCGTGTGCCCAACAGGAGTTGTCTCCTCTTAAGCAAAATTTACAATTTGCTGGGAGGAGCACTTCAGATGTAGGCGACAGCTCGTCGTTCCTTTCAGCAGGGGCTTGTTGGGGCACCTCTTCAGTGGGCTCTGTCATTCTTGTGGTCCTTGTTATCGTGAGCCTTGGGCTTCGGCTTGAAATTCGCGCTGGAGTTGGCCGGGGGGCCAGTCTTCTCCACGGGGGAACCCCCGGCCGCTCGAATGTTCTTCTGTCGAGCTCTTCAAGGCAGGAGATCTTCTTGGGCTGCAGTCTCCGCCATGCCTGGTATTCGGGCCTTCTGGAGGCTCTTCTCCAACTGAGGGCGCCGTCGTTCATCATTCCCTCCACAAGTCTGACCTTCCATGGTGTCGAGGTTCAGCAGGTGTGACTCCGCTTGTCGCATCTCCTTTTGCTGTCGATGCTGATGGTCAGTCGGTCGGGCGAGTGGTACACATAAAGGCGAAATTTCTTGAAGAGGGGAAGCATAAAACTCGGTAGTTCATAACTGACACACACGCATACTCACACTCACCCACACACATATTCACTCACACACACACACACACATATATATATATATATATATATATATATATATATACATATATATATGTTGAAAGGGGGAGAAGCGTAAACACCAGGCTCAAAGTGGAAAGTGTTCAAGTGAGCTATTATACTGCCCGTGGTTGGAATTGGGAGAGGTATTCCACACTTCCGAAGCTGTCCGGGTCCCCTCCTCTACCAGTCGCTACGAGTACCGGACGATTGGACCACCTTACATGCCCAATTGTGTATACATTTAATGTACAAATAATACAATAAAACAAAAATAAAATACAATTAAGTTAAATACAATACAATAAAATGTAATACAGTAAAGTAAAATACAATACAATAAAATGCAATAACGGTCAAATGTTATAAAAAATAAAAAGAATAAAATGCCAATTGTGCAACACTTGAAAGTGCACTACTCACTTGCACGCAAAGGAAGTAAACAAATAAAATCAAATAAAGTAAAATAAAATACAATAGAATAATGCAATAAAATTAAATAAAATGTAATAAAATGCCACATGTGCGACTATGTTAAATGCCTACGCACTTGCACCCAACGGAAATAAATCAACACTTAGTCACTCACACTATGACTTTAGTAAACCTTGTCCTCTCTCGCTCACGTGGTTTGAAATGAGGCCACTTTATGTTGCTGCGAGAAAGTTGTAATTCTCTCTCCTAGTTCTTGTTTATTTATTTTTTGTATTATTTTCATCATATACTGCTGTGTCACTTGTGGTTCTGTTTGTGTCATTTAACCTTAAGCTGTTTATACGTTTCCATAGCTTTTTCATCTCTATTTTCCTTTTTAATTTTGTCTAATTTTTTGTATAGTGCATTGCATCAAAATGTAAACAACACGAGTGACGTCACAGCTGATAGAGCCTTACAAGAACAGCCAAAGATCAACGAAGGAAAAGTTCGTCTGCTACCGATATTTTGATAGGCCTTTTTATCACATTGCGTAATAGTTAGGATTTATTCTTGTATTATTTTATTAAAATCGACTAAGCTATACATCTAGGAAATATTAACCATCTCTCTGAAAACCTTCTAAGTTGACTTTTAAACTTAGGAGGGTAGGTGCCTTCATGTCATTCCATCTTCAGTAAAAAAGAAAAAAAAAATATATATATATATATATATGGCTCTCATCACACTCATTATGTTAATCCCGAAGCAGCGTATTTCATCATATACAGACTTTCCTTATCTGAGTTGGAACAATTACAGGAAAAGGATGGAGAGAATGAGAGAGAGAAAAAGAGAGAGCCGTCTTATGACTCCTCTCAAATTTGATCTCCAACACTTACCGACAGCGCCCATCTGTTCCATCTCCATCGTCACTTACCGTCAATAAAGGAAATAACGATGAGATAGGAATAGATGAAAAAATAACAATATGTTAATGAATATATCAATGAATTACCCAAGATCACACACACACACACACACACACACACAAACACACACACACACACACACACACACCTCTCATGGCGCTGTGGTTAGAGCTCTGGCCTGCCACTACGGAGGTCCGGGTTCGATCCTCGCCCGGGGCTGAAATAATATCAGTAACGCAGCGCTGAGGGGTGTTACTCCAACTCTCGTGGGCGGGGAGTTGGGTGTGTGTGTGTGTGTGCAAGGTCATAGCATTACCCATAGATCGGACCTACGAGCTCTGAGCTCTCTTCCAGGAGGGAAATAACTGTCGATCACGAGTCCAACACGTGATCCAAAGACCAAAGACCAAGTGAATACACACACACACACACACACAGTGGATAAATATGTCTCTAAGCAAAAAAAGGAAAATGTGTATATTAAGTGCTGGTTTAATACAAAGTGCAGCGAAGTGAAAGATAGAAGAGACAAAGCTTGGAAGAGATGGAGAAAACACAAGAAACCTATAAAGTGTCAATTATATATTAATCAAAGGAATAAATATGTAAAAATACGCAAGGAAGAAAAATGTAACTATGAGAGAGACATAATAGAAAAATGTAAGGATCAGCCAAAGATATTCTATAGATATGTAAATGGGATACTAAAAAATAAACTGGAAATGTGAAGCTACTTCAAGGTAATACAGAATACAAAGAAGATACAGAAAGGGCTGAAGTTATGTGCAAACACTTCAAGTCGGTTTTCACTAGAGAAAAAATACACCATCGGGTTGAAGGGAGAGAAGTGAAAACCCCCATGAAGGAAATGATAGTAACACGGAAAGAAATAATGGATCGAATAACGTATCTTTAATGTGAGGGAATCGCACGGCCCAGATGAAATAGCAAATTGGATATTAAAAGAATGTAAAGAGGAACTAGCAGACAAAATATACAACATAATAAGTTGTTCGCTCAAAGAAGGAAAAATGTCAAAACACTGGAAAAATGCTGATATTGTACCAATTTATAAAGGAGGAAATCAGGAAGACCCAACAAATTACAGATCGGTTTCCCTTACAAGCACAATAGCTAAAATATGTGAAAAAGTTATAAAAAGTAGATGGATAAAATATCTGGAGGATAATAATATACAGAATCCGAGACACCTCGGATTTAGACAGGGAAGATCATGTACCACTAATGTGAACTGTTTTTAGTCAAAACTACTACATATAACACAAGAAAGAGACGGATGGCAAAATTGAGCTTTCCTAGATCTACAAAAATCTTTTGATAATGTCCTCCGGTAAGGTAGTAGCTGTCGATCACGCACACAGATGCACACACACACAGACACACACTCATATCACACACGACGCGATGGCACAGTGGTAGCGATCGCGGTCGCCACTACGGTGGCCTGGGTTCCAATCCCACCCAGGGCTGAAATAATTTCAGTATCGATGCGCTGTGAGTCGTTGCTCCAACTCTAGTGGACGGGGAGTTGGATGGTGTGCGTGTGAGGTCACAGCATTACCCATAGATCGGTTATATATGAGCTTTGAGCTCTATTGCGGGAGGGAAATAGCTGTCGATCATGAGTCCAACACATGATCCAGGACCATGGTGAATCACACACACACACACACACACACACACACACATACATCCACCTACACTGGTGGACGTGCCAAACCAAGAGTACTGTAGCCACACTTGTAGTGTTGGGAAGGTTTGTGGCGGTGATAGGGAGCTTGTAGTGGTTCTTGGGGAGCTTGGGCGGTGATTTTTATTTGGCGACTCTAGCGGTAGTCGCTCGAAGCAAAACAGTCCAATAAAAAAAAAAAAAAAAAAAAAAGCTGCTCACCCACGGCGTGGGAGTGGAATGGTGAGTGAGTTAATCCTCTAGGATTGTCGTCGCCAAGCAATTTTATTCAGCTGAGGGGAACCAAATGGTCCCAAGGGCGATTTTGATCCTATTTTTGGGCTAAAAATTAAAAGCATTCTGAGCTTTGCAATTAGTCCTTTTTGGGCTTATAAGGAACTATTTTGGGCTAAAATTATCTCATTCCACGTTTCCTTTACTGGAAAGTCAGTTTCCTAAGGTCCATTCTTATTCTATTATTTCTTTCTTCAATTTTCTTTTTTCAATTCTTGTGTTCTTTTCTATACTCTTGGGCTTCTTTTTCATCCTTTTTTATTTTATTCTTTATCAACATTTTTTCCCCTTTTTTTGGGGTCAATTGGAGACTTAATGGGATTCTTTTCTTGGGCTTTAATCACTGCCTCCAGGAGTTGGTATCGCTCCTTGTGCGATACCAAGCTGGAGGTGTCCTCCACTGTGGGACGACTGGGCTCGGCCTCCAGGACTCGCGGCGCCCTTCCGAGTCCCGAGTCGCCCTCGAGGACAACCTCCAGAAGCTGATATCTTCCTGGAGGCAGGAGGAAGGACCTGGCTCCTCGGACACCGAAGAAGAGACATCGTCTTCGTCATCTTCTTCGGTGTCGTGTGCCCAGCAAGAGTTGTCTCCTCTTTTGCAGAACTTGCAATTTGCTGGGAGGAGCATTTCATATGTTGGCGAAAGCTCGTCCTTCTTTTCCGCAAGGGCTTGCTGGAGCACCTCTTCAATGGGCTCTGTGCTTCTTGTAGTCCTTGTTGTCGTGGGCTTTGGGCTT
>NC_134788.1:72662882-72665382 GCF_046742065.1 Oratosquilla oratoria | reverse complement strand
ACACCCAGGTCTGAAATAATTTCAGTATCGCTACGCTGTGAGTCGTTACTCCATCTCTCGTGGGCTGGGAGTTGGGTGTGTGTGTGCGTGTAAGGTGACACCATTACCCATAGATCGGTCATATATGAGCTCTGAGCTCTCTTCCGGGAGGGAAATAGCTGTCGATCACGAGTCCAATACGTGATCCAAGACCATGGTAAATCTCACACACACACACGCAAACACGTCCTCCTACACTGGTGGACGTGCCAAACCAAGAGTACTGTAGCCACACTTGTAGTGTTGGGGAGGTTTGTGGTGGTGATAGGGAGCTTGTAGTGGTTCTTGGGGAGCCTGAGTAGTGATTTTTATTTAGTGACTCTAGCGGCAGTCACTCGAAGCAAAACAGTCCCATAAAAAAA
Source organism: Oratosquilla oratoria (assembly GCF_046742065.1). Classification (NCBI taxonomy): domain Eukaryota; kingdom Metazoa; phylum Arthropoda; class Malacostraca; order Stomatopoda; family Squillidae; genus Oratosquilla; species Oratosquilla oratoria. The sequence goes on along the minus strand of NC_134788.1, from coordinate 72,664,981 downwards.
GAAAGAAAAAAAATAGTGGCTTCTCACTTCCCACAGCGTGGGAGTGGGATGGTGAGTGAGTTAATCCTCTGGGATTGTCGTCACCAAGCAATTTTATTCAGCTGAGGGGAACCAAGTGGTTCCAAGGACGATTTTGATCCTAATTTGGGCTAAAAAATTAAATGTATACTGAGCTTTGCAATTAGTCCTTTTTGGGCTTAAGGACGATTTGGATCCTATCTTTGGGCTAAAATATAAGTGCATTTTGGGCTTTCCAATTGGTCGATTACACTAGTCAACAAAATGAAACTTTTTTTAATCATCAGAGTTGCAAACTAACTTTTTTGTGTTAATTTTTTATGCTGATTAAGAATCTGAAGTCCGTTTTTCCCTATCAGGTCACATTTAAATGTTACAGATACCTGTTATTTTAAAGTACAGGGAATGTAAAGCATATCTATAAGGTATATTGAATACAAGATATGACACTTCCATGGCATTTTATTGTACAAAATCAAAACTGTTTTGCACAAAACAAAGTTAGAATGTACTCTAAAGGATTACCACTTAAAAGTTTTGAGATTTGGAATTTCTTTGGTGTTTTTTCTGAGGGTCATCCCTGTATAACATCCAGCAGTAGTCAGCTAACATTCCTGCATTCCAAAATCCTTGATACCGTTGTTCCATTGATGCAATATCTTGATGGAAGCGTTCCCCTTGCTCATCAGATACTGCCCCAAGGTTTTCTGGAAAAAAGTCCAGGTGTGAATCAAGAAAATGTACTTTCAGTGACATCCGACAGCCCATTGCAGCATAGGAGTCTAGAAGACATTTCACGCCATTTCTAAACTCTGGAGATTTCTTGTTGACTATCAGGATTTCACAGAGCCATTTGAAAGATTCCCAGGCTTTAAGCTCAGTCTCATCCAGTGTTGTGAGGAAGTTGTTGTCCTTCAGGAGTTCCTTTATCTGCGGACCTACAAATACGCCTTCCTTCAGTTTTACCTCAGTGATTTTTGTAAACTTAGCCTTCACGTATTCAAAACTTTCAGAGTTTTTCCTGGCAAGTGTCTTCACGAATTGTTTCATGAGGCCAAGCTTTATGTGAAGAGGGGGAAGGAGAACATTTTCTGGGTTTACAAGTGGCTTACTCTGGACGCTAGAAACCCCCGGTTCATATGATTTTCGCAGGGGCCACTCTGATTGCACATAGTGCTTAGCAGTTGCACGACTGTCCCATAGGCATAAAAAGCAACAATATTTCGTGAATCCTGATTGCATTCCCATCAACATTCCAATCACCTTCAAGTCTCCACATATTTTCCACCTGTAGTTTGTGTACTTTATGGCATTGAGAAGTACATGCATGTTCTCGTAACACTCCTTCATGTGTACTGAATGCCCTACGGGAATGGATGGTTTCTTATTGCCGTTGTGTAGTAGTACTGCCTTGAGACTTCTCTTAGATGAATCAATGAATAAGCGCCATTCAGATGGAACATGTTGTTGACACAAACAGCGGAATAACTCATCAATGTTATTACTGAAACAAAGCGGTCCATCAACAGAGAAGCAAGAGGTCAGATTCTTGTTTCTCTTTCTGAAATAAGTAATACAAACGTCTTTCTTAAGTAGACACCTTTCTTGTAGACGAGATGCCAATAGTTCAGCTTTATCCTTCGATAACGACAAGTCTCTCACCAAATCATTCAACTCTCCTTAAGAAAATTTCTGGGGTTCACCTTCATTTTCAGTCACGAAATCTTCATCCACTTCGGTTTCTTCCTCATCAGCAGTATATTCCCCAAGAAAAACATCGTCAGACATCTGAAGGCCATTCTCTGGTGGCACTGGAATAGGAAGATCATCATCGTTGTGTGGTACTGGTCTTCTTGCTGATTCCAAGTTAGGATACACAATCTTATGCTTAGTCTTTGCAGTAAACCCATATACATTAACCTTGCAAAAATAACAGTCCGTGAAATGATCCTTTGGTTCTCTCCATATCATAGGTACTGCAAAAGGCATTGCTCTCTTCCTCTTATTAAGCCAATCCCTTAGTCCATTTGAACAAGCTGAGCAGATGATATGGGGTGCCCAACTCTTATCTTGATCCCCAA
>NC_134788.1:72545382-72657882 GCF_046742065.1 Oratosquilla oratoria | reverse complement strand
AGGTTCTCATCACACTCATTATTTTAATCCTGAAGCTACGTATTCCATCAAATACAGACTTTCCTTATCTGAGTTGGAAGGAGAGAATGAAAGAGAGAAAGCCGTCTTATGAATCCCCTCTCTAAAATTGGTCTCAAACACTTACCGTCAGCTCCCATCTGTCCCATCTGCATTGGCACTTACCTGTCAATAAAGGAAATAACGATGAGATGGGAATAGATGAAAAAATAACAATAAACAAGTTAATAAATATATTAATAAATTACGCAAGATCTCATTCACACATACACACACACACACACACACACACACACACACACACACACACACACACACACACACACACAGTGGATAAGTATGTCCCTAAGCAAAAACAGGAAAAGATGTATATTAAGTGCTGGTTTAATACAAGGTGCAGCGAAGCGAAAGATAGAAGAGACAAAGCTTGGAAGAGATGACGAAAATACAGGAAACCTAGAAATTGGCAATTACTTGTTCATCAAAGAAATGATTATGTAAAAATATGCAAGGAAGAAAAAATGCAACTATGAGAGAGACATAATAGAAAAATGTAAGGATCAGCCAAAGCTATTCTATAGATACGTAAATGGGAAACTAAAAAACAAACTGGAAATGAGAAGCTGTGCCAAGGTAATACAGAATATAAAGATGATATCGAAAAGACTCAAGTTATGTACAAACACTTCAAGTCGGTTTTCACTAGAGAAAAAACGCAACATCGGGTTGAAGGGAGAGAAGTGAAACCTCCCCATGAAGGAAATAATAGTAACACTGAAAGAAATAAAAAGTAGATGGATAAAACATCTGGATGATAATAATATACAGAATCCGAGACAACTTGGATTTAGGCAGGGAAGATCATGTACCAATTTGATCTATTTTCACTCAAAACTACTAGATATAATACAAGAAAGGGACGGATGGGCCGATTGCGCTTTCCTAGATCTACAAAAAGGTTTTGATAATGTCCTTCATAAAAAAAAAAACTATTAAGAAAACTGGAAACCATAGGAGGAATACAAGGTAAACTATTGAAATGGATGGAGGATTTTTCGCATGGAAGAAAAATTAGGGTAGTGCTCAGAGATCAGACTTCTACTTGGGAAGAAATAATTAGTGGAGTCCCACAATGATCAGTGTTGACTCCAATGATATCTGCCATTTATGTGAATGACATGGTCGAGGGTGTGGAATCTTACATGAACTTTTTTGCAGATGATGCAAAACTGTTAAAGAATGTGAGTACTGATATGGACTGTGACTCACTACAGAGAGATCTGAACAGGGTTAGGGAATGGAAGCAGAGGTGGCAAGTGGACTTCAACATTAAAAAGTGTAGCATAATGGGATTTGGAAAAAGTAAAAAAAGGATATCCGGACAATATAAAATTGGTAAAAAAGAAGTAAAGAAAGAGCGCTCTGAAAAAGGCCTAAGAGTGATCATCACATAAGATATGTCCCCTGACAAACATATAAACAAAATTGTCGGCGAAACCTAAATTGGAATATGCAGTGACACTATGGTCACCAAGTACAAATATATATATAAATATATACATATATATATATATATATATATATATATATATATATATATATATACACATATATATATATATTTATATATAATTATAAATATACATATATATATATATATTTATATATATATACATACATATATATATATATCTATATATATATCTATATATCTATATATATATATATATATATATATATATATATATATATGTATATAAACAAAGATTGAGAGAATCCAGAGAGCAACTACGAAGATGGCCCCAACACTATCAAAACTCCCATATGAGGATTGTTAAAATTGAAGCTACCGACTCTGGAATAAAGAAGAGAAAGAGGTGACTTGTTGACCATCTACAGAATTATGGAAGTCCTTGATAGAGAAGACTAACTATATTAGGATAAGAGAAACACAAGAGGACATGGAAAGAAACTCAAAAAGGATAATTATAAAAAAGACCTGAAAAAGAATAGCTTTCCATACAGAGTGGTGGATGTATGGAACATATTAGACGAAAGAACAGTGTATGCAAAAACAATACAATAATTTAATAGCAAACTAGCTATGGAGAGATACAAACACGCGACACCACGAGCGTAGCTCTTTTTCCCGTATGATACAACTAGGTAAACACACACACACACGTAAACACACATACTCAAACGCAAACGCACACATACACACACATAAAAACATACACACAATAATAAGATGGTGTGTGCGTGTGTACAAGGTCACAGCAGTATCTTTAGGTCGGGCAATATATGAGTTCCCTGCTTTCCTCCGGTATGGTAGTAGCTGTCGATCGCGCACACAGACGCACACACACACAGACACACACTCACATAACACACGACGCGATGGCACAGTGGTAGCGATTTGTTTGTATTTGTTCCTTGCTCTATATCATTATTTGGTCCTTCATTGACATTCAATGCCTCAGTAACATTTCTCCCATCAAAATTAACATTTCCCCCATCACGGTCATCTGGTCGATCACGGTCATCCGATCTCTTTTGTACATTTTGTCCCCCTACGTCACCGTGATTCACGTCGGCCTCCCGTCGTTCATTGACATTATGTCCGGCATCCCTTCCTAAAATTATATTTTGTCCTCCACTGACATTATATCCTACTGTGACATTTTCTCCTCCATTATCATTACATCCTATCGTGATATTTTGTCCACTATCATTACTTCCCATCGTGATCTTTTGTCCTCCACTGTCATTACATCCCATTGCGACATTTTGTCCCATGACATTACATCCTAATGTAACATTTCGTCCTCTACCGACATTATATCCTAAAACTATATTTTGTCCTATACTGGCACATTGTTCTACATTAATGCTATACTCTACAATGATATTTTGGCCTTTATTGACATTCTGTCCGGTATCCCTTCCTAAAATTATATTTTATCCTCCACTGACATTATATCCTACTGTGGCATTTTCTCCTCCATTATCATTACATCTTATCGTGATGTTTTGTCCTCCACTATCATTACTTCCCATCGTGATCATTTGTCCTCCACTGTCATTACATCCCATTGCGACATTTTGTCCTATGACATTACATCCTAATGTAACATTTCATCCTCTACCGACATTATATCCTAAAATAATATTTTGTCCTATACTGGCACATTGTTCTACATTAATGCTATACTCTACACTGTTTTCCCATGCACATTCTATTTCCCCTTCCCTTTGGGCCTCTACCCTAAAAAAGGAGCTAGCTCATTACAAACTCCCACGATGAGGTTTGTAAGAACATCTTTGCCTCTGCGGGTAAGGTGGATCCCATCAGAAGCGTAAAGGTCATGGCGCCTAGAAAAGAGATACCAAGGATCAAGAAAATGGTATCCCAATTGTGTGCACAACTGCGATATCCTATCATTGATCCCTATGGCTCTACTGTTCCAACACGAGCCTGCGTAGATCCTCGGGAGGATCCCACAGACTACGTGACGGCTCCCACGTTCCTTCATCTCCTGAAGGAGGACCTTGTAATTCCGAACAAGCTCCTCTAATCTCACCCTACCTACATCGTTACTACCCGTATGAACAATCGTAACCGTGTTCTTCCGTCCTTGCTCCCTAATGGACTGGGTACAGTCGGCGATCCCACGGCCCGGTTGACATACAAGCTTGCAACGTCGCTTAGTCTTCCGCTGCGGGATGTCGTCATAGCCTCGCACCATGGAGTCCCCCACCACCAAGAACTCCTGGTTTTCAGCCACTTCATCCTCCAGTAGAGCAAAACGATTAGCTAGAGCCAGCGGTTGCTCCACAGGGCACACGTCCACCGAACGCGGGCTCGGCAAACGGGACCCCACGGAGCGCCACTCGCTCACGGCAGTGACAGTAGGTGAAGAAGTGGAACGCTCTTTGGGTTGTGGGGAGGGTTCACTCTTCTCACGGAGCGCACTCCTGAGAAGACGAATTTCCTCCTCACACATCCTGAGACGGACCTCTAGGTTCACGCAACCTTTACAAGCCATTTCGCTCTTTCTTTAGCAATAAAAACGGCAATAAGAAAATACAAATCAACGACAAAAAAAAAAGCGGTCTCTAATAAACTAAATACACGATGCTTACTCTGCTTACCTTATACTATTTCTCCTACCTTTGGAGTACAGTAACAGAAAAACTGTTTTGAATTTAAATAGAACGCTACACTTTGTCTCATATCTGTAACTGTATAGCGCTATACGTATACAATTACAAAAAACACGACACGATCACTTAACACTTTCGGAGATATAAATTTCACAGGTATTTGCTAGCTGGTGTGTGCAGAAAAACGAGCTCTCTAGCTGAGGTCATGAGCAGACTGAGCTGAGGTCACGAGCGGTCACACACACACACACACACACACACACACACACACACACACACACACACACACACACACACACACACACACACACACACACACACACACACACACACACACACACACACACACACACACACACACACACACACACACACACACATACACACACACACACACAATTAAACGCAAAATATGCAGCCCTGTTCACATGGAAGTTGATGATAGGGAAGTCAAGTGTACAAGTACTTGCATGGAAAGCAAAGCGGGAAAACACACACATACACATACACACACACACACACACACACACACACACACACACACACACACACACACACACACACACACACACACACACACACACACACACACACACACACACACACACACACACACACACACACACATACACACACACACACGCACACACGATTAAACGCAAAATAGTCACCCCTGTTCAAACGGGTCAAGTTGATGACGGGCAAGTTGATGACAGGCAAGTCAAGTGTGCAAGTGACTTGCATGGAGAACAAAGCTGGAAAACGCACACACACACACACACACACACACACACACACACACACACACACACACACACACACACACACACACACACACACACACACACACACACACACACACACACACACACACACACACACACACACACACACACTTACAAACACACCCACACCCACACCCACCCACCCACCCACCCACACACACACACACACAATTAAACGCAAAATATTCAACCCTGTTCACACGGTGCAAGTTGATAGGCAAGTCAAGTGTGCAAGTGATTTGCATGAAGAGCAAAGCGGGAAAACGCGCGAGCACACACACACACACACACACACACACACACACACACACACACACACACACACACACACACACACACACACACACACACACACACACACACACACGATTAAACGCAAAATATTCGGCCCTGTTCAAACGGGGCAAGTTGAAGACAGGCAAGTCAAGTGTGCAAGTGACTTGCATGGAGAGCAAAGCGGGAAAACACACACGTACACACACACACACTACTAAACGCAAAATATTCAGCACTGTTCAAACGGGGCAAGTTAATGACAGGTAAGTCAAGTGTGCAAGTGACTTGCATGGAGAGCAAAGCAGGAAAACGCACGCGCTTGCACACACATACACACACACACACACACACACACACACACACACACACACGTACATACACACACATACACACACACACACACACACACACGTACATACACACACACACGCGTACATACACACACACACACGTACATACGCACACACACACACGCACACACACACACTCGCGCGCCCGCACACACACGTACATACGCACACACACACACGCACACACACACACTCGCGCGCGCGCACACACACGTACATACGCACACATGGACACACACACGGACACACAGTGGGCGCGAATTGAACTGAGAACATCCAAAGGGACAGAAAGGAGGAAAAGGAAGAGGAAGAGTAGGAGGGAGGTGGGAGAAGAAGAAGAGGAAGAGGAGGAGGAGTAGGAGATGGAAGAAGTAAAAGGAAGACGAGGAAAAGGAGGAGGAAGAAGAAGGGGAAGAGGAGGAGTAGGAGGTGGAAGAGGAAGAGAAAGAATGGGAAGAAGAGGAAGTGGAGGAAGAAGTAAAGGAAGGGGAAGAAGAGAAGGAAGAAGAGAAAGAGGAGGAGGATTAGGGGAGCAAGAAGTAAAGGAAGAGAAGGAAGAGGAAGAGGAGGAGTAGGAGGTGGAAAAGGAAGAAGAAGAAGAACGTGAAGAAGAGGAAGAGGAAGAGGAAGTGGAAAAGGAAGAGGAAGAACGTGAAGAAGAGTAAGTGGAGGAGGAAGAAGAAGAAAAGGAGGGAGAGGAGGAGGAGGAGGAGGAGATGGGATTGGACGGAAGTCTCCTAAACCTCCTGTAGAAAGCCCCCTTAAAGCGTCCCTAAAACCCCTTTAAAGCGCCCCTAAAACCCCCTTAAAACCCTTTTAAAGCCAACTTACCTTGTGTCTGAGGTTTTAAGGAGGTTCCTGGCGAAGGCGTGGTAGAAGTCGAGGACCTCGAGGAGTTTGTCCCTCTTGATGGCGGCGTGCAGGTCACAATAGGTCAAGGCGCGGACGTTGGCAGCGCTCTGACCCACCGTCGGGTCCCTCCAGAGGATGTCGCCGAAGTTTGTAGGTGTCAATAAATGAGCTGCTAAGAACTGAATATTCGTTTATTTCATAGCACACGAAATGATTAAATTAAATCTCACGGAATATGCACTCTCACTCAGTCACCCACTTCGAACTCTCGCCTGCTTATAACTAAAATGCGTGTGTGACGCCTTCACACTCGGCGTGCTTAAACAGTTGCTGATAATTTATTTCTACAATTATTACGATTATTCACTCCCACACAGAAATTTACATTCATTTACATTTCAGTTACACAACAACTTAAATTTGATAGTAATAATGATCTATAACCCATTCATTCAACTTTCGCATCACAAATAAAATGATAATTACTTAATAGACAAAAATGGCAATTTGTAAGTTCTAGAACATTCACGCTGACACGCATGTACATACACACATACAGAATTCTAACTACGCATGTATTTGAATCTCCTGCATGTCTACAAAAGGCTATAATCTATACATAATGTTAACAGAAATTAGAATACAATACGAAGACGTCCCCTTTGCCCAAGATGGCGACGAACTCATCGTCCTGGATGACCTCGAGGGACCACGTCACGATGAAGCGCAACTGGTCCAGGGACTCCCCAGTGTGTAACATAAGGTCGCCTACAGTGTCGACAAAGAGAGAGAGATTGATTGATTGATTAAAGGTTATCTGGCGTCGTAACTGCAGCGGTCATAGATGCCAAAAGAGAGAGAGAGAAGAAAGGATTATTTGTATATGAGAGTCAAAATGTTTGTGGATCAACAAACACACACACACACACGCACACACACACACACACACACACACACACACACACACACACACACACACACACACACATACACACACACATACACACGAATAAACTGAAAACTATCCAGCATCGTTCACACGGGGCAAGTTGATGACAGGCAAGTCAAGTATGCAAAAGGACTTGAACTGGAGAGCAAAGCGAGCAAACACACACACACACACACACACACACACACACACACACACACACACACACACACACACACACACACACACACACACACACACACACACACACACACACACACACACACACACACACGAATAAACGCAAAACTATCGAGCCTCGTTCACAAGGGGCAAGTTGATGATAGCCAAGTCAACTGTGCAAGTGACTTGAACTGGACAGCAAAGCAAGCAAACGTTAAACTATCCAGCCTCATTCACACGGGGCAAGTTGATGACAAGGAAGTCAAGTGTGCCAATGACTTCAACTGGAGAGCAAAGAGGGCAAACACACACACGAATAAACGCAAAACTATCGAGCCTCGTTCACACTGGGCAAGTTGATGACAGGCAAGTCAAGTGTGCAAGTGACTTGAACTGGACAGCAAAGCGAGCAAACACACACACACACACACACACACACACACACACACACACACACACACACACACACACACACACACACACACACACACACACACACACACACACACACACACACACACACACACACACACACACACACACACACACACACACACACACACACACACACATACACACACACAGGCTGAGCTACTTGCCTCTAAGTTACTTGCCTCTTAGCTACTTGCCTCTTACCTACTTGCCTCTCAACTACTTACCTCTTACCTACTTGCCTCTGAACTATTTACCACTTAGCTACTTCCTTCTTGAATCACAATGGCAAAAGCCGACAAGACTGTGAGAATAAACACCTTGTGAGATCGAAACCTTTATTGGTACTACGTTTCGCTTGTTACAGCTTTTTCAAGTACAGACATGACACAACACTCTGAGCACATATAAGCCAACAGGGAAGGAACTGGGATAGGTTATCAGGGAGGGGTGGGTGGTAGGTGGAGGGGGAGGAGGGGGATACTTGAAAAAGCTGTAACAAGCGAAACGTAGTACCAATAAAGGTTTCGATCTCACAAGGTGTTTATACTTCCTTCTTACCTACTTGCCTTTTATTTACTTGTCTCTTACCTACTTGCCTCTTAACTACTTGCCCTTAAGCTACTTGCCCCTGAGCGACTTGCCCCAGAGCTTCTTGTTCCTGAGCTACTTGCCCATGAGCTACTTGCCCTGCGCTACTTCCCTCTTACCTACTTGCCTCTTAACCCCTTACCTCTGAGCTACATGCCTCTGACCTACTTCCCTCTTAGCTACTTGCCCCTGAGCTACTTGCCATTGAGGTACTTGCCCCTGAGCCACTTGCCCCTGAGCCACTTTCCCATGATCTACTTGCCCCTGAGCTACTTGCCCCTGAGCTACTTGCCTCTGAGCTACTTGCCTCTGAGCTACTTATCTCTGAACTACTTGCCTCTTAGCTACTTGCCTCTTAGCTTCTTACCTCTGAGCTACTTATCTCTTAACTACTTGCCTCATAGCTTCTTGCCTCTGAGCTACTTGCCTCTAAGCTACTTGCCTCTTAGCTACTTCCCTCTTAGCTATTTGCCTTTGAGCTACTTGCCTCTCAGCTACTTTCCTCTGAGAAACTTGCCTCTGAGCAACTTGACTCTGAGTAACTTGACTCTGAGCTACTTGCATTTAAGCTACTTGCCTCTGAGCTGCTTGCCTCCGAGTCACTTGCCTCTGAGCTACTTGCCTGTAAGCTGCTTGCCTTTGAACTACTTGCCCTGAGCTACTTGCCTCTGAGCTACTTGTCTCTGAGCAACTTGCTTTTCAGCTACTTGCCTCTGAGCTACTTCCCTCTTAGCAACATGCCTTTGAGCTAATTGCGTTTGAGTTACTTGTATGTAATGTACTTTTATGTAGCTCATAGGCAATTAGGTCAGGGGCAAGTAGGTCATGGGCAAGTAGATCAGGGGCAAGTAGCTCAGGGGCAAGTAAGTTCAAAGGCAAGTAGCACAGAGGCAAGTAGTCCAAAGGCAAGTAGCTCAATGGCAAGTAACTCAGAGGCAAATATCTCAGGGGCAGTTACCTCAGAGGTAAGAAGCTCAAAGGCAAGTAGCTCAAAGGAAAGAAACTCAGACAAGTAGCTCAGAGGAATGTAGCTCAGGGGCAAGTAGCTCAGGGGCAAGTAGCTAACGGGCAAGTACCTCACGGGCAAGTAGCTCAGGGGTAAGTAATTGTGGGGCAAGTAGCTCTGGGGCAAGTAGCTCTGGGGCAAGTAGCTCAGGGGCAAGTAGCTAAGAGGCAGGTAGCTCAGAGGCAAGTAGCTCAGGGGCAAGTTCCTCAGAGGCAAGTTGCTCAAAGGCAAATAACTTAGAGGCAAGTAACTAAGAGGCAAGTATTTCAAGGGAGAGTATCTCAGGGGCAAGTATTTTAAGAGGGAGTAGCTCAGGGGCCAGTAGCTCAAAGGCAAGTAGGTTAGGAACAAGTAGCTCAGGGGCAAGTAGATCAGGGGCAAGTAACTCAAAGGCAAGTAGTACAGAGGCAATTAGCAAAGAAAGCAAGTAGCTCAAAGGCAGCTCAAAGGGAAGTAACTCAAAGTAAAGTAGCTCAGAGGCAAGTAGCTCAGAGGCAAGTAGCTCAGAGGCAAGTAGCTCAGAGGGAAGTAGCTCACAGGCAAGTAGTTCAGAGGCAAGTAGCTCAGGGGTAAGTAGCTGAAATGGAAATGGCTCAAAGGCAAGTAATTCATAGGCAAGTAGCTCAGAGGCAAGTAGCTCAGAGGCAAGTAGATCAGCGGCAAGTAGCTAAGAGGCAAGTAGCTCTGAGGGAAGTACCTGAGAGGCAAGTAGCTTAGACGCAAGTAGCTCAGAGGCAAGCTGCTTAGAGACAAGTAGCTCAGAGGCAAGTAGCTCAGAGACAATTTGCTGAAAGGCAAGTAGCTCAGAGGCAAGTAGCTTAGAGGGAAGTAGCTCAGAGGCAAGTAGCTCAGAGGCAAGTTGCTCAGAGGCAAGTTGCTCAGAGGCAAGTTGCTCAAAGGTAAGTTGCCCAGAGGCAAGTTGCTCAGAGGCAAGTAGCTCAGAGGGAAGTAGTTCAGAGGGAAGTAGTTCAGAGGGAAGTAGATCAGAGGCAAGTAACTAAGACGCAAGTAGCTAGGAGGCAAGTAGCTAAGAGGTAAGTAGATAGGAGGCAAGTATCTAAGAGGCAAGTAGCTAAGAGGCATGTAACTCAGAGGAAAGTAGCTGAGAGGCAAGTAGCTAAGAGGCAAGTAGTTAAGAGGCAAGTAGCTAAGAGGCAAGTAGTTCATAGGCAAGTAGCTCAAGGGCAAGTACCTCTGGGGAAGTAGATCAGGGGCAGGCAGCTTAGAGGCAAGTAATTCTTTGGCAAGTATATCTCGGGCAAGTAGCTCAAGAGCAAGTATATCAGGAGCAAGTAACACTGGGAGAAGTAGCTCTGGGGCAAGTATTTCAAGGAAAAGTAGCTCAGGGGCAAGTAGCTCAGGGGCAAGTAACTCAAAAGCAAGTACCTTAGAGGCAAGTACCAAAGAATGCAAGTACCTCACAGGTAAGAAACTTACAGGCATAGAGCTCAGAGGCAAGTAGTTCAGAGGCAAGTAGTTCAGAGGCAAGTAGTTCAGAGGCAAGTAGTTCAGAGGCAAGTACCTCAGAGGCAAGTACCTCAGAGGCAAGTAGCTCAGAGGCAAGTAGCTCAGAGGCAAGCAGTTTAAGGGCAAGTAGCTCAGAGGCAAGTAGCTTAGAGGCAAGTAGCTCAGAGGCAAGTAGCTCAAGGGCAAGTAGCTCAGGGGCAAGTAGCTCAGATGCAAGTAGTTCAGAGGCAAGTAGTTCAGAGACAAGTGATTCAGATGCAAGTAGCTCAGAGGCAAGTAGCTCAGAGGCAAGTAGCTCAAGGGCAAGTAGCTTAGGGGCAAGTAGCTCAGAGGCAAGTAGCACAGAGGTATGTAGCTCAAAGACAAGTAGCTGAAAGGCAAGTAACTTAAAGGCAAGTAGCTCAGAGACAAGTAGCTCAGAGGCAAGTAGCTCAGAGGCAAGTAACTCTAAAGCAAGTAGCTCTGACACAAGTAGCTCAGGGGCAAGTAGCTCAGAGGCAAGTTGCTCAGGGGAAACTAGCTCAGGGGCAAGTATATCAGGGGCAAGTAACTCTGGGGCAAGTAGCTCAGGGGCGAGTATTTCAAAGGAGAGTAGCTCAAGGGCAAGTTGCTCAGGGGCAAGTGGGTCATGGGCAAGTAGCTCGGGGGCAAGTAGATCGGGGCAAGTAGCCCAAAGGCAAGTAACTCAAAGTCATTTAACACAGAGACAAATAGCTCAGAGGCAATTAGCAAAAAAGGCAAGTAGCTCAAAGGGAACTACCTCAAAGGGAAGTAACTCAAAGGAAAGTAGCTGAGAGGCAAGTAGCTCAGAGGAAAGTAGGTCAGAGGGAAGCAGCTCAGTGGAAAGTTGCTCAGAGGGAAGTAGCTCAGAGGGAAGTAACTAAGAGGCAAGTAGCTCAGAGGCAAGTAGCTAAGAGGCAAGTAACTCAGAGGCAAGTAGCTCAGAGGCAAGTAACTCAAAGGAAAGTAGCTATATGGCGAGTAGCTCAGAGGCAAGTAGCTCAGAGGCAAATAACTCAGAGGCAAGTAGCTCAGGGGAAAGTCGCTTAGGGCAAGTAGCTTAGGGGCAAGCAGCTCAGGGGCAAGTAGCTCTGGGGCAAATAGCTCAGAGGCAAGTAGCTAAGAAGCAAGTAGGAAGCATGTATCTCAAGGGGTAAGTAGCTCAGAGGTAAGTGGCAGTCATACTAAAAGAAAGTAGCTAAGAGGCAAGTAGCTAGGAGCCAAGTAGCTTAGAGGCAAGTAGCTAGGAGCCAAGTAGCTTAGAGGCAAGTAGCTAGGAGCCAAGTAGCTTAGAGGCAAGTAGCAAAGCGGCATGCATCTCAAAGGCAAGTAGCTCAGAGGCAAGTAGCTCAGAGGTAAGTGGCTCAGAGGCAAGTAGTTCAGAGGCAAGTAGCTAAGAGTCAAGTAGCTCAGAGGCAAATAGCTCAGAGGAAAATAACTCAGAGGGAAGTAGGTCAAAGGAAAGTCGCTTAAGGCAAGTAGCTTAGGGGCAAGTAACTCAGGGGCAAGAACCTCAGGGGCAAGTAGGTCAGAGGCAAGTAGCTAAGATGAAAAAAGCTAAGAGGCAAGTAGGTAAGAGGCAAGTAGCTCAGAGGTAAGTACCTCAAAGGCAAGTATCTCAAAGCAAATAACTCAGAGACAAGTAACTCAGAGGGAAGTAGGTTAAAGGCAAGTAACTCCAAGGTAAATAGCTCAAAGGCAAGTAAGTCATAGGCAAGTAGTTCCAACGCAAGTAGCTCAGAGGCAAATAGGTCAGAAAGAAATAGCTTAGAGGCAAGTAACTCAAAGGCAAGTAGCTCAATGGCAAGTAGCTCAGAGGCAAGTAGCTCAGAGGCAAGTAGCTACAATAAATAGTTCGGAGGCAAGTAGCTACAATAAATAGCTCAGAGGCAAGTAGCTCAAAGGCAAGTAATTCAAAGGCAAGTTACTCAGAGGGAAGTAGGTGAGAGGCAAGTAGCTCAAAAGCATGTAGATCAAAGGCAAGTAACTCAAAGGCAAGTTCCTAGGAGGCATGTTGCTCAGAGGCAAGTTGCTCAGAGGTAAGTGCCTCAGAGGCAAGTAGCTCAGAGGCAAGTAGCTCAGAGGCAAGTAGCACAAAGGCACGTAGGTCAAAGGCAAGTAACTCATAGGCGAATAGCTCAGAGGCAAGTAACTCATAGGCGAATAGCTCAGAGGCAAGTAGCTCAGGCACACACACACACACACACACTCGAATAAACGCAAAATATCTAGCCCCGTTCACACGGTGCAAGTTGATGATAGGCAAGTCAAGTGTGCCAGTGAATTGAACTGGAGAGCAAAGCGAGCAAACACACACATTCACGAATAAACTCAAAACTATCCAGCCTCGTTCACACTGGGCAAGTTGATGACAGGCAAGTCAAGTGTGCAAGTGATTTGAAATGGAGAGCAAAGCGAGCAAACACACACACACACACACACACACACACACACACACACACACACACACACACACACACACACACACACACACACACACACACACACACACACACACACACACACACACACACACACACACACACACACACACACACACACACACACACACACACATACAGTGTTGCGTGGCCGCAAGTCCATGTGTTCCTTGTAAAAGATGTACTTTTCATTTAACTACCTATTTCGGTTAGCTTGTAGCGACGCCCTATTTCACCCTTTCCTGAATTACAGATCGTATGAAATAAGATTTTCCATGTTCCGAGTGTATTGTTTCTTTGTCTTACTTTTACTTTTGTCAGCTAGGATATCATTCATATTATAGATTGTACCTTGTTTTGTTAATCATGTCTGTATGTGTAGCGTACTATCCCACTCGTCCTGCCCGTAATGAAATAAATGATATTCGTATGGCGAGTTGGCAACTGTGGCCGCCACGGTGACCACAGTCATGAATTATGCTACCTTTCTCTTTATCATTCTCTCTGGTTCTGAACCCGTTTGGAGCGGACACATTTTTTTCCGCTCCTCTGTAATCCTTAGGTTAAGTATGTTAGGTGGACCCTAGTGGTAACAAGCGGTCCTTGTAGGCTTATTCTAAGTGTGTGTTAAAGTATTGTGTGAAATGAAAATACGTAGTGATAAATAGTTTTGCTATACCTTGACGCCACTCAGAGTTATCCACCGGTCACCTAGATTTATGGCATACGAGCTTATAAATACTGCACTGAGATTTATATTTGATATGCAGTATATTGTTACCCTGCCATTCAGTCTCAATCTTGTGTCAATGATTGGAGGTAGGATTGCTTCTCCAATTAAGATTGGGCTTTAATGGGAGAGGTTAACAAGTGGGGGGCCTTACGCCCGGGATTGTAGCCATTAGGATTTGTGCATTTATATTGTCAGAACGCCTATGCGGTTGTGGTTCATCGCCGAGATTTTTTGTGGCAAGCTATTGTTACCATTAGTCCATGTTCTTGCGATACCAGATAACAACTTGCATTACCATACGTGCGGCCAATCCCTATTATAGGTATTTCATTACTTCACAATTAGTTACCAACTAGCTAATAAGCAATATTTTGTTATTCCTTGTCTTCCAACATCTCAAGTTTCAACATGTTGAACTTGGAACTTCGTAAAGGAGCCTTTGGCCGAAGAGGTAAGGGAGCTAACTAAACCAGAGTTAGAGATGATAGCACATCATTATCAAATTATTTAGCCTTGCAGGTTGAACTTATGAAGTTGGAACTAGAAATAGAGAGACTCAAGTCTCAAAGTCCTGTAACTTCTACATTTGGTATAGAAAAACATGCACCTAATATCCCAAAAATTAACGAGGACGAACCAGACGAGTTCTTTTCAATTTTCGGAAAGCTAGCTCGTATGCACCAATGGCCATTCAGCCAGTAGATGCAGATGGTGGTGTATGGTGCCCTCTCAAGAAAAGCTCTTGATATATATTTATTACGCTTTCCGAAAGTCAGAGTAGTGATTATTATGTAGTTAGATATAACACCCTACAAGCATACAAGCTTGTTCCTGAAGCCTACCTGCAACAATTCAGGAAATATAGGAAATCCAACCAGGATACCTACGTGGAGTACTTCCGCAGGAAACGCGTAGGCCTGGAGAAACTCCAAGAGTTAATATTGATGGAGGATGTTAGAAATAATATCCCTCCAGATACGCGAGCCAATTTGGATCGGCGAGGTATCCGTACCTTTGCAGAGGCTGGCCCAGCGGCCAACTATTACCATTTGACTAATCCTGGAATGCATTCCAGGTCTCACCCTGCCTTGCCCCAAAGCTTCCCCCTTACTAGGGGTCCCAAGCCAATCGGACCTCCACAGCCTCCTCGACTGCCGGCCTACTCATCATCTGCTTCATCTACCTCAGGTAAGCCCGTTGATAGTGAGACCAGGGGATCTAGCCTTACTGGAGGGAGGAGCTATTGCAAATATTGCAAAAGGCCAGGACATTGTTAATGACTGTTTCAAACTACAACAACAACAAAAAAAGGCTTCTCTCCAAGGGTCCCCCTCTCTCTCGATCAACATGGCCGAGCAATCTGAAAGTTTTTTGGAGCCCTGTCTCACTGCTGTTAGTCCATCAGTTGTCCCAGATAAATTTTCCCCGCCTATGTTATCCACATTTGAACCATTCTGTTCTTCTGGTTCAGTGGCCCTTGATCAAGATAGCCCGCCCACATCTATTAAGCTTCTGAGAGACACAGGCTCAGCCTTATCACTAATTACAAAAGACGTGGCTGCTTTGATAGATGCATATTATACTGGGAATTGGGTCCTTGTGAACGGCTTAACAGGCGGGTCACGTATCCCTATATGCCAAGTATACTTGCGGTCAAATGTTAGGACAGGTTATGCCCAGGTAGGAGTAGTCGACAAGTTACCTGTAGAAGGAGTCTCACTCCTGATAGGAAATGGCGTCGCTGGGGGCACGATGTTACCTAATGCCATAGTATTCTCGTGACCCTCTGCCGAGAATAATACTTCCCAATTAGAGGCAGACATTCCGGGCATATTCCCTGCATGTGCTGTTACCCGTAGCATGAGCCTCAGAGTGGAGGCAGATATTAGCGAGCATAAAGACGATGCTCATGTTGGTGTAGTTATCCCCCAACTTAGTGAGAACAGAGGATGTTCCTACTCGGCCTTTCCTTGCTGATTTAAATCTAGGTGAATTTTTCAAACTTCTCCACCCGGTGGCCTTCAGAATAGGTTTGATAGCGAAAACGACTCTGAGGGAGACAATATACCACCCTGGATAGTTTTGGTTCCTCAAGTCACTAGGAGTAAGCTCGTTCAACTCTAAAAGGAGGACCCTGAACTAGCCAGTTATTTCCGTAGCGCTATTAGTGAAGAGGAAGCCAAGTCTGAATCCAACTGTTATTACCTTAGCTCAGGCATATTGATGCGGAAGTTCCGTCCTACAGATTCCCCTGCAGATTACCCTTGGTCTGTCCGTCACCAAATAATGGTCCCAAACCCATTACGGAAGGAGATCCTGGGTATTGCTCATGATGGGGTAGGAGGACATTCGGGAGTTAGGAAGACTAGTGCAAAAAAATCTAGCTCATTTTTATTGGCCTAAGATGAAGAAAGATAGGAACATTAGTACGTGTCACTGTTGTCAGGTAGCAGGGAAACCGCACCCCAGTGTTAAACCGTTCCCTCTTCAACCTATCCCTGTCATTGAAGAACCCTTTGGCAGAATTGACATAGATTGCGTTGGTCCTCTGTCAAAGACCCCACGAGGTAATCATTCTCTTTAACATGATAGACTGTGCCATCCGTTATCCAGAAGCCATTCCCTTGCGTCGCATCACAGCCAAGAATGTGGTGAGAGCCCTCATCCACTTCTTTACGCAAGTAGGCCTTCCCACAGTAGTGCAGTCAGACCAAGGATCCAATTTTACTCCCCGATTGTTTAATCGGGTAATGCAAAGTTTGGGTGTCCGGCAGTCTAGGTCTTCAGCCTATCATCCCCAATCCCAGGGGGTGGTGGAGCGATTCCATCAAACATTCAAGCGTATGTTGCGCACTTATTGCTTGGAGTTGAAGGATTGGGACGAGGAAGTTGACCTGTTTCTATTCACGGTTAGAGACTCTGTTCAAGAATCATTAGGGCACTCCCCATTTCAACTCGTTTATGGCCATGAGGTGCGAGGACCTCTCAAAGCCCTCAAAGATATTTGGCTGCTGGGAAATAGTGTCACACCCTTGGTATCATATGTAGCTAAGTTTAAAAGAAAAATAATAAAAGCTGCTGTGAGGCTGGCTCATGCCCATTTAAAATCTGCAGCAGTTTGACAAAAGTCAGGTAGAGCTTAGGGATTTTAGGGCAGGTGATGAGGTGTTAGCTTTCTTGCCCTTACAGACACACCCATTCCAGGCAAAATATGATGGACCTTTCCAAATTGTAGATAGGGTAGGGGAGGCCAATTACGTTATATACACACCAGACAGGCGTAAGAAAAGACTTCTGGTTCATGTCAATCTGCTGAAACCCTACAGAGTGAGAAAGAGTAAGGAAAGGGATGAGGGTGTTGAGCCTCCCTTGCCCGCTTGTGTCGTTGTGCCTGCATGTGATCATGATCAGAAAGACAGCTTCCCTGAACTCCAGAGTGGCTTGTATACCAAGGTGGATAATCCCACCATACTTTCTGATCCCAATGTAAAGTTAGGCCACCTCTCTAATGACCAAGCGAATGATATTTCTTTTTTGACAGACTATAGTGATATATCTAGTGAACATCTTCACCCCTGTTCAGCTGTAGAGCACGACATCGAAACCAACGGAGCTCTGCCCATCCGCCAACGTCCTTACCGCCTGAACGCATTCAAGGAGGAGTACGTCCGTGAGGAGGTACAACGCCTTCAGGAGGTTGGTATCGTAGAGCCCAGTAGCAGTCCTTGGGCCTCTCCCGTGGTCTTGGTGCCGAAGCCCGATGGCTCTATGCGGCTGTGTGTCGACTACAAAGGTCAACGCAGTCACCGAGCCGGATAGCTACCCCTTGCCACGCATTGACGTCATTGACGACGTCGGTCGAGCACAGTGGGTGACGAAACTGGACCTACTACAGGGCTATTACCAAGTCCGACTGTCAGAGCGGTCGAGGGCCATCTCCACGTTCATCACTCCCGAGGGGCTGTATCAGTTCAACGTCCTCCCCTTCGACTTGCGAAATGCACCTCCAACCTTCCAGCGCCTCATGAACACCGTAACTGCGGGGCTGGTGGGTGTCCGCAGTTACCTGGATGACCTCGTCGTCTTCAGCGACTCCTAGGGAGAACACGTGGACCACCTAAGAGCCCTCTTTGCTGTTCTGGCAGCACAGTTTGGCAGTGAACCTCGCCAAGAGTGAGTTCGGCCATGCCCGCATCACATTCCTGGGGCATGTCGTCGGAAAGGGGAAAGTCCAACCGATTGCAGCCAAGATCACAACCATTCTGCAATATCCTGCCCCAAGCTACAAGAAGGGAGTGACGAGACTGTTGGGAATGGCGGGTTACTACCGTCGCTTCTGTCTCAACTTCTCCGTAGTGGCTCCTCTCACCGACCTGAGTGTCAAGACCTCCTTCAAGTGGACCCAGGCTTGCCAGGACTCCTTCGAGAGCATGAAGACTCTGCTGGCAAATGCTCCTGTCCTACGTGCTCCTGATCTCCAGAGGACATTCACCATCCACGTCGACGCCAGCGAAGTTGGTGCCGGTGCCGTGCTTCTACAAGAGGGTGAGGAGGATCGTGTGTTACATCCTGTGTTATTTCTTAAAGAAGTTCCTCAAGTCGTAGAGGAACTATGCCACCATTGAAAAGGAGGCTTTAGCTTTGATTATGGCTCTAGATACGTTTAGGGTATACGTAGGAAGCACAGTTCACCCTCTGCGAGTGTTCAAAGACCACAATCCCCTGACATTTGAGGAACGAATGAAAAATACTAACCAACGCCTTATGCGGTGGGCATTAGCCTTACAGCCCTTCAATTTAAAGATCGCGCACATTCGTGAGAAAGATAATGTTCTGGCTGATGCCCTGTCCAAACCTAAATGTTAGTGTGATTGACCTTGGTAAAGTGATTCTTTGCTTACAAACCATTAAAAGCGTGTTCTTTTGGGGGAGGGGTGTTGCGTGGCCGCAAGACCATGTGTTCCTTATAAAAAATGCACTTTTCATTTAACCACCTGTTTCGGTTAGCTTGTAGCCACGCCCTTTTTCACGCTTTTCTGAATTATAGATCGTATGAAACAAGATTTTCCATGTTCCGTGTGTATTATTTCTTTGTCACTTTTACGTTTGTTAGCTAGGATATTATTCATATAATAATTGTACCTTGTTATTTTAATGATGTCTGTATGTGTAGTATGAGTTAGCAACTGTGGCCGCCACTATGACCACAGTCATGGAATACGCTCTCTCTCTCTGTATCTAAACCAGTTTAGAGCGGACGCATTTTTTTTTCCGCTCCTCTGTAATCCTTAGGTTAAGTATATTAGGTGGACCCTAGTGGTAACAAGCGGTCCTTGTAGGATTATTATAAGTGTGTTATAGTATTGAGTGAAATGAAAATACGTAGTGATAAACAGTTTTCGAATACCTTCACGCCACTCAGAGTATCCACCGGTCACTTAAACTTGACATACGGTCTAATAAACAATGTACGAAGATTTATATTTGATATGCGGGATATTGTTACCCTGCCCCGTTCACACGGTGCAAGTTGATAGGCAAGTCAAGTGTGCAAGTGACTTGCATAAACATCAAAGCAGGAAAAAGCACGCACTCACACACACTAAAACACGCAAAATATCCAGCCTTGTTCACACGGTGCAAGATGATAGGCAAGTCAAGTGTGCAAGTGACTTGCATGGAGATCAAAGCAGGAAAACGCACGTACGCACGCAAACACGCACGCACACGCACACACACACAGACACACGCACGCACACACTACAACGCGCAAAAAATCCAGCCTTGTTCACACTGTGCAAGTTGATATCCAAGTCAAGTGTGCAAGTGACTTGCATAAACATCAAAGCAGGAAAAAGCACGCACGCACACACACTAAAACACGCAAAATATCCAGTCTTGTTCACACGGTGCAAGTTGATAGAAAAGTCAAGTGTGCAAGTGACTTGCATGGAGATCAAAGCAGGAAAAGGCACGCAGGTACGCAAACACGCACACACACACACACACTAAAACGCGCAATTAATCCAGCCTTGTTCACACGTTGCAAGTTGATAGGCAAGTCAAGTGTGCAAGTGACTTGCATAAACATCAAAGCAGGAAAAATCACGCACGCACACACACTAAAGCACGCAAAATATCCAGCCTTGTTCACACGGTGCAAGATGATAGGCAACTCAAGTGTGCAAGTGACTTGCATGGAGATCAAAGCAGGAAAACGCACGCGCACGCACACGCACGCACACACTACAACGCGCAAAAAATCCAGCCTTGTTCACACGGTGCAAGTTGATATCCAAGTCAAGTGTGCAAGTGACTTGCATAAACATCAAAGCAGGAAAATCACGCACACGCACACACTAAAACACGCAAAATATCCAGCCTTGTTCACACGGTGCAAGTTGATAGAAAAGTCAAGTGTGCAAGTAAATTGCATGGAGTACAAAGCAGGAAAACGCAAGCACGCACGAACGCACACACACGCACACCCGCACACACACACACACACTAAAACAAGCAAAATATCCAGCCTTGTTCACACGGTGCAAGTTGATAGGCAAGTCAAGTGTGCAAGTGACTTGCATAGAGATCAAAGCAGGAAAACGCACGCACTCACGCACGCACACACACTAAAACACGCAAAATATCCAGTCCTGTTCACACGGTGCAAGTTGATAGGTAAGTCAAGTGTGCAAGTGACTTGCATGGAGATCAAAGCAGGAAAACGGACGCACGCACGAATGCACACACAGACACACACACGCGCGCACGCGAGGCCCAGTACTTTGACGTAGTGGGGGGGCTTCCGTGTAGTAAGGACGGGCGAAGCTGTGCCAGCCAGGTGCAACCATACTGGAGAGGTCAGCCCCGAGCTACCAGACGAAAACTGAGCCAAAAGTCTTTATGTTGACGACCCTAGCCTGGCTTTGATTATAGACTGGAATACTCTTAGGATTTGTCGCCCTCATCCTATGACAGTTGTTTTAGGATGAGTTTTTTTTTTATCTATAACTATTTTCAATTTTTCCTTCTCTTATCAGGATTGATCTAAAGTTGACGACCTTGGTTCTCTCTTGGAATATTCTTTTGACTGCTCTTTTGATCTGATGGAGGGTGGAGTGGCATGACATGCTGCTCCACCCGTAAAATTCGAGTAACTGACGTGCACGAGCGAGGGGAAAGTCTAAATGTCAAACATGGCTCCCAGAGCTGGGCCTGAACTCGACGGACGGATGGCGCCTTAAGCTCTAGGAGTCATGTGTATAACCAGGCAGTAGTCTCTAGGGAGGCCACCTTATGTGGCCATCACATCCCTCCCTTGTTGGGCTCCGATATTCTTGGGAATTTTGGTGGGCGGAGAACTGCCAGGTCGAAGTAATATACACTCGTACAAATGGCAAGTGTACGGGGTTTATCCCCTCCTTTTCCACTGGGACACCAGGGTGACAAAACTGGTGTCAAAAATGTAAACGAAAATTTAAGAGTCATATTCAGCCCTAATGTTGGTTTAGACTTAAATTATAAAGTTTGTTATGAGACAGCAAAGAATTTTGGACCTGTAGAACGAATGAAGTTAAAGGTTTCTTGTAATGAGCAGTTTTTTAATCTCTATATTACATATGAAAAGGCTTTTTCAGCCCGAGAAGTAATTGAATATATAAAGAAAAAGGAAGATGAAGACCTAATATTCTCAAGACAATCTAAATTACTGGATGTTAGAAATATTGATGATGAAGATGGTGATTTTATTCCTAAAATTTCTGAACCAAATGGCAAAGATCCAAAGAACAGGAAAATGCAAATTCCCAGTTGGCATATCGCTACATATAAAGAGGGACAAAGTAATCTAATAAAGGCCTGGGAGAATCTGGAGGAATTTGTAGGATCCATTCCAGATGGAAATGTGAAAAAGTATGGAAAGAAAATATTAATTAAGGCAGTTAGCAAAAGTCAGGCTATTTTATTATCATCTTTTAAAGACCAATGTTGTAGAGGCCATAACCCCTCATAGATCATTTAACACCGCTAGAGGGGTTGTATACTGCAAAGATTTGTGTGACTTTAATGAAGAAGAGATCCTTAGACGATGTCCTGATATTATATTAGCTGTAAAAAAACTTAAAGGAATTAATGGTGCCATACAGCTCACTTTTCATTCACCTTACCTTCCAGACTATGTAAAGATTAGTCGTTTAAATTTACAAGTTAAGAAATTTAAAGCACGACCTATGCAATGTCATCATTGCTTTGACTTTGGTCACATTAAGGAAAAATGTCCTAACAATGCACGATGTTATATATGTTCAGGTATGCATGCACTAGGTGAAACTTGTGAAAAAGAAAGGTTCTGTTTTCATTGTAGAGGTGGCCATTCACCAAATTGGCGTCACTGCCCAATCTACAAATTTGAAGGTGAAGTGCTAGAAACAGCAGCCAATGAGCACATCAGTTTTGCAGCTGCTAAATATAAGCTTAAAAGAAACAAAAATCCACTATTTACCTATGCAGATGCTGCCAAGAAGTCTAACAATGATCCTAATGTTCAATCTGGAATGAATAAAAGGGATGCCCCTGTTTCATTAGACAACACCTCTACAGTTCATAGCGAGAACACAATTGTAGTTCTACCCACCACCTCCTCCAAGCCTAGTGTCCTTCCAACAACCTCCTCAACTTCAGTCAAGCAAGAAACCAACATCTCGAAATCCAAAGATGGATTCTGGACCCCCCCTAGACCAAAGAAAGGTAGACCAGCTTCTCCTCAAAATTTTGTAATAGAAACATCTAATAAGTTTACTGCCCATGATCCTTTTGGACCATCACATTCTATTACACCTTTTAAAGATATGGCATCATCCAGCTCGTGCTGTGAATTGAATTTGGTAGGTGCAGACAACTCTAATCAGATGCAGAGTGGAACATCACATTTCAAAAGCAGTATTAAACCTTTGGGCTCTTCTGAAATGGAGATTTCTACTGACAATAATTCCGGGGTTAGACGGGTAAGTGCCTCTGAATTGAAGGGAAAAAAATTGAAAAATCTAACTCTCAAATGAATAAACAAGACATAAAGAGAAAGACATTATCGCCTGATTCTAAAAGTAAAGATCAGGGCTCCAAGGTAAAGAGACTAAATTACAACTTCAAGTCTTTTAATAAAAATACCCCAGAATTCCAGTCCAAAGATAATTTGGCTGGATCCAAGAAAAAATAAATTATTTTCACGTTCACGTTCACGTTTTTCACTGCTTCTGACCCAGGGCGGTGGGCAGGGTGCAGGGATGACCCGTCATCCAGGAGGTGCTCAGATGAGAGGGAGGGTGGGAGGGGTGTGGAGTGTATTTAGGGATGAAATGGGTGGGAGTGTTTTTATGCCTTTCCCTTTTTGGCTACCTCCCTTGGAAGGGGGAAAAAGCCTTGGTATATGTATGATTGTATTTTCACGTTCAACATCCTCCAATGGAACTGCCTGGGTCTTCGTACTCGAGCAGAGGAATTGAAAGTGCTGATGAAGGATAGTAATCCAGGTATCATTTGCCTCCAGGAAACAAAACTTGGAAAACATCTATTAATCCTGGGTTGAATTACAAAATTTACACCTCCACTCCTCCTGGAGACAGGGCACATGGAGGAGCTGCAATTATAATAAATAAAGGTATTCAGCATGCAATTGTGAGATTAAATTCCTCTTCAGGCTGTAGCAATTAAAGCTATATTGGGAAAATCAATTACTGTTTGTTCCATCTATCTGCCTGGTGCAGCTGGTTTCACTAATGTAGATCTTCAGAACCTTATTAATCAGCTTCCTCCTCCATTCTTAATATTAGGAGATTTTAATGCGCACAATCCACTATGGGGTGGAAATGATCGAGATATGTATGGCAACATTGTTGAAAACATTTTGAATGCAAATGACATTATCCTTTATAATGATGGATCAATGACCTATCATAATATCCATACTAATACATATTCAGCCATTGATCTAAGCATAAGCTCATCGAATATTGCTATGGATTTTAATTGGTCAGTTGACAATTATTTGCATGGCAGCGATCATTACCCTATACATTTGAAATATACAGAAAATATCCCTACTTGCTCTCCACCCAAGTGGAAAGAGAAGGAGGCAGACTGGAATAAGTATAGGCAGGTTTTACAAATAGATAGGGAATTTGATTCTTTTGACTCTCATTTGGAGGCTTATTCATACCTATCAGAGAAAATCATAAATAGTGCTGTAGAATCAATACCTCAAACAGGAAACCAACCCCGAAGGCCTGCAGTTCCTTGGTGGGACAAGAAATGTAATGTTTTTCGTAAGATAACAAGAAAATGTTATAGGAGGTATAAAACCACTGGATCTCAAACATCCAAGATAATTTATCAGCGTGCATTGGCTAAGAAACGCCGATATTATAGAAAAGCTAAAAGAGAATCCTGGTTATATTATATCAATGGAATATCTTCAAAAACACCATCTCGATTTGTTTGGAGGAAGATTCGCAAACTTAGTGGAAAATTTATACCCTCACCTCTTCCAACTTTGAAAATAAACAACAATCTAATCACTGACCCTGGTGAGGTAGCGAACACTCTAGGGAAACATTTCTCAGATGTCTCGAGTCCAAACAATTATTCAGAAGAATTCCAACAAATAAGAAATTCTCAAGTTACCATAAATTTCGTATCCAACTCTTCTGAAGAGTTTAATGCAGAGTTTTCTCTAGAAGAACTGCATAGTGCGTTGTCTTCAACTGAAGACACGTCTCCTGGAGAGGATAGAATTTTGTACTCGATGATACACCAACTCCCTGCTGAAGCAAAGCTCTTTCTCTTGAAAATCATCAATAGAATATGGAAAACGGGGGCTTTACCTAGGAGCTGGAAAATTTCCATCGTCATTCCAGTTCAAAAACCTTTCAAAGACCCCTTTCAACCAACCAGCTATCGACCTATAGCACTGACTAGCTGCGTATGTAAATTAATGGAAAAAATGATAAACACTCGTCTGGTATGGTACTTGGAATCTAAGAATTTACTTTCTCCCCATCAATACGGATTCCGAAAAAACCAAAGTACCCTGGATCCTCTTTTAAAACTCTCTGAGATCCAACAAGGTTTTGCTACAAGCAAACAAACTATTGGAGTGTTTTTTGATATGGAGAAGGCTTATGACACCACTTGGCAACATGGTATACTTAAAAAGTTTTATAAAATGGGTGTAAGGGGAAATATGTTGAGATTTTTAAGTTCCTTTTTATCTAATCGATATCTCAAAGTACGGGTGGGAAACACTTTATCATCTTCCTTTTGTCAAGAGGAAGGGGTCCCACAAGGTAGTGTTTTAAGCATTACTTGTTTTGCTGTTGCTATTAATGGGATAATAAACACACTTGGCCCCCAAGTTAAAGGGTCATTATTTGTTGATGACTTTGTCATATATGTTTCATCATATGATGCCCTTTCTGCATGTCATGACCTACAAAGATCTATAAATAATACATCAAAATGGGTTTTGAAAAATGGTCTTAAATTTTCTACCACCAAGACTGTGGCAATACGTTTTACCAGAGGTAGACGTCAGGAGGAAGTTCCAAATCTGATTTTAAATGGGGAAATTTTACCTTATGAGGATGAAGTTAAATTTTTAGGGTTAACATTTGATAAAAAACTAACTTGGGAAAGTCACATAGATAACTTGAAGCGAAAAGTAAGAAAATCTTTGGACATTTTGAAAGTCGTGTCCAGTTTTGATTGGGGGGCAGATAAAAAATCATTACTGCGTCTTTATGATGCTTTATGTCGCTCTAAGTTGGATTATGGTTGCCAAATATATTCTTCAGCATGTAAAACAAGACTGAAGGAACTGGATGTTATTCACAATATGGGTTTAAGGATCTGCTCTGGAGCATTCAGAACATCTCCTGTGGAGAGTATTTATGTAGACTGTCATCAGCTTCCTTTAGACCTTCGTCGGGAGGAGCTAGGTCTACGATATCTAGCAAGAATAAAAAGTACTCCAGAGAATCCAACCTTCAAACTGATAAATCAGAACCTGTCAGTAAACTATAGAGCTAATACAAAGCCTCTCCATGTTCGTTCTAAAGATCAACTAGGAAATGGCAATTTGCTTGATGAACATATTTTACCTGTTAAATATCCAGACAACCCTCCATGGTTGGTACCACAAGTTGAGCGTTGCTCAGTTAATATTGTCAAAAAGAATTCTCCTCCAGAAGTGGTTCGAGCAAAGTTCTTAGAACATGACCGACAGCATGTCAAAGATTTTAAATTTTTTATCGATGGCTCTAAATCAAAAGAAGGTGTTGGTTGTGCAGTTGTCACCAGAGACCACTCGAGATTGGGACGGCTGTCCAATGCAGCGTCGTCATTCACAGCTGAACTAACAGGAATTGTCCATGCCTTAAAAGAAGCTTCATTAACTAAAGCTAAGAAATTTGTTATATATACAGATTCAAAAAGTGCCATAGATGTTGTATGCCAGTTCAATACTTCCCACCCGCTAGGACAAAAAGCACAAGAGTGGCTACAATTCATTCACTCTCGTCATAAATCTGTGTGTTTTTGCTGGATCCCTTCCCATGTGGGAATAAGAGGGAATGAAATGGCTGATGAAGAAGCTAAGGAAGCTAGTAAGAAAAGCAGAATTGATGTGCGAAAATTGCCCCATTCTGATCTGTATAATCCTATCAAGTCTTACATCAGACAGAAGTGGCAGGACCGTTGGTCTGATCCTCTTCTTGCCACTAACAGGAAATATAAAAGCATTAGGCCTAACACGTCATACTGGCCTTCTGTGTTCCATGCTGATAGGAGAACTGAAATAGTCCTAAGTAGGTTGAGAATGGGTCATACCCATCTGACACATAAGTTTCTGTTAGAAGGATCAGATGCACCCGAGTGTGATTGTGGCAGTCCTCTGACAATTGATCACATTCTGATGCACTGTCAGCTGTATGCTAGAGTTCGACGTAAATATGGGCTTGCTGGCAAGCCCATGCCAAATCTTTTAGATGACGCAGATGTAGCTGGACTAGTTAAATTTTTAAAAGAAATTAATTTGTTTTATAAGCTCTAACTTTTATGTAAATATTATCTAGATCTTACTTTCTTTTATGTATTCGTTAATTCATTATCATCATATATATGATTTTTTTTTTTTTTTTTTTTTTTTAATTCATTTTGGTTTTTATCCATTCAAATTTTCAAATTCATTTTGGTTTTTATTCATTCAAATTTTCTAAATTCATTTTGATTTTATTCATTCAAATTTTTAAATTAATTTTGATTTTTATTCATATACATAGTCTTACTATGCAACTTATCTTTATTTTAAATTCATTCCATTAACATCTCATTAATTTCAATTTTCATAAATTCATTGTGGCGCTGAATGATCATTTTGGTCCCAGTGCCTGGCCGTCGGCCAAAAACTCATAAATCATCATCAAATCACCCATGTATTCTGTAGACAGACTTGATCTTGTTTTCTGTGCTTATCCACATTCAGGGTAGAAGAGAACAAGTATTACAGCCATAACTTTATATCTTATAATGAGTGCATTGTGATGTATCATCGTATATCAGTCAGGCAGCTGTGCATGAGTATTCGACTTGTATTGAAGAGGTTAATAGTGCAATCTGTCAATTGTTGAAAGTGGTGATTTTTTTTTTTTTCTTTTTTTAGAGCCATATAGTTTGTATTTTTATTGCTAAAACTTGCATAGTTGTTTCTGCTCACATGTAAATCTACTAGTCTGCTTTGTCCCAGTTTTGCCATATTTGAACTGTTTCATCTGTTTCCCATTTCTTTAAGATTTCATTTGTTATGACAAAACTATTGAGCAAAATTCTTAAAAAAAATTCTATTTGCAGGGAGAATTATCTGCAGCATCTCCAGAAGTTACGGGAGCGACTCAGCTGCTTGAACTGTGTGAGCAGCTGAAGGAGGAGGACACCAGTGGATAAATAAATTCATTAGTTGTTTTGAAACTTTGATATATACTGTATGTAGCATCTTCAATGAAGTGTTTTTTTTACTCCAAGTATTCTTAGTTTTACGGAACTGTATGGGATTGAAACATGCAACATAAGAGAGGAGGAGTTTGTATTTACCTAGTTGTATTTTAAAGGACGAGAACTATGCTTGTAGTGACCTGTTTTCGTATTTCTCCGCATCCAGTTTATTCTAAAAATCGTGTATAGTTTTGGCACTCAATGTTTCTCTGTTTAGTTTGTTCCAGACATCAATCACTCTATGTGGGAAGCTATTCTTTTTCAGGTCTCTTCTGTAACTGTCCTTCTTTAGTTTCTTTTCATGTCCTCTTGTTTCTCCTCTGTCCCACTTTAACAAGTCATCTCTATCGAGAATTTCCATCCCTTTCATAATTCTGTGTTTGAGATGAGGTGCCTGAGAAGTATGATAGGGGTTACTAGGCTGGATAGAGTGAGAAACGAGGAGATGAGGAGAGTGGGGTGGAAAAGGAGTTGGGAGATGGGGTCAGTAACAATTAACATTATGCATTGTTAAAGTTTTTTTTAAGACCTATTCTTTGTGTGTGTGTGTGTGGGGAGGCACCAAGTTGCTTTAACATATGTTGGATGTTGTCTAATAACAGCTTAACCCATAAATTGTTAGCCCAGTGTTTCGCTCAAATGCTGGCATAGTCTGAATTTCGATTTTTTGTTTTTTGCATGTGTCATAACATAAAATGGAGGTGGAGCATCAAAAAATGATTCACGGTTGAATATATCTGCATCTGTGACCACTCGTCAGTGTAGGATGGATCTCGTGCATGAAGATTTTCAAGAAGGGATATGTTTTTGGCAATGTACTGCTACCTGAATAGACATATGGGAATGGATGCAAAGAGGAGATTGTACGAAGGGGTGATTTTGCTGACAGCATTGTATGGGGCAGGAACATGGAACATAAGAGAGGAAGACTTTAAATGTGTTTGAGATGAAACACCTGAGAAATATGGTAGGGGTGACAAGGCTGGATAGAGTGAGAAACAAGGAGAGCTGGGGTGGATGAAAGAGTGTCGGGAGGGTTTGTTGGACACATGGAAAGAATGAGTGAAGAAAGATTAGTAAAAGAGTTGTGGAAGGAGTGAACATGAAGGGGCGACCAAGGATGATGAAATGGATACGGGGTAAAAGGAGCATTGGGAAAGAGGGGAATGTCTGATGGGGAAGGAAGGTAGAAGACAAAGGGTGAGTACAGAATGGTTGTGTATGGATGATGCTGCAATGCATGGAAAGGAGTGGGTGGGGGGTGAGGGAGTATGTGTGAATGATATCTTGATGCAGCCCAAAGGGATTTTCCCCCCGTCTTCTCTTTTCCTGGATGAGGGGGTGTCGCCGATTAAATAAAGTGGCCCTACTGTGGATGTGCTGTGTCTTGCTACATTGTTTCTGACCCAGGGTAGTGGGTCAGATGCAGGGATGACCCATCATCATCCATGAGGAGCCAAGAAAAGAGGAAGGGAGGGAGGGAGGGGTTGTGGGTGGGAGTGGATTTATGCCTTTGACTTTGGCTATCCCTTGTGCATACATACATATACCAAAGGCTTTTTCCCCCCTTACAAGGAAGGGAGCCAAAAAGAAAAAGGCATAAAACCCATTCCCACCCATTCCAAATCGAAATACACTTCACTTCACTCCCCTCCACCCTCTACCCTCCCTCTTATCTTGGCACCTCCTGGATGATGGGTCTTCCCTGCATCCTGTCCACTACCCTGGGTCAGAGGCAGTGTCGCAAGACACAGCACATCCACAGTAAGGCCACTTCATTAAATTGGCGAGCCCCCCCCCCAACCCGTCCCCCCATGCAGAAAAGGAGATGGGGAGAAATCCCTTAGGGCTGCGTCACATTTTTCTCACACATACTACCTCACCCCCCATCCCTCCACCCATTCCACCTCATGCATCACAATATCATCCATATACAACCCTTCTCCATTCACCCTTGTCTTCTGTCCTCTCCCATCCTTCCTCAACAGACATTCCCCTCTTCCCCAAAGCCCCTCTCACCCCATCCATCCATCTCATCCTAGGTCGCCCCCTCATGTTCACTCCCTCCACATCTGCCTTCCGTACCTCTTTTACTAGTCTTTCTTCACTCATTCTTTCCATGTGTCCAAACCATCCTAATACTCTTTCATCAACCCTATCTCCCAACTCCCTTACCACCCCTGTTCTCCTCCTCGCCTCCTCATTTCTCACTCTATCCAGACTAATAACCCCTATCATACTTCTCAGACACCTCATCTCAAACACATTCAAATTCCTTCTCTCTTCCTCTCTATGTTCCATGTTTCTGCCCCATACAGTGCTGTTGGCACAATCACTCCTTCATACAATCTCCTCTTAGCATCCATTCCAAAATGTCTATTTCTCATTACACTTTTTAATCCACCAAGGCATTTACTTGCTTCTCTCAATCTACATTCTACCTCCACCTCCACTCCACCCTTTCCTGCCATATTCGCACCCAAGTATCTAAAACTATCCACTTCCTCCAGTCGCTCTCCCTTAATGCTCGCTTCCAGTCTGCTGCCACTTTCACCCCTTGTACATCTCATCACCTTACTTTTACCCACATTTATCTTCAGCTTTCTTCTTTCACACACTCTACCAAACTGTCACCAACTTCCTCAATTACTCCTCTGATTCTACTACAAGCGCAGTGTCGTCCGCAAACAACAGCTGGCTCACCTCCCACTTTTCTCCATTTTCTTTAACCATCTCCAATCCCTGACCCACCACCCTTGCATTTACCTCTCGCACCACCCCATCCAGTCAAACTGAGATGTGATGCACCAACCCTCTTGAGTTTATCAAATGTGGTGAAAAGGATTCCTGACTGCCTCAAACCTGGGGAGAATAATCTAGCATTAGATACTTTTTTCTTCTTCTCTCTATTCATTCTGTTTAATTACAAAAGATGAGCTGGCTATAATGTGAGTGAAGGGATGCATACATACCTGTTCCAATTGCAGTTTAAATGGTTCATCCTTGGAACCTAAAATACTTTCTATGTTGTACAATGATGCATGAAGCATGATAATACAGAAGCTGGCTCCTGTTTGATAAAAAAAAAAAAAATTGGTTCAGCTAATACTCCTGTAGACATAAATTATTTCTGTTGCAGCAATACACAGACATTGATTTTCTTTACTCATCAGCTGATACTGCTACATACATCTAGGGGTGTGCTGATTAATCGGCATAGGCAAGAATAGTCACTTTTTTGGTGAATCAGCATATGCGAAAATCTGCATTTTTTTAGAAAGGGATTTGGCATCGGCAATATTTTGCCGATGATGATGCCAATTCAGTAATTCACCTATTATTCATTGTTCTGGTGGTTGCATAGGGCCATGCAGCATATTATATGCTATACGAAATACCACTACCAAATAATCAAGGCTTTAGCACATAGCATCACAACTGTAGGGATTGAGGTGGCTAGGAATATGTTGTGGTAGTGTAAACCTACACTACTGCCATAACACATGTTTAAAAAATATAGTATGCTGAGGTGATCAAATCTGCAAACAGGAAGGCATACGACCAGAGAAACTTATAAGATGGCAGTAAATATTAGAGCAAATTATATTAATTCTATATTTTATTTTTGTATTTCTTATATAAAATTAAACTAATATATATATATATATATATATATATATATATATATATATATATATATATATATATATATTTTGAAACAGCAATGTTTCCACAAAAGAAATTAAGTGAGAGTAATATGGGAGTAAATCGTCCAGGCATCCGTGGACTGTCAATTTTACCTGCTTATATATTCGAAAAATTGGCAGACAGATTTACTCCCACTTTGCAGCATTTTATAGCCAAATGAATCATTTATAAAGAATTTTTTTTATGTATTTTGACATGTAAACTCACAACAATACATCTTTATGCTTTTTGACAACAACAGCTATGACTTTGACTCATGTTTAGATGATTTATTGTCAAAATCACAATCACAAGAGTCAAATTTGGACAAAGCAAAGTTGATCAATTTTGCTCCCTCCCACTGGAACCACATGACTTGGATTTCTTGAGCTGATGCAGAGAGAGAGAAAAAAAAAATTCTTTATGGAACAAAACAGACACGGCTTTTCAAAAAAAAGAAAAAGAAAAAAAAAAGGAAGATTTTTTTAGCCGTTTCCCGCATTTCATGTATCAATTATTATAGAGACTGAGTTAGGTTTAGTCTTTACTAAGTTAGGATTAAGAATTGGATTGATGCAGTTTACACTCTGTACATGTGCTTTATCAAAACCATGCATGAAATGATTCAAGTTACTTGAAGTTAGTAGTTACATCAAAATCTATGAAACAGGTAATGTCTACCTCTTTTTCAACCGATAGAAAATAATACAACCATACATTGATAATCATAAAGTGGTCAATCAATAAGCACTTCATTAACTTCATTCAATCATCAGCATCCAACAGCTCAACAACTGGCAGGTATAAATCTACAGAGATTATGAAGCAAGTAAAAATCATATTTTAATTACTTCATATTAAAAACTGATATACCACAATCATATAAAGTGGAATTGGCATCGGCAACTAAGAGTGAATAGGAATCGGCATCGGTATTGGCATCTCAGAGTGAATAGGAATCGGCATTGCCATTAAAAAAAAAAAAAAAAAAACACCCCTACATACATCATTATTTCTTTCTTATCTGAGAATATATAGTGATAGAATTTCATCCTGGCAGTTAATAACATCTCAGTACTTGACCACATTCCAACCAAAATATCGGAGGTGGATGGGAGTGGAATGAGTGAGAGTAGGTGCATGCCCTGGCTGGCTACTTTCCATATAAGAGGGTGGGGCCCTTGGTAGAGAAATAGATGACTGATGATTGATTTGGTTTAACTTTGTGAACTCCCCCTCCCCCCCGCCACCCATATTGGGAAGCTAGCTACGATGGTGCTCCTTAAAGAAGACTTTGTAGTACAGTATGGTCCTATTTTATTAATGTAGCACACCCTTGGTACAACTCACGGGCGGCAGGGTTTGAATTGCCGTCGTCACCACCTTGACCTCCTCTGTCACAAGTAGTGATGCTCTCTCTTGCTCGGTTAGTGAGCATCTGTTAGACAGATAATATAAAACAACTTCATATCTACACATACCAATGGACCTTCCTTCCCTTACAATGGTGGCTGTGTAAAATCAAATACCTGCCCCACACACATCCGAAGCCCACTCATGACATCTTCTACCTTAGGCTCTCATGTTCAGGTCAAAGGCAATGCAGCAAGACAGAACTTCCATGGCAGGGGTTAACAACCAAAGCTAGTTTACCCACAGCACTATATTATATGACGTCCCCCCCCCCTCTCCTCATCCACTCAGAAAATCAATGGATCAGACAAGAACATCCCTTGGAGCCATGCCATTCATCCTTCATCCACCTACAGTCTCTCTCTCTCTCTCACTTCACTCCTACTTATGGCATTCGGTCTTCCTTGCTCAGTAGTACACAACATTCTTCTTGATCCAACACTCCTTTCACTCCCATCCATCCATCCATCCACCTCCTTCTTGGTCTTCCTCTTAAATGTGGATGGCAAGAGAGCTATTGGATAGGAAAAATAGAGTGCAAAGGTGATTTGGGCATATGGAGAAAATAAGAATGGAAAGATTTGCAAAAAAAGTTTGGAAAGCAAAAATAGAGCGACACTATATGGTTAAAGCTATAAATTCAAGAAGAGAGAGAAACTTAATCCTGTAAATGATATCTACATACATTTCTTTAGTTTATGAATACTAAAATGTCAAATTCCTTTCCATCTTACCAAGAACCCACAAGAGGATGACCCCAGCTCCAGCCCACTAAAAAATGGGAAGGGACACGATTCCCATAATGGCATACTGGTGGACAAGGGGGACTTCATGGCCACCAATAACCAAAATGTTTTCAGCATTCTTCATGGATATAATATGGCATCCACCCAAAGCAGCAGCTAAACCAATTTAGAGTAGAGATCTAATGCTGCAAAAAAAAAAAAAGTTTTAGTATTCAATATACAGAACAGTAATTAGATAGTATTCAAAGAAAAAAAAATGGTCAGGTAACAATGAGGAGCTTATATGGAAGGGACAATGTCTTTTTGAAGGGAGTGGGATGGGGGTATCTTTTGACTCAGCAGCCACTCTTGCAATTACTGTACAAGGGGGGGGGGAAAGGGCCTTTTGGGTCTTCCTGTAGCTAAATGCAGTATTCTATGAATCTCGAAAATGGGCCAAGGTAAAAACAGACCATACAGATAATAAGATGTTTAAGGAAAAACCATAAATGCACATACATACAAATGTATACATACATATACAGTAAAAGCTCTCTTAACCAGCATCACTGGGGCCAAAGGCATGCCGGATACTTGAAGGGGTTGCTAAAGTAAGTGAAGGGGTACAGAAATATGTCTATAATCACCCCCTTAACTCACTATTAATGTCAGTGAACATATAGTATCACATACCGCAACATAAACAAAGCATCACATGATTGCGGCGTCACCACCTCACTCACCAACATACAGTTCATCACTAGACACTAACCTTCTCTGTACTTTTCTGAAGGGGTTACTAAAAGAAGTGAAGGGTCACAAAACTGATATGTCTACAATCAACTCATTTTATTCACTATTAACAACATTTAACTTAACATAAAAAAGCACATAAACAAACAAACAAAACCACCTCACTCGCCAACATCTAGTTCATCACTCCAGTTTATCACTATCCTCTGTACTTGTTTGCCGCTCTCCTTCCCTTACACCCATCTTCTTTGCTAGGTCGCATCCTTTTTCTTGCAGCATGGGTGGGGCCTGTCATTGATACTCCTTCGGATCTTTTCAGGCAAAACCACTCGTACAACACTTTGTCAATCTTCTCCCCATGCTGATATTGTAAAGTGTGACAGTTTTCAACAGCTTTTGGGGTATCTGTCCCCTTCATAAACTCGTGTAACTTCTTTGATTGGGCCTTAATATCATAGATGGCTGATGAGCCTATGCCGAATTCGTCCATGAGTATTTTTCTGTTGTCCCCTTTCTCTAAACATTTGCAAATGTTCACCTTCTGCCTAAGTGTAAGCACAACACATTTCTGTTTATCAACTTTGGGCATGATGAAAGTTTACAGGAGAACACTTGAGGAAGAATGTAGCTGAACTGAGTGGAGACAAACACAAATGTGGCACATGTGAGACTGAATAGCATCAGTGGGCAGTGGGCTATGGGTGGTGCGAAACTGACCCAGACAGTGGTGCACTCTGGTGACAGCGGGAACAATTAAAACCTCGCGCAGGAAATTTTATTGATATGTATTGATTTCATATAGATTTTAATGCTTGGAAAAAATATGCTGGATACTTGAAGTTGCCGGATACCTGAATGCTGGAAAAGAGGGCTTTTACTGTATACCAAGGGCATTTTCCCCCTTACAAGGGAGGCAGCCAAAGTCAAAATGAGCAATTCCACTTCTGGGGCATTCTCAGTCAGATCAACAAGTGCCTAGCACACTCACCTATCAGATTTTGCTGAAATTCTAAGGTTAATCCAAACAACTGTTCAGGAGATATGACTTCAGATATTTTGAGGTCATAACTAGGCCAATAACTAGGCTGATCAAAATCATAGTTGCATAAATGTATATATATTTAGAATCAGACAAGGAATCCAAATATCAGTGTTTTTGGGGTATCAAAATTGAAAGAAAAAAATTATATATATATATATATATATATATATATATATATATGTGTGTGTGTGTGAGAAAATGAAAGCATAAGCTTTGGCTATTACAATCAGTAAAAAAAATTATGCTGGTATTTTTCCTAGAATTAACACAAGTGAGCGCCTTATTTATATATTGTCTGTCAACTGTACATATTTTTCATACTTAGGCCTTTATCTAATTAATTACATTTATTTTAATAAAAAACATACAAGTGAACACCATGTACTTACAAACTGCATACAATCATAAGCATTATATACTGCACAAGCATAAGCACAATTACAACAAATATAAGGTCAGCATAAAATTGTACTGGATACAATTTTGGCATATTCAATACTTTTGTGAATTTCTTTCTGAAGTAAAATATAGTTAATTTGGCTGCCTCCTCTTGGTCTAGGATAACTCATGGCAGATAATATATGATGTTCTGGCACTGAACATGAATATTTATTTGGTGGATAATGATACGTACTTGCTAACATACTCTCCTGGTCTGACACATTTTGTGGTATCAACCATTGCAGGTTCATTAGTCATATGACCTTTCTGTATTCCTTTCTTCTCTCCAATGCCACTTGAAATGGGACACACCATGTTCAGTTCCTCCTTGTTTATAGGAACAAATGTATGATATTTCCGAGTTCCCTGAATAGCCACACTGTTGTGGAATTGATATTCCATCAGTTGTTCTGCATCTTTCAAATCAGACATGGTTACAATGAACATTTTTATTGTCTTGTTCAAGTTTTCTGGTGTAAGAATTTGCCTCTCTGCAAACTGACCCGAGCAGTAGCTCCCTTCACTGTTCTGCCAATCCCATCACAAAGGATTACAAAGGCGGAGCATAATAAATAAAATATGTAGATAAATACATAGGTATAGTTAAATAATAAACAATAAGGTAAATAATAAATAATAATAGACATATAACTAATAATAAATGAGAATCAACCAAATGATGATAAACAGACAAATGATAACAAAACAAATAAACATATAATATAAAATAAATGATAATCATTACAGCATCTTGCTTAGGTTTATCAAAATGATTCTTAAAGCTTCGAACTGAACTACATTGCACTGCCTCAGCAGGAAGTTTATGCCATTCATTAACTACACGGTTGGTAAAGTTGTTTCTACCCACTTCCAAATTAAATCTATTTCCGGCCGGTTGACCATTGTTTCTTGTCGGATTCTCATTCAGTGTGAAAATTTTGTCACTTTTGATGTTGTCAATTCCCTTTAGATTTTTAAGGACCTGTATCAAGTCACCTCTGAGTCTATGCTTTTTTAGGGAAAACAGATTCATGTGTTTCAGTCAACTTTCGTATTATTTATTTTTGATATTTGGAATCAGTTTTGTGGCTCACCATTGTACTTTTTCCAATCTGTCAATGTCTTTAATGAGATGCGGTGACCATACAGAAATAGCATATTCCAAATGTGGACGAACTATTGATTTATATAGCTTGTTAATGAGTGATGGACTCAATCAGTCCTAGAATCTTATTTGCTTTCTCAGAGGCTGAAATACACTGCTTGTATGATTTGAGATCGTTAATGATAATTATGCCGAGATATTTTTCACTACAGGTATTCACTTTTGTTAACGAATTTCCAAATAATTTGTAATCGTACTTACTGTTATTTTTACCTATGTGCATTACCTTGCATTTACTTGTGTTAAATTTCATTAACCACTTTTCAGACCATTGCTGTAATTTATCTAAATCTTCTTGAATATCTAATTGGTTTAAGTGATCATTTTATGCATCTTTGCCATGAGATATACATAAAAAAAATGCCATTCACAAGACAAACCAAAATTTTCTTCATCCATCCGAAAAATAGTACAACTTTTTTCAGTTGTGGGCACTTGAATTTGACATAGCCCATAAGCTGTTCTATAAATGAGTAAACCATTAGTGTTGTGTTTTAGTGATGGAGATAAGAAACAGTCAGTGAAAAGGTTAAGTTCTTGGTCTTCAGATGATCTATAATTAATAGGCGACAAAAGGGTGAACTGTACATTGCGAGTTGTCCCAGTGAAATCCCTTAGCAGCATCTTGGGCAATGAAAGAATAACTCTCTGAAAAATCACCTCCTACTATAACTGCCTCCTTCAGAGGTGTACTGTTTCTTTCAACTGTTTTAAGTACTGTGATTGCTGCTGTGCAACAAAATGATGACAAACCATGCAGGATATTTTCTTGCTTAGTGATGGTAAGTACAGTAAAAGCTCTTTTATCCATTATTCTCGTATCTGGCTCCTTCTTATAACTGGCATATTATTCATGAGGAAATAACAATTTTGTATAAAAATGTAAAAATTCGAAAAAATAAAATTTAAAATTCCCGCGCCATTCCCGCCGACGCCAGAGGTAGAGCGCATCTTTCCCGCCATCTCCCACAAATCCCGCCGCTCCGTCAGGCCCAGTGCCCACTGTAATAAGACGCCTGATGTTAAGGGTGCGACTTTCTATTAGCAACTTTCTCAAAACACAAACACATACCGACAGCAAAGGAAGGTAGTGATGGCTGAATTGAAGGATATGCGTGGTAGTGCTAAGCTTAGCGTCACTGATGAAGCTCTTCAGGAGTGGATGGAGGTCGACAAAGACGAAGCTATCACCCCCACAGTAACTGACGATGAAATCATTCAGGCAGTGATTGAGGAGAAGCATGGTAAGGAAACAGAGGCTGATAGTGAAGAGGAAGATGACCTAGAGCCAAGAGTAACGTGGAAGGATGCTGCTAAAGGATTGGCAAAGATAAATAAATATGAATATACTGGTAAATAAATAAACAACAAAAGTGAAGCCATTGAATGAATTTTATTTAAGTACTCTATGAATAAAGGCAATATATGTATTTTCTTAATATTCCTTCTTGTAACCGGGATTTCCCCTTTCCGGCACGTCTTTGGTCCCACTCGTGCCGGTTAAAAGAACTTATACTGTATTCATGAAGTGGCTCCACTTTGTCTACCAATGTACAACAGTCAACGGTCACCCATTGCTTGCAAGATATCTCATTTGGAGCTGATTCAACATTGTCAAGCAAGTCAAGAAAGTTCAGAACACCTTCTTCTCTTGGGCAGTCTTTGCAAATTTGCATCATGCAAGCTTCTTTCTCTTTACTGCAGACACTATAATCCATAGGATCTTTGTATGAGTGACCTTATTTTCCCAATGCAGCCAACTGTAATTTTGGGTTCTGATAATGTGTACAGACACAGAGAGAACGGGTCCCACCACTACCAGTAAACACACAACATGATGGCTGTAATTTACCAAATGTAGAGAATCACATTTTAATATTCTTTTTATCATTTTTATATAGTTCAAATATCTCTCTTAAATTCCCAAGAACCAGCTGCTTTTGCACCTTCAGCACTGGTGATTTTCACACACTCCTTTTGGCCAGGACACATATGACTAACATCATCTGACTTATAGAATCTTCAAACTAAATCTTTGTGCTCTTCTGATGCCACTTTTCCTTTGCTCATGATTGGAATCTTTAGAAAAAGATTCCAAATTCTGATTTTAGTAAATGGCTCTCTCTCACCATATATGTTGTAGTTTGAAAAAAAAAAATGTGGTTTCTTTAATTTAATATGGGGAGAGAGTTAATACATGCAGTTTATGATTATTTGCTATCCAGGAATGACTTTTTCAATTTCT
The DNA here is from genome assembly GCF_046742065.1 of Oratosquilla oratoria. Classification (NCBI taxonomy): domain Eukaryota; kingdom Metazoa; phylum Arthropoda; class Malacostraca; order Stomatopoda; family Squillidae; genus Oratosquilla; species Oratosquilla oratoria. The sequence goes on along the minus strand of NC_134788.1, from coordinate 72,618,142 downwards.
CAGATTGTGTTTCAGGTTTTGAAGCCTCACTTTCTGCATCGCTATTAACATGAACACCATAACTGACCTCTAGGCTTTCCTTCAAATGTTTTTCTGGCATCTGATAGCTTACCATGAGCTTTGCACTTCTTCTGGCTCAATGATAACCCTTCTGAAAAGAAATAAAAATTCATACATTTACATTAATATACAGAGTAAAATTTGATACAAAATAATGTCATAGTTGTCATTACAATATATGATTTAATTGTTTAGCATTTTTAAAAATAAATAGATAACTTATAAGGAACATTTCCTCTCTCTCTCCACATATATAAAAATAATAATAATAATAATGATAATAATAATAAGTTTATTTCGCAAAGAATCAATATACATGAAATGCAGATAATGACAGGAACACATACTTCGAAATAATAATTGCAACAAACACAAATTAGGTTAGCATATACATATCACTTATGAGTTATCCATTTATTTTTAGAAATGCTAAACAATTAAATGCATACATTCCTATGCAAAAAATTACCAATTAAACAAAAATGGCATTGAAATAAAAAATACCTAGTGATTAAGAATGCAAACTGATTTAGAATACTTATATAAAGGAAAATTGTATACCATGCAGACAAAACCCTTTTTTTTTTTTTTTACTGGTGTTTGGTCCAGAAGTGCTAGAAATGGTTCAATTGAAGTTAAAGGATTTTCTTCAACTGGGTATTCACTGTACAGATCTCGATTTGAAGATATTATATCACTCAAATCACTGCTTGAAGATGATTTGAATAAATGTTGTTCAGTCTCATAGTTTTCAATGGTTCTAATTATTGTGGGGTTATTCATTATTAGTGTCCAACAGTTCACACACAACAATGAGTCTTTTTTCCATCTTCCATCACACTTTTCAATAAGCACATCAGTCAATTTTCTAAGATTGATTGTTATGCACTTATGTTTTTAGTAGTAGGGTCTTGGCAGTATTTCAAGTGCCGAACCATTGCATTTTGCTGAAAAGGCCTAATAGCCAAGATGTAGATATCACTATGAGTAATTTGTATAAATATGTAAAAAAAAGAATACAATAAGGTGACACATTTTTTAATCCAGTTATAGATTATATTTGAATTCTTAAATATTCTATGAGGCTCATTAGAAAAGCATAACAACCAACCACACACACATTTCTGGCTGAAACTGTACTAACTTGTAGATCTAAACTACAACTATCTGTACTGATTCTGTACAAATAGCAACATGTTCCAAAAATTGCCAGATCATTCAGTACTTTATGAATTGACAAACATTTTGTAAATACATGGTGTTTACTTATAAGTTAATTACATGAAAATTACCAAGATAAACAACCTTATATGGCTGTTTATAATAGCCTAGAGATGTGCTTTATTTTTTTTATTAAAATAAAAATTCTAAATTAAGAGGAGGAGGAGGTGAATCAAATAGAAGAAAATGTAAAAGGTGCAGATGGAGAGATGATAATGGAAGAGAGGGCAATAAGAGGAAGATTGGAAAGTATTTTAGGGAGTTGCTCAATGTGAAGGAGGATAGGGAGGGAAAGGTAGTTGCAGTGGGTAGCGCTAAGAAAAGGACAGTGATGAGTGAGGAAAATGGAGGAGAAATAAGGAAAGATGAGGTGAAGGAAGTTGTTAAGATGATGAGAGCAGGTAAAGCACCTGGGTTGGATGGATGTCATGGAGAATGTCTAAAACAAAAAGGAGGTACAGTGATGGTGGACTGGGTGTTGACGTTATTTAATGCTTGTTTAAGAGAGGGTAGAGTGCCGGAGGACTGGAGGAGTGCCTGTATAGTTCCACTTTACAAGGGAAAAGGGGACATGTGTGAGTGTAGTAGTTTCAGAGGGATCAGTTTGTTAAGTGTAGTTGGGAAGGCTTATGGGAGGGTCTTGATTGAGAGGATTAGGAGGAACAGAAGATTAATTGGTGAGGAACAGTGTGGGTTTAGGACAAGTGGGGGTTGCATAGATCAAATTTCTGTGGTAAGACAGATTTGTGAAATGGATGTTTTTTGGGCTTTTATGGATTTGGAAAAGGTTTACAACAGGGTATAGAGGAAGGTACCGAGGGAGGTATTGAATTGATGTATTGAATCTTGGCTGTGATTTGAACAGTTCCTTCAATCCAATGGCCAGGGTGATATTTAGCCTATTTATAAGTTTTTTTTAACTTCACTTGGATAGTAAAAGTGGTTATGTGCAAAACTTATTTAATTAACATTATCCAATAAAATAATATATTGACTTACAACGAAGTTGAGTATAAACAGAGTATGAGTGCGGGAGTCAGAAATTCAATGCCCATGCATCTTAATTAATACTATGACCACACGACATCAGTGCCAAGGACAGGTGGCGATGTGTGCCTACAGAAGCCTATTCTATCACTATGCCCAGCTCCACACAATCTTTCTACTTTTTTATTTGTGTGTAAAGAAGGCTTATAAAATTTCAATCATTATCTAACTAATCAAATGGGGAAAGGTACATACATATACGAGGACACTACTTCGTAGTGTCATCTTGTTTACATGCCCTCTGACCTCCGAGGGGAGAAGGCTTCAATTTTGTACTCCTCTGCCACTGGCTTGCAGATCTCCTGCAACTAGTCATTCATCACAAAAAAAAACCTAATTCGTTTTATCTTATTATCTAATTTAAGCACTTATAAGAGGGAAAAAACTTTTGGTATATGTATGTCAAGAGCAGTCAAGAGTTTTTATGAGAGTAGTAGAGCTTGCGTTATGATTAGAAATGGAGAGAGTGAATGGTTTGAGGTAAAGGTGGGACTTCATCTGGGGTGTGTTGTTGCCCTGGCTGTTCAATCTTTACATGGATGGGGTGGTGCGAGAGGTGAATGCAAGGGTAGTGGGTCAAGGGTTGGAGATGATTAAAGAAAATGGAGAAAAGTGGGAGGTGAGCCACCTGTTGTTTGCTGACAACACTGCGCTTGTAGCAGGATCAGAGGAGGGATTGAGGAAGTTAGTGACAGAGTTTGAGAAGGTGTGTGAAAGAAGAAAGCTGAAGATAAATGTGGGTAAAAGTAAGGTGATGAGATGCACAAGGGGAGAGAGTGACAGTAGGCTGGAAGTGAGCATTAAAGGTGAGAAACTGGAGGAAGTGGATAGTTTCAGATACTTGGGTGCAAATGTGACAGGAAAGGGAGGAGTGGGGGTGGAGGTAGCATGTAGATTGAGAGAAGCGAGTAAATGCCTAGGTGGATTGAAAAGTGTAATGAGAAATAGACATCTGGGAATGGATGCTAAGAGGTTATATGAAGGAGTGATTGTGCCAACAGCACTTTATAGGGCAGAAACATGGAACGTGAGAGAGGAAGAGAGGAGGAGTTTGAATGTGTTTGAGATGAGGTGTCTGAGAAGTATGATAGGGGTTACTAGGCTAGATAGAGTGAGAAATGAGGAGGTGAGGAGGAGAACAGGGGTGGAAAGGGAGCTTAGAGATAGGGTTGATGAAAGAGTATTAGGATGGTTTGGATACATGGAAAGAATGAGTGAAGAAAGATTAGTAAAAGAAGTGTGGAAGGCGGAGGTGGAAGGAGTGAATATGAGGGGGCGTCCTAGGATGAGATGGATGGATGGGGTGAAAGGGGCTTTACAAAAGAGAGGAATGTCTGTAGAGGAAGGACAGGAGGAGACAGAAGATAGGGGTGAATGGAGAAGGGTTGTGTATAGATGACGCTGTGATGCATGAGGGGGAGTTGGTGGGGGATGGGGGGTGAGGAAGTATGTATGAGAAAAAATTTGATGCAGCCCAAAGGGATTTCACCCCGTCTTTTCCTTTTCTGCATGAGGGGACGGAGAGGAGGGGTCGCCGAATTTATGAAGCGGCCTTGCTGTGGATGTGCTGTCTTGCAACACTGCTTCTGACCCAGGGCAGTGGACAGGATGCAGGGATGACCCGTCATCCAGGAGGTGACAAGATGGAAGGGAGGGAGGAGGGTGGAGGGGAGTAGAATATATGGGAAATGAAATGGATGGGAGTGACTTCTATGCCTTTTCCTTTTTGGCTACCCCCTGTGTAAGGGGGAAAAAGCCTTTGGTATATGTATGTATATGTATATATCTATTTAATTTAAGGTAACCTACTACTTTGATGGATTAAATATTATAATCAATTTACTAGGAGATGCCAAGATAAGAGGGTGGAGGAGAGTGGAGTATGTTAGGGATGGAATGGGTGAGAGTGGTTGTTATGCCTTTGTTTTTTTGCTACCTCCCTTATAAGGGGGAAAAAAGCCTTTGGAATATGTATGTACTAAGAATGGCGAGCACTGTGGCTCTTGCTAGAGTGTGGGTTATGGTGCCATACCCACATCCCTTCATGTCAGTGACACATCATGGAACATGACAACGGGGTAGGAAGAAAACAGTTAAGAGCAGTCAAGAGTTTTCATGAGAGTGGTAGAGCTTGTGTTCAAATCAGAAATGGAGAGAGTGAGGGATGTGTTATGTCACCCTGGCTGTTCAATTTATACATGAATGGGGTGGTGTGAGAGGTCAATGCAAGAGTAGTGGGTCAGGGATTGGAGATAGTTAAAGAAAATGGAGAAAAGTGGGAGATAAGCCAGTTGTTGTTTTCTGATGACACCGTGCTTGTAGCAGGATCAGAGGAGGGATTGAGGAAGTTAGTGACAGAGTTTGGGAAGGCATGCGAAAGAAGGAAGTTCAAAATGAACGTGGGTAAAAGTAAAGTGATGAGATGTACAAGGGGAGAATGTGGCAGAATCTGGAAATGAGTATTAAGGGAGAGAGACCGGAGGAAGTGGATAGTTTTAGATACTTGAGTGTGAATGTGGTGGGAAAGGGAGAAGAGGAGGTGGAGGTAGAATGTAGATTGAGAGAAGCGAGTAAATGCCTTGGTGGATTGAAAAGTGTAATGAGAAATAGACATTTGGGAATGGATGCTAAGAGGAGATTGTATGAAGGAGTGATTGTGCCAACAGCACTGTATGGGGCAGAAACATGGAACATAAGAGAGGAAGAGAGGAGTTTGAATGTGTTTGAGATGAGGTGCCTGAGAAGAATGATATGGGTTACTAGGCTGGATAGAGTGAGAAACAAGGAGGTGAGGAGGAGAATGGGGTAGAAAGGGAGTTGTCATTGTTGTTGTTGTTGTTCCCTAGACTGTCTGTCCGGGCAATCCTGTCTCCCCATGGAATGCCACGGCCGGAACGGGGTTTTCCCACAAATCCTCTATGGAGTGTATGTTGTCTTGTTTGCGTGCATGATTGTCTATAATGCAATCTTCCATGACGTGTTGAATAGTATGGGATGAAGTGTTACATCCAGGGCAGTTGTCCACAATGCAGTCATCTAGTCTTTTCCAGTAGCTTAGAAGGGCTGCTGGGTGGTGGCCGCATCACAGTCTGGCAAGGTGGACTCTGTCCTTTCGTGGGAGAGAGGATTCAGAGGGATGGCTATCAGGGGGTCTGGCATGCAGCAATGTGTTGTCTTTTAGAGTGTTAAGGGAGCAGTGAGTGATGTAATTATGAATATGTTTCTGGAGGCTGGTATTTGTACGTGATATAGATTTTTTTTTATTTTTTTTTTTCTTGGCATATGTGGATATTCTGTTATGTAGTGTAGCGGGTGTTGTGTTTGAGGAGGCTGCTGTGCTTGTGTGCCTCTCATGTCAAGGTGATCTTTGGCTTTGAGGACTTTTATTTCATAGTGTAGGTGGTCTGTAGGTGTTGCATATGTGCAGCCTGTAATTGCTTTTAATGCTTTGTTTTGTATGGTCTGAAGGGTGTTGAGGTGTGTCTCACTGAGATTAGGTGCCCATGCTGGACTCGCATAGTTCATCACTGAGCGTATGCATTGTTTATATAAGGTAGTGTTAGTTTCTTTGTTTTGTCCAAATGTTGTTCCAGTGATTGATAAAAGTGCGTTGAGTCTAAGTGTGCATTTATTTTTTATGTTCGTGATATGCTGTTTAAATGACACGGATGTATCATATGTTACACCAAGAATTTTTTTTTTTGGGGGGGGGGGTGGTATTAGAGTGTTGTTGATATAGAGATGAGGAATGTATTTGTGTTCTTTTGTCCAGTTGGTGAGAAGTGTTGCTGTAGATTTGGCTGGGGCTATTTTGAGTCTGTAATAAACCATGTGTTGAGCATATCAAGGTATGGTTGTATTATTGTGATTGTTATGTTGTCTGCATAGGAAGAGATTTGTATTTCTGAGATGTCTGGTGTGGGTATATCATGCATGTATAGATTAAAGAGTGTGGGGAATAGAACTGAGTCCTGTGGTACTCCATTCTTAACGTTTCTGGTGTGTGATGATTGGCCATTATATGACACATAAGCATTTCTGCCTGCCAGATAATTGGCCAACCATCTTTTAGTGTTATTGTGCATGTCTGTATCTACCTAGTTTTATTTTGCAGGAAGGGGAGCTATGCTCATGGTGTCCCACCTTTGTATCTTGCAGTGTCTAGTTTGCTTTTAAACTCATAAATGGTTTTTGCACATACTATTTCATTGTCCAGTTTGTTCCAAGTGTCCACTACTCTATGTGGAAAACTGTTTTTCTTCAGTTCTCTTCTGTAGCTATGTTTTTTTTATTTTCTTTCCATGTCCTCTTGTGTTTCTCTTGTCCCAGTTTAGTAAGTCCTCTCTATCGAGTATCTCTGTGCCTTTCATGATTCTGTAGATGGTCAGTAGATCACCTCTCTCTCTTCTTTGCTCCAGCGTCGGTAACTCCAGTTTAGCCAATCTCTCCTCATATGATAGGTTTGCAAGTGCAGGTGCCATTTTTGTTGCTGCTCTCTGGATTCTTTCTATTTTCTTTATATTCTTTTTGGTACTGGGTGACCACAATGTCACCACATATTCTAGTCTAGGCCTTATCAATGTAACCAATATTTTTTTTATCATGTCTTCGTCCAAGTATGCAAATGTCACTTTTATTGATTTTAGGAGTGTTACATATTTTTTGTTAGTTTGTGGAGGGGGGATAGTATCAAAAGCTTTACTAATGTCTAATGTTATAAGAAGTGTTCTGTGATGGGACCTATCTAAATTGATGCCATCTAATATTCTTTGTGTGAGATTTATTAGAAGAATGTTTGTGGAGTGTAGTGGCCTAAATCTGTGTTGTGAGTCAGCAAGGGGAATATGTGGTGTGAGGGAGTTGAGAGATAGGGTTGATGAAAGAGTATTGAATCTATTTTTCCCAATAAAAAAGAAGACTCTGGGGTGATTTGATAGAGATGTTTAAGATTCAAAGGAAATTAACATCACGAGTGACAATATTTTCACCCTGAATACGAATAAGACATGACGTAATGGTCGCAAATTGTCAGGAATATGATTTAATTTGGAAGTGGGTACAAACAATTTCACCAACCGTGTAGTAAATAATTGGGACAAATTTCCTGCTAAGGCAGTGCAATGTAGTACGGTTTGAAGTTTTAAGATTTATTTAGATAACCACCTAAGAAATATACTGTAATGCCTGGCTTTTTTATTTTATTTGTTATCATTAACAGTTTATTTTTTGTTATTCATTTCTTATCAACTATTTTTATTTTTGTTTATCATTTTTCATTATCTACTCATTTTATTCTTTTATCTACCTGCTTGTCTACTTATTTTTTTCACATGAACCAAAAGTTCTCCTGCTGGCATGCTCTTCCATTGTAATCCTTTGGTTTGGACACATGGAATGAAAGAATGAGTGAAGAAAGATTACTAACAGAGATGTGGAGGGCAGAGGTGGAAGGAGTGAACATGAAGGGGCAACCAAGGATGAGATGGATGGATGGGTGGGGTGAAAGGGGCATTGGGAAAGAGGGGAATGTCTGTTGAGGAAGAATGGGAGAGGACAGAAGATAGGGGTGAATGGAGAATGGTTGTGTATGGATGATGCTGTGATGCATGGAAGGGAGTGGGTGGGAGATGGGGGTGAGGGAGTATGTGTGAAAAATAAATTGACGCAGCCCGAAGGGATTTCTCCCCGTCTTCTCCATTCCTGCACGTGGGGTCGGGGGGGGGGGTTACCGATTTAATGAAGCAGCCTTGCTGTGGATGTGCTGCATCTTGCAACACTGCTTCTAACCCAGGGCAGTGGGTGAGATGCAGGCATAACCTGTCATCCAGGAGGAGGCAAGATAAGAGGGAGGAAGGGGGGGGGTGAATGGGACTGGAGTAAGTGTGGATGGAATAGGTGGGGGTGGATTTTATGCCTTTGTTTTTGGCTACCTCCCTTGTAAGGGGGGAAACACGTTTGATATATATACATGTCATCACAGACACATCAAATAGTCAAAGAACTTTTTAAAATGTTCAGCTTCCTAAACAAAGCAGAGAACAAGTGGAACACATTACCAGTTGTTGTTGCCTTGTGTTAATCATAACAAAATAACAATAGAGGAACATGATCACCTTCACAGGCTCTCAACAGAGTTTCCACTTGCTATGTTGTGTTCTTGTCTGATGGCTACCTCAGTACCCCCTTCCTCTATGTTCCATCCTGTTAAAACCCTGAACAGAATTGTTGGTCCAAGGACTGCAGTAGAAATACTCTTATGAGGCATACCAACTATCAAGGAGCTAACTCCCCACCCCCACCCACATGGAACCAGGGAGAAGAAAGAACTGATATGGCAGAACTACTTGGGAGGCTGTGCACACAAGACTGACAGACAAACATGAATTAAAAAATATGAATATTGAAATTAAGGATATAGATTAAGTTGGAACTGTACATGGTTTTGAGAATAGGTATTATGTCATATTGGAGAGTAGGAGATGGGACCCAACAAGCATTGCTATTTTCCTACATACTACGGTTAGGGAAATGCATACATAACAGGACCCCATGAGCATAGCTCATTTCTTGTGGCTAAATACACATGAGAGAGGTAATATATGATTTTTTTTAACATGTCTTTCTATACAAAATATTTCTCACTCACCTTGAATTTGCTTGTATTAAAAAAGTGTGTCCAGGGTTAAATATTGTCTCTTCTCTTCTGCAGCCACTCCTTTGCAGCTGGAGATGCCATCTGCAGCTGCACAGGCAATTGCATTATCAAACTGAAATAAATATATCAAATGTTATCAGCTAAATCTATAAAATCTATCTCAAATGACCATTAGCTGGAAGAATTAAAACTAAGGTCACATCCACTCACATATACCCATTATCTTCCGTCCCAATCTCATTTGTATCCACATTATCCTTGATGTTAACTTATGTCAACCACTGACCAACAAATACAATAGCACACAAAAGCTACATCAAAAAATAATTCAAATCATATAGTGAACCACAACAGCCATTCTGAACAACAAAAATTGCATTGACACATATTTCTGTAGCCAGAATGATATAACACATCAACACAAAATACATACATATATCAGGGGCTTTTCCCCCCTCACAAGGGAGGTGGGCCAAAGTCAAAGGTATAAATCCACTCCCATCCATTTCATCCCCACATACTTCACTTCCATTCACCACCCCTCCCTTGCTCTTTTCTTGGTTCCTCCTGGATGATGGGTCATCTCTGCATCTCGCCCACTGCCCTGGGTCAAAAGCAAGACACAGCACCTCCACAGCAAGGCCGCTTCATTTAATTAGCGACCCCCGTCTCTGTCCCCTCATGCAGAAAAAGAGAAGATGGGGAGACATCCCTTTGGGCTGCATCAAAATATCATTTGCACATACTTCCTCACCCACACCCATCCCCTACCCACTCCCTTCCATGCATCACAGCATCATCCATATACAATTGCAAACTACAATTAGGTAAATACAACTATTCTCCACTTACCCCTGCCATCTGTCTTCTCCCATCCTTCCTCAGCAGACATTCCCCTTTCCCAATGCCCTCTTTTACCCCATCCATCCATCTCATCATTGGTTGCTCTCTTATGTTCACTCCTTCCACTCTGCCTTCCACACTTCTTTTACTAATCTTTCTTCACTCATTCTTTCCATGTGTCCGAACCATCCCAATACTCCTACATCAACCCTACTCCCCAATTCCCTTTCCACCCCCGTTCTCCTCTTAACCTCGTTTCTCACTTTATCCAGCCTAGTAACCTTATCATACTTCTAGACCTCATCTCAAACACATTCAGACTACTCTTATGTTCCATGTTTCTGCCCCATACAGTGCTGTTGGCACAATCACACCTTCATACAATCTCCTCTCAGCATCCATTCCAAAATGTCTATTTCTCATCACACTTTTTAATCCCCCAAGGAATTTACTTCCTTCTCTCAATCTACATACTATCTCCACCTCCATTGCTCCCTTTCCTGCCACATTCACACCCAAGTACCTAAAACTATCCACTTCCTCCATTCTCTCTCCCTTAATACTCACCTCTAGTCTGCTGCCAATTTCTCCCCTTGTACATCTCATTACTGTACCTTATATTTACCCACATTTATCTTTAACTTCCTTCTTTCGCACACCTTCCCAAACTCTGTAACTAACTTCCTCAATCCCTCCTATGATCCTGCTACAATTGCAGTGCCATCAACAAACAACAACTGGCTTACTTCCCACTTTCCTCCATTTTCTTTAACCATCTCCAATCCCCAGCCCACTACCCTTGCATTTACCTCTCACACCACCCTATCCATGTATAAATTGAACAGCCAAGGTGACAGAACACATACCTGACAAAGTCCCACCTTTACCTCAAACCACTCACTCACCGACCTATTTCCGATTCTAACACAAGTTCTGCTACTCTCGTAAAAACTCTTGACTGCTCTTAAAAGCTTTTCTCCTATCTCATGTATCTGCAATATTTCCCATAGTGCCTTCCTGTTTACCCTGTCATAAGACTTTCCCAAATCCATATAAGCCCAAAAAAAAAACATCCTTACCTTATCCTAAAGCTTTTTCACATCTCTCTTACCACAAAAATCTGATCCACTCAACCCCTACCTGTCCTAAACCCACACTGTTCCTCACCAATTACTCTCTCTCTTCCTTTCCTAATCCTCTCAATCAAGACCCTCCCATAAGCCATCCCAACTACACTTAACAAACTGATCCCTCTGAAACTACTACACTCACACTTATCCGCTTTTTCCCTTGTAAAGTGGAACTATACAGGCACTCCTCCAGTCCTCCGGCACTCTACCCTCTCTTAAACAAGCATTAAATAATGTCAACACCCAGTCCACCATCACTGTACCTCCTTTTTGTTTTAGACATTCTCCATGATACCCTTGTAACCCAGGTGCCTTACCTGCTCTCGTCATATTAACAACTGCCTTCACCTCCTCTTTCCTTATTTCTCCTCCATTTTCTTCATTCACCACTGTCATTTTCTTAGCGCTTACCACGGCATCCACCTTTCTCTCCTTATCCTCCTTTACCTTTAGCAACTCTCTAAAATACTCTACCCATCTTCCTCTTATTGTCTTCTCTTTCATTATCATCTCTCCATCTGCACATTTTACCTCTTCCTCTCTATTTGATTTCCCTTCTCTTCCTGTCTTAATTTCTTTGCAAAACATCTTTTTATTACTTTCAAAAAAAAATTGTACTCTTACCTCATCTTACATCTGCTCTCCTCTTTGCCTCCTTTATCTTATGCTTTACTTGTCTTCTCATTTCTTTGTACCTCTCATATGATTCTCTCGTCCTATTTGTAACCAATCTGTGAAAGCTCGCTTCTTCTCTTCTACAATTTTCTTTGTTTCCTCATTCCACCACTCACTACCCTTCCTTCTATTTCTCCCATCCTCCTTTTTCCACACACCATCTTTGCACACCTTGCAACTTCCTCCTCCACTCCTAGTTCTACTATATCCTTCACTCCCTCCCACTCCTCTCTGTTTCTTTTTATACTCCTTCCTTTCTTTCTCATTTAAGCAGTTCATTTTAAACACCTCCCTACCTTCTGTCTTTTTCCCTTTTCTCCATCTATCCTCCACTCTCAACTTACCTTCCACCAAAAAATTATCTGATATTCCCCTACTCTCTCCCCTTTGAATATGTATATCCTTAACTCGGTGCTGGTTTAGTATGTGGCCTACCTTTTTTGGATGTGGCCTACATTTTTTCTCTGGTACAGTATGTGGCCTACCTATTCAATGCACCAAGGAATGCACCCAGCTCTACAAGTTAGGTTAGGAGAGGTTAGGTTCAAATGAAAACATTTTTAAAGTATTGTTTTAAATTTGTCCTGAGGTAGGACATATTCAAATGGGGTAGACCACATACGACTAGGTAAATACATACAAATCCAGTTTCAAAAAGGTAGGCCACATACTAAACCGGCACCCTTAACTCTTCCTACTATACTCCTGGTTACCACTATAGTCCATTAATGCTCTATCTACCACCCTTCCATCCACCACCCTCTCCCATGTGTACTTATACTTGACTTTCTTCCTAAACACTGTATTTGCTATCATCATATGTAATAAATCACAAGCCACAGAGGAGAGGTAAGAGGGTGTCAGACTTAATATTTAGTAGGGAAGAAGAAATAGTAGAGGAAATAGAAGTAGAAAGTTCCCTAGGATGAAGTGATCATGCTACCATTACTTTCACATGCAATACAAAGAAAATATTCTTGTACAAGAGAACAGACTTTAAAGAGTTGAGAAATAAAAGTTGGACATCAAATGGGAGCAATACTTGGGTAAACCAAATATTGAGGAAATGTTGATTTTTTTTTTTTTTTTAGAATTAAACTTACAGATACTATAAACAAATGTGTGCCAATTAAAGTAGTAAAAGACACATTTTGTCAGAGAAAAAGAACAAATCCCAGATGAAGGAACTACTAATGAATAGGATGCTTTGGTCAAAAATAAGAAAAAAAGCCTTGGTCATGACTAATACAACTAAAAACCTGTGTAAATACAACTTGTCAGGAATTTCAACAGGTTGAGAAAGAATACAGGTGTACAACCAGGTGAGGAATGAAACAAGAAAACAGAAAAAATAGAGAACAGCTAATTCAAAGGCAAAAGAAAATCCAAATAATTTTGGAAATATGTACAAGAAAATATAACAAAAAGAATTGGTATACCAGAACTACACATGAATAGTGATAGTAGTATGAACAAAACTAAGATGGAAAAGGCAGACATACTGGCTAATCAGTTCAACAAAGTATTCACAGGAACCAGACGGAGATGTGCTAAATCTTTCATTTAAACATGTGCCTGAAATGTCAAATAAACTGCCATATTTAAACAAGGAAGCAGTTGTGACCCGACAAACTACAGACCAATAAGTCTCACAAGTATTGTGCATAAACTAATGGAATCACTAGTCAGAGAGAAAGTTATAAAATGCATGAAATCAAATAAACTATTTAGTAACAGGTAATTTGGATTCTTACCAGAGTGATCTACAGTTCTTCAATTAATAAGGGTATTGGACAGCTGAGAATGCTGCAGTGGACATAATCTATAAATCAGAATGGCATGATGTGGAAAGTGGTGTCACTCAGGGATCTGTGATGGGACTATTATTGTTCGTCCTTTAAATAAATTATTTACCAGAAGTTTTAAGAGATGGAAGTGAAATATAATTGTATATAGAGAATACAAAAATTTACTGGTGAATTAAAACCCTGAAGGACATTGCTGCTTGATAAAAAAAAAAGTGTAAATTCATGCGCACTGGAAATTGCAGTAGAAGAAACTATGGATATAACATGAATGAAAAGATGACAAAAATAAGTACAGAGAAGGATATAGGGGTAATAATCGATAGTAAACTCGTTCTCAAATCATCTTGCAGAAAAGATAAATAAAGCTAATAGACTTGTACGACTTATCAGAAGAACCTTTTCTTTGTCTCTTTGGATGAAGAAATTTTTAGGTTTCTCTATGTGGCGCTACTCGGCCCCCAAAACAGAAACTGTGAGGAGAGACTGAGGAAACCCACACCTAGCATGTACACGTGCACGAGGCGATACAATTGAATCACTTAATATCCTGACAGGAGTCTACGATGAGGACGTATGCCATGACATTTTGGAACTATGGGAAAATGGACATCCTATGAAAATAGTAAAGACCAAAACTGGATAAAAGGAAGAACTCATTTTGTAGCACCAAACAAATGGAATGCACTACCTAAGTATGTCACATACTCAAAATCAGTTATAAAATTTGAGAGTAAGTTTGATAAAGCATGGGACAACCAATATTTAATAAATAACTTCAATATAAAAATATAATTAAATAATAAATCGCCGTCCAGAAACTATGTACCTGCCTAACTTACCTTTCGGATCCAGTGTACAACGTAACAACAGCCAATGTTGATTACAAGCAGGCGGTGGTTACTACAACCGCACTCACAATCTCAGACTGCACAGCACACTGTTAGTTCATTGGCGCTAAAACAAAAAAACAAAAAAAGCACAACTTAATGTAAATCATCACACTAAACGCACAAACATTATTTATAACGTATCCAAAGCGACCGCCGGCGCAGCCTTCCACTCACACCGCTCAAGTCATACTGACGAGTAGTCGAGCACATAGGCAGCTGCACATTAGTGCTCCATACAACTCTCAATCTCAAATCAATTTTCACTTTGCTCTTGCCTGGTTCTCTTACCTGGTGGGCTTCCCATCCACACACCACTTATAATGTAGTCAAGGAAGCCGTATTCTGCTGATACGCCAGCCCATAATTCTACACATGACATTTATATATTAATTGCTACTGGCTGGATAGCAGCAACTTTGTGTGGAACTGTGTGAAGGTGTCGATTGGTACTGCCTTATGCATTATAATCAAATAATATATCACCGAGATAAACTGCGAGACCTCGTTTAAACACATCAATATCACTGCAGTTGACAAGTTCCGCTGGCAATTCATTCCACAAATTCACACATCTAATACTAAAATACATTCTCCGTACTTCTACTTGTGTTCTGGTGTGACCAATTTTGAAATCATGGCCCCTGAGTGAAATCAGCGTGATTGACACCCAGACCTCCATGGCTTGTCTGTCTTGCCCACTTATGTCTCATCTCGCGGTGTCCTTTCTGTCTGGATTCTTTTTCTTCTTCCGTTTTGAAATCGACACGTCGCTGATGTGCAGACACAAAGTAGGACTCACAATTTCGCTTACCAATTACACTGGGCAACAAAAAAATGGTTACAAAAGAGCAAATAAGTGTTTCTATGTGATTTTGATATGGTATATTCATATCTATAATTGAATTTGCTCTTTCGCGTCTAGATTTTGTGTAATATGCAAATTATATTTAGATTTTCCGTAAGAAGCAAATCACATATCCTACTCTTCCCATCCACATCTAACGAATTTGTAAAATAAAATTTACTCCTAGTTGTCGCTATCTTACAGGCAAGTAGGACGTTTATTGAAACTCTGCTGGCAAGTAATCAGGCTGGGATAGTTGTTGTATTTTTGTAGCATTTATTTTGTACCAAAGCGTATTTCTATCTTATTTTGCATTCAATTTTTTTTTTTTTCAGATATTGTATGGTACTTCAAATGGCATCAAAGTCGAGTTTGTGTAAATCACCCGAACAACTTCTGCTATGTCTGTGGACGATATACACTGAAGCAACAACGTAGAAACATAACAACAAAGCTTAAACTTGCCTATAAGTACCATTTTGACTGTAAATTAGGAGATTATGACAAGGACTGGGCACCACATATTTGTTGTGCACCGTGCAATGGCATTTTTAGTAGCTTGGGTAGATGGTAAAAGAAAAGTTATGCCGTTCTCAGTCCCCATGGTTTGGCGTGAGCCAAAAAATCACGTCAATGATTGTTATTTTTGTTTAACAAAGATTGCTGGTTTCTGAAAGAAAAACAAATCAAAGATCACGTACCCAAACTGTGAATCAGCAATGAAACCAGTACCACATGATGAAGCAAACCCGCCACCACTTCCACCAGCAACGATGACAGCAGTTCTTCTGAAGATTCTACTAGTGACATAGCAACAGAAAAAGATGGCATATATATATTCCAGATGCAGATAGTTACCCATATTTGGTAAGTCAAGGATGGAATCTTCTCCAGCCAAACACCTAAATTTCTCATTTCTGTCATCGCCATCTGCAGTTTTCATCATTTTACTCTCAGGAGAATAACGTTTGTTTCTGCCACGATATCAATAGTCTAATGCAACAAATTGGCTGTCTCTATGCTCTTAAACAATGGAGACTTTTCACTGACTCTAATAAAGCTAGCATTAAAGCTGTCTTACTACACGGCAATGAAAAACCTTTAATACCTGTAGCACATGGCACTGGCCTTAAAAACTTATGAATCCATGGAACTGCTGCTAAGGATTACCAAATATAAGGAGCACACATGGAATACTTGTGGCGACCTTGAAGTTGCATCATTACTTCTTGGGTCGCAATTGGGCTACACAAAGCATATGCTTTTTGTGCCAATGGAACAGCAGAGATGACAAGAACCACTACAAGAAACATGATAGGCCATCTAGAACTGAGGATGTTGTTGGTAAACATAATGTGAAGCATGCAGCCCTTATCGACGCTTAGAAAGTACATCTTCCACCACTTCACATTATGAAGAATTTTGTAAAGGGTATGGATCATCAAGGTAGTGGTTTCCAATATTTAAAGGATAAATTCAGAGGAATATTGACAGATGCTAAGATGTCATCCGTGACTCATCGTTTCCATCTAGCCAAAATGAGATGGAACTGAGTGCATGGACATCGTTTGTTGAAGTTGTAAGAAATTTTCTTGGAAACCATAAAGCTGGAAACTATTGTGAACTAACAGAGAACATGCTGAACTCTTATGAACAAACGTGATGCAGAATATCTTTGAAAATACATTTTTTACATTCTCATTTTGACTTCTTCCCGGCCAACCTTGGTGCTGTAAGCGACGAGCATGGTGAACACTTCCACCATCAGATCTTCGTTATGGAAAGCAGATATCAACGTAATTTTAATCCAAATATGATGGGAGATTACTGTTGGTTCCTGCAGAAGGAGAGTTCGTCACCCTATAAACGACGAATAAAGATGGTGGATGGTTGGGTGCCGGGGTGGTAACTCCGTCAGGGGAAATCCACTGTCTGTCTTAAGTCAGAAAAAAAGAGGAAAGAAACCCATAAACATAAATAAAACTTCACTTGGAAAAGTAGCTTGGACTACTGAGCGAGTGGAAAAAAATGAAAAATAGGGGTTGTCAGTTACAGAAAATATGGACGTGATAGTGAAATTTAGACATCAGATATGAAATCAGCATCATAATTTAGTAGGAATCAGTAGATCACGTGTCTGTAACAGGAAAAAAGTTGAAATTTGTTGCCTAGTGTTATTTGCGAGCAATAGCCCATAACCTAGCTTTATAATTTTAAGTAAACCAATTTATAGTTCTAAGTTTAGTTTAAACTAATTTGTCATTTTCAATAGTTCTGTCATTAAAGAATTTCTATTCTTGATGAATACTACGAAAAGAAATTCTTCATCCTAAATAAGGGTTATGAAAGTAATTATTTCATTATCAAAAATAAAAGTATACTAAATCAAGGATGAAAACACAACCTAGATATATATTTCAAATTAGAATATTTCTATTTTTCGATGAATTGTGTATATCGATGAATTGAGCGTGTCGATGAATTGTTGTCGGTGAATTCGCCGGATCCCAATATATATATTATTATTTTCATTATTTTATATTTCTTATCGTTAAGGGAATTTTCATTACAAATAGTTTGATCTTTTAATAATTGTCGTCAAACTTGCGTAGCATCTAGGTGCAGACTTGCAAATCCAATATGGCCGACTGGCTAGCCTCCATGAGGGTTATCAATCACACTGGGCTATTTTTCCTCCGACATCATCCTACCTCCAACCTCCAACATTTGAATATAACTAGAATTATGACTTTGCTTATTACAGAAACCTAGACATCCCTAAGAACAATTCAACAGTATGTCTAACATCCATATCTAGGTTTACACAATCTCTTAGTTCATCCTTCATCTTTGCTAGATGTAACGGAAATATCATTTGAATATTTGAAAATTTTAATTTTGTAACCGAAGTCGTTTTTGACTCGAACGAGCTCTCAACGGTCGTCGGCGCCCAGTGTGATAAGAACATAAGAACGAAGGAGATTGCAAGAGACCATGTGGCCTACACTAGGCAGTTCCATGTCCATTACCACCTGTAATCCCCGTGCATAAAGTTGTCTAACCATTTCTTAAAACAACTTAATTTAATTTTGTCCAGTTTAAATCCATTACTGCGAGTCCTGACCTGTTGTCTTGATATGATGACCTTGCCTGTGTCGAATCCATGACAGAGTCCCATAAGGTCATAATCCCATTGGTAAAAATCCCACGCCAATTAACCTAGGCCTATATTCATTAATAAATTTATCAAATGAAATTATACTTTAACATATAGTTAATACTATCAACATCCTGGAATATTATGTGTGGGATTATGAACAATGGGATAGTATTGACTATGGCATTTTGATTCGTGGGCTTTTGATATATGGTTACAAAATTTAATTTTTCAAATCTCCAAACAACAAATTATCTCTCCGTCATATGCTGTTGAATATGTCCTTAGAGACGTCTAGATGTCTGCAACGGAAGTCATATTGTCGTTATTCAAATGGAGGTTGGAGGTACGAGTACATTTGCTATTGTGTTTGCGAATTTTGATGATTAACATTATATCATCTTGATACTTGATATCTTTATAATTACTTTTGTCGATTAATTTGTAATATTAGGTTCTTTAAGGAAGAAGGAATCAAATGAAGACATTGTATTTAATGTAGATACTTTGCAGTACACGGAATGCGCCAAAAAGGGTGAGTTTGGACAAGAAATATTTACATTTTGGTGGAAATATGTTGTTGTCAGAAGTATAATCTATGTGTAACAATTGCTTAATCATACAACTGTGCTCATGCATAGATGACAAAAAGAAAAAGAAAAACACTAATTTTTAGATTCTCACATTGGGAAAGACGTCATTAATCCCACAATGCACCGCGCTCCATTGCCGTCATTATGTTCGTGACGTCGATAGAAAACGCCATTTATATATATATATATATATATATATATATATATATATACATATATATATATATATACATATATTAAGTTTCCTGATTATCTCTATCGAGTTTTTGGTGCTCAAAATACAGAAATATGTCTTCATCGCCAAAAGTCAAGGAAAAAGTTGCCTACGCGCGATGACCCGAAAAATCTTCCCGCGCTTTGATGCCGACGTTATGACGTCACGTCGCATCAAAATCCATCATATTTTCTATATTTTTAAAACATCTTTCTCTCCACGTGTTTAAAAAAATTCTCAGAATGTTTCGTTCGACACAATTGTCATGTATTAATGATTTTCTCAAAATGTTTCGCTCAGTATTAATATGAACACAATTGTCAAAATTCATTGTCTTTTCTTCTTAAAACATTTTTCTTTACACGGCTTTCTCAGAATGTTTCGTTCAGTGTTACGTAAGGCCACGTGCTGACCTGAAAATTTCGCTCCCTGATACCATGACAACATCTTGATTTCCCTTTCACGTCGTCTTAAACTAGGCAAAAACACCGTCGATTTCCATCTTCAAACTAGGCAAAAACACCGTCGATTTCCATCTTCACACTAGGCCAAAATACCGTCGATTTCCATCTTCACACAGGGCAAAAAGGCCGTCGATTTACTCCTTCACACCGGGCAAAAATACCGTCGATTTCCATCTACACACTCGGCAAAAATACCGTCGATCACTCTCTTCACACTAGGCAAAAAATGCCGTTGATTTTCTCCTTCACACAGGGCAAAAGGCTGTCGGTTTTCATCTTCACACTAGGCAAAAGTGCCGTCGATTTCCTCCTTCACACTAGGCAAAAATGCCGTCGATTTCCATCTACATACTGAGCAAAATTACCGTCGATTTTCATGTACACACCAGGCAAAAATGCCGTCGATTTCCATCTTCACACTAGGCAAAATGCCGTCGATTTTGGTTCGTTGTACATAAGAGGTTGGGCACCGTTGGATGTGTTGATTGGTTTGACGCATGTAAACGTGGAATTTGGTGCATAGGTAGATGGAGTTCAGTTGTTATTATTATTAGATGTTAGTGGGTCAATGTGACCCTTGTGACGTCATTTGCTGTTTCCGGTGGGCGTGGCTAGGTCGTTGACCTGATGACGTCACTTGTAAGGGGTGGAGCTTAGGAGTGACGTTGTATGTGTTGATTGGTGCGTTGTATAAAAGAGGTACATTCGTCACCGTTGGATGTGTTGATTGGTTTGACGTATGTAAGGGTCGAATCTGGTTGGTGCATAGTAAATGTCTTTTAGACAAATTTGCCACAATCAGTGCTGCTGCTGCGTCGGTCGTTGACCCTGATGACGTCATTTGCGGTTTCCTGTGGGCGTGGCTAGGTCGTTGGCCTGATGACGTCACGTGTAAGGGGTGGAGCTTAAGAATGACGTTTTATGTGTTGATTGGTGCGTTGTATAAAAGGTTGTACATGCGGCACCGTTGGATGTGTTGATTGGTTTGACGCATGTAAAGGTCGAATTTGATTGGTGCATAGGTAGAACTGCTTGCATACGTATACAAAACCACTATGGGCCATACTTCGCTCCACTCTGTGGAGTACCGCAGGGAAGCGTATTAAGCCCAACACTCTACAACATTTATTTAGAAGACCTCCCTTCACCACACCCACAATGTCAGAGCATAATATACGCAGATGACATCACACAGATTATAACATATCCTGGCCGCTCGGAGCGTATGCTTGCGTTAACGACTGCGAAAGCAGTCGAGCAAGTAAATGCATACGAGCGGAAACACAAAATACGAACAAACACAGACAAATTTAAACTCATCCCCACACAGGGACGTAGGCGTGCACCCGTCGTCATTGACGGGGCTCCGCGCAATTACGCAGATAATAAGGGCAAGATACTTGGCTGGACGATTACCACCAATGGTGGGGCGGCCCATGTGCGCGACAGGAAGGTGCTTGCATCTCTCGGCCTACAACGGCTGCAGAGATTCAAAAACCTCTCTGTCAAGTACAAGAAAACCCTGCTGTATCTCGCACATATTATACGGAGCACACTTACGTACCCGATAATACCGTTACACACATTACCAAAGACAGGCATGCAAACATTGCAAGCGGTTCAAAACAAAGCACTAAAGTTCATTACAAACACGTACTACCCTGACATAAAAACTGCACAAGCACTACACGAGGAAGCTGACATTCAACCACTGAACACTTACCTACACGAGCGTGCCTCCCGTGTAAGGGAGAAGCTCATACAAATCAACACTGAAACTACACGTTCACCCACAGACAACACACTCCCACTACATGAAGGAACACGCTAGATTGCCGCTGAGCTTCGAAAGAACACAAAGCGGTGATCTACCCACTCCACAATACACAATATATACGTAGGAGTAGAAATATGACCGAGGGAAGTATCCCTCCCCCTTTTTTATCGGAAATGTAACCCCCCCTTTTTTCTAGACGTAACTATCCCCCACCCCCCTTTTTCATGAATAATAAAAAGCGAGCATAGGCACACATCAATATACAAAACTTAGAGTTAAGATGAAAAAAAAAATAGGTTTCAGTTTTGTAGATTTAAGTCATTAGATTTAAGTTTAGATTTTAGTTATTGCCTTAGCCAACACACACACACACACACATACACACCCCTTCCCGCCTTCGTCTGGGCGACATGGGCTCTACCCTCCCTCCCTCCCTCCCCGTATCTGACGACGTAGGAACTACCTGCGTGCCGGAAGCCCGGCATTAAAACTAAAATCCCCTGGCCCTTCAGGCATCGATGCACACATACTCAAACGTATGCCAGACAACATAATCTCACACATGACGACACTATATAACAGCTCACTAGCCTCTGGGTACTTCCCACAACTATTCAAGGCCTCCCATACCATCCTCATTCCTAAACCTCAGAAACCCACCTCCGCCCCCCTTTCATATCGGCCCATCTCCCTTCTGGAGTACTTTGGAAAGGTGTTCGAGCACGTCTTAAGCCGCCGCCTGACCGTGTACCTAGAGACGGAGAATGTGCTGAGGGACTGCCAGTTTGGTTTTCGGCCGGGGCGCGGTGCAGAAGACGTAATATCCATAATCACTCAATGGGTTCAAAGACCGCCAGACGGTCGCCCTGGTAAGGCCATTTTGGTTTGTAAGGATGTGGAGAAGGCATTCGATGCTGTCTGGCACGAAGGTCTTAAGTACAAATTGTACCACAACTTCGACTTTGCCCTGCCGTTCACAAGGTTGCTCTGCAACTACCTGGACGACAGGTCAATTAGAATAAAGTGGCGGGGCTGTCTGTCCCAACCTTTTGTGCCGAAGGCTGGAGTGCCGCAAGGGTCAGTCCTTGCCCCCACTCTGTACAATCTATATACGAATGACCTGCCAGAGCCGGCTTATCCTCGCAACCAGGCTCTAACTCTTTCGTATGCGGACGACACTAACCACATAAGCAGACACAAAACGCTGCAGGGAGCGTTACACGTAATGCAAAACATCCTAGACGGGGCACACGCGTGGGAGCAACAGTGGCGCATTAAGACCAACGCGTCGAAATGCAATGCTGTACACTTCCGCTGCAAACGAACCAACAGAACAATCACAAACACTCCTCTTAAAATAAACAACACAAACATCCCAGCGAAGGACCATACCCGTGTGCTGGGTAGCACACTTGATAATGGCCTTACCTGGACCCCACACTTCCGCAAGCAGGGAGCGAAGGCTAGGGCTGTGCTGGGTAAGCTCAGACGCTTCAAAACTGCAACACTGAGAACCAAACGTCGATTGTACCTAGCCCTCGTCAGACCGATTCTGTGCCAGTCCCCGGGACTAAGCCAGCTGACATGTGCCACCAATAACTACGAGCATCAGAAGGTTCAGAATGCCGCTGTCCAGTTCATCACGGGCTCGCGATGGAGCGACTTCAGAACCACTGAGTCTCTACACCAAATTTCCAACATCCGTCCACTCAACCAACACAAACACAAACTTCACTCAAGACACCTAGAAAAACTGCACGCCAAACACAAACATCTGATACAACATATTACACCTAGACCACACCGTACAGACTATCTGTCAGCTGCGCCCGTCCCACGTGCGGTGTACACGATAAAACGTGTATAACCGCACCAACAAGTAACACACCCCTTCACCAGCTTGACTGGTGATAACCGCAATAATGTAATAATAGTAATGGTAATAATAATAATAATAATAATAATAATAATAATAATATCGGTACTCAAACCCGACCTGGGGTAAAACAGGAATTCTCATGCCTTACCTGGGGCTAATCAGGAACGCCCTCTACACGCGGGAAGTGAAATCTACTCACTAACCGTAAATTACACACATACACCTCTCACGAACATAGCCGCATCCCACGCACAAACATATACACTTCCTTTTTCTTCGACTAAAATTCGCTTCCTTTCTCACTTTCTCTTATACTACATCTTCTCATTTCAGTTTACCTCCCACTAAAGATTTTTCCGTTTTTCCCCCTTTCTCTCCTACTACGTCTCCTACCATTTTCCAAACTTTCGTTGGTGATATAATATGCTCTTCCTCCCGGCATTGGCGCCACCGTCCAAGTTCCTAGCCCAGTTCTCCTAAAGCCACGACAACATACTAGCCCCTAATCGCTCGCAATTCGCCCGGTGGCAATAGCCCTCTTTTATACACTACTATCTTTTCATTTTCTAACAGACATTCTTCCCCTCCCACAAAACCCGATCCCGCGCAAGCGAGGTGGTCTTTTCTTGGAATCCAGAATCCAATCTCTCTCTCTCTCTCTTCCTTCCGTTATTTCTATCTGTTCTTCCCCCCCCCTCCTCTCCCTCCGTGGTGCCACGATATTATATTTATGTCATGTTAGTGTAATCATGCGGAGGCATTTCACCTCTCCTCCCGAAATAAGGGAAGGTTTTGCTCTCACCACCGTAGCATAGGTACCTAGATGGGGGATAGTGGGTCAACGTGACCTTGATGAGGTCATTTGCGGTTTCTGGTGGGGGTGGCTAGGACGTTGACCTGATGACGTCACGTGTAAGGGGTGGAGCTTAGGAGTGACGTTTTATGTGTTGACTGTTGTGTTGTATAAAAGAGTTTGTACATGTGGCACCGTTCGGTGTGTTGATTGGTTTGACGTATGTAAGGGTCGAATTTGATTGGTGCATAGATAGATGGAGGTTAGTGGGTCAATGACATCTTTGTCTTTGCGATTAAGTCACGGTTGGAAGAAGTAAGGGGTAAAAATTACTTCGTCATCGTACATACGTTCCGCCCGCGTTCGCGCATGTCGTAGAAGGTTGGGGAACAGACAGATTTCTTGTTTCTTCTCTTTAGATAATTTAGGATATGAAAATTAAGGGTGACCTTAATATTATTTTGTTGATAAGATTACATGTGTTACAATACGTTCAACTACACGTACAAAATGTGTCATGATTTAAATTAGACATAAGTTAGATATCTCAATACCTATAAATGTGTTAGAACACGATAAGCATACATTTGTTGGTAGCGATTACCTAACTATATGATATCATTATCGTCTTCATCGTCTTTCTCTTCCATTTCTCCTAGATTGATTTTCTTCACCTTGAACTCATTGTGAACGTGGGCTTTTGAGAAAACACATTGGCTACGCTTCAGTCTTGTATTGAGCCTACTTAGGATCAGTAGTTTTGCCGACGCGACGTCGTCTATTCTAAAGGAAGGCTCTTCTTCGATAGTCTCCTCCTCACATTTTTCTCGATGTCGTCAACTTGTTTTGTGATAGCTGCTCGTATTTCTTCCATGACTTCCCACTGTAATGTTGTTAGTGTGAACACGATGTCCTTCCTTCGTCCATGTATTCAGTTTGTCCCCAGTTCTTTTTATCATTTCATTTACAACTGGAAGTAAAACGTTAAGTAATAGTGCTGATTACATATAGGTCGCATCTATTGTCGCAATGTATAAGGACATTTTTCGAATAGCATACTGAACGAGAGCGAAAACGGGAAGCTACAAATTACTCATGTTTGCACATCTCTCGGTTCTAGGGATGTCCAAGTCTTCCAAGATGTGTATTTGTCCATAACATTTGCTCTCGGAGATCTTGCATGTCGTCAAGACTGAAGTAGAGCTGGAGATTCCGTATGTAAAAACCCAAGTAGAACCAGTCTTGTATAACATATCAGAGTGAAGGAATTCGAGTGAAAAGAGTATAGTAAGCCTAATGAAAGCTCACGACCCTCTCCTTTTCTTGGAGGGAAGGTTATTATTTGCGCTTTCTTCTCTATTCGCCAGAGCGCTGCACACGACGTGATTACTACATGATTGTGTCATAGGGCGCTATACGTCTATCATTAATTATCATTTGAGGGGCAAAGTAAATAAATGTACATCGAGGGAAATAATTACCAAAGTGTCGATAAACAAATGTAGTCACTTTTTATCGTTGTTTAAAACGTGTCTTGGTGAAAATGTGCGTGAATTCAATAATATTGCACATTGAATCCCTTTTCGACTTAATGTTTTATAAACCAAACAGTAATATCCGCAAACTAAGTTATTTCCGTTTTGTAATCTATAAGTACAATTATTTTTTATTTGTATAATTTAAATGTAATCCATATTTTTTTAGGTTTGCGTTAGATAAATCGAAAACATATATTGATTTTTTTATTAAACATACAACAATCCAATGTCTCATTTCTATTACATGAGGTAACACAAGTATGAAGTAGATATTTGTCCGATTAGATGAAAGTACATGATGTACATCTTCCACGGGTAATACACCTACATATCGCAGTCTTGAGGAATTATCTCTTTTACGAATAATTCGTACAATTTTGTCAACTTGTTCTCCATTCATTATTATTACCCTCTACTTTCCAATACTACATTCCTGTCGCTATCGAATTGTAGCACGCTGTTGCATTCGCCAAATACGCAAACTGTATAATTACCCGACACTGGTTTATCAAAGGTAATACGAATTTTTAAATTACCGTTCAAATTGGAATTGACACCATCTTTTGTAGGTTCAGGCTCTAAATTAAAGGCAATCGGGGTTCGACCTTCGTTGTAACAAGCGTCGTCGTGTGTTACAAGGTGATTCGCGCTCGGTCCTAATGCGTTAACGTATTTAAATATAAATCAGCATAGTCTTTTTGTTCAAGATTAGAATGAATGCTGTATACACTTCTCCCATTAATATGTAGTTCTATATTACTTAACAAAGCATGATGGAAATAAAGTCCGTTTTCATTTATTGATCCGCTGAAGGCCTTCATGTCAACCTGCACTTTTTACACTAAATTAGGAATGATATTGAAAAATATATAAGCCATCATAATACTATTTTGTCCTTGTGAGAGTATATATGTTTTGGCATGTGTTTTTAGGTAGACATAGTCAATGATTGAACCATCCCTTAATTAATGATGTATTCAAAGCAGATGTTGCTTCTTTGCACGGGTAGATTTTTGGTACTACGAGTATTAATTTACATCTTTCAATACTTAATTCATTTTTTTTTTTTGTCATCAGGACACTTTACTATAAAATCAATTGGTGCTAAATCTAGCCGTATGCAAAGATCGACACCGTCCAGTAAGTAGTTGTCAATATTAAAAATATCGCACATGAGTGGACCGGAAAGAGAAACTCCAGGTTTTTAATGTTCCTAATGATACATTTGTCTAAGTTATTCAGAGTTTGAAAACTACTATTTTCATATTTATCGATTATACCTGTTCCTCTATCGTCTTGAAATAGAAACATATTCCTACCAGTAGTCTGTATTTTAACTGGGCACATGGTTGTAAGTAGTATCAACTGTAAAAATAATGTAATTATTCCGCTCAAAATAGGCCTAACTAAAGCTAGGCCTCGATCCCAATCATCAATATGTCATCATGCAGTCGATCGCGGGGATCCTGATGACGACTCGGAGGGTGCCGATCAAATCTGACAGTTTCCGAATGTGGTAAAGCATGCTACGTATTTTCCACCTCTAGTCCTACAGTTGTTTAGTCACAGGTTTTTTCATATTTTGAAATACCTTTATATTGACATTTGATTTCAAACCTACGCGAAATCATGTAATTTGTTAAACTGTTCGAATCGCGCTACCAAACCAGTCCGCCAATGCGCCATTTTTGGAACAGTCTGTGAGAGTGAACTGCTTCAGCACGTCAAATTCTGGAAGTTTTCTCTGGTAAAGTAATGGACGTCTTGCCTTTTTAGTCACTATGGTTCTTGGGATCATCCTTTTGACGATTCATCGTAATTTACTATATGCTCTGATTTGAATTAGTCCTGTTTATACCTTCATGATCGAAGCCTGTGTCTTCCATGCGTGCAACGAGACGGTAATGCTTGCTCAGCGCGAGTTATGTTGCAAGGTTATGTTGGCCGAATGATTAGTCACACTGCTATGATTGCTGTTGGAGAGTACGTACATTCACACTACGTAAACAACTATTTAGGTCTAGCGTTCTAGTTTTAACATGTTTATGTAGGGATGCATGTAGGTAGCCTAGGCCTAGGGTCTAGCGTTCTAGTTTTAACATGTTTATGTAGGGATGCATGTAGCCTAGGCCTAGGTCACCCTGATTAATGCTGACTGCTGTGTGGTACAGAAGAAAGCCCCCCCCCATCCATCCATCAATCCATCCATCCATCCATCCATCCATCCGTGCACTTGATTTCAACTATTTTGGGCCCGTCACTGGGATTAGGCATCTCTGCCTTAAACTTAAAGACAGCGAGATTGGATCAATGGTGTTTGCAGTATAGGCGCTAGGCCTAAATCTAGCATGCCAAGGCTTGGGTTTTTATATATTTAATATTTTGTTGGCATACGTACATAACTATATTATTGGTTTGCATTTGGATTTAGAGCCGAGTTCAAACCTGTGTCCTATTATTGAGTATTGGACTCATCGTAGAAGGAATCATTTTAGCTGGGGTTTCATGGCATCTTCTGGAAATTGCTGATTATAGCTGTGAAAATAATGATGAAAGTGAAATGCCTTTAGTTTTTACCATGCCTGCTGTATCTGAATATAGTCTGGACAGCTGCGAGAACATTGCTGATGATCATTCACTTTTTGTTCAAGAAGGTTTTGATCATTTAAACAGCCATGACATACAATAGTGGAAGTACTGGCACGACTGGTTCCTTGCATGATTACATTTCGACAAATGAGAATGCAGTTGGCTATTCGGTTGGTGATATGGGTGACCTTGACAATGGTTATGCAGGAAGTTTGTTAATCAATTTTTCAGATGAAATTTTTTATTCTTCATCTGACTCGGAGGACGAAGTGGGAGAAACTGAATGTATCCGTGAAAATTTGGCAGAATGGCCTGGGCCCGTAAATTTAAAATTTCACACATTGCCCTGTATTCCCTTCTTGGCATATTATGGAAAAGTCATCCTGACCTTCCCAAAGACCCAAGAACATTAATGCGCACTGAGACAGTAACAGGTATGAGAGAGGTTGCTGGTGGGTCATACTATCATTTTGGTTTGGAACCAGGAATAATTTCATGATTGAAAATGTATCCATCATTGGCAGCTCAAACTTTATCACTTGAGCTTAACATTGATGGGTTGCCAATATGGAAGAGTTCACCTGATCAGTTCTGGCCTATTTTAGGCATGCCAGAGCATCCAGTTCACAAAGACCCATTTATTGTAGGGTTGTTTTATGGTTCTTCTAAGCCAAATGATCCTCCGTCTGCATTCTTGAAACCGTTCATTGAAGATATGAAACTTGTCCAACGTGAAGGTGTTACATTTGATGGTAGTCATACCAGTTCATATTTCAGCATTCATTTGTGATGCACCAGCCCGAGCCTTTGTTAATTAAGAACTGTAAGGGGCATTCTGGTTATAGTGGCTGCTATCAAAGATGCAAACGCGTCGGTGTCTGGTTGAAGATGATGACATTTCCGGTACTAGATGCTCCCCACAGGACTGACTATGAATTTGCCCATCAAACAGATGAAGAGCATCAACTTGGCCTATCACCCCTTGTAGACCTCTCTGAATTTCCACCTTGTGTGCCTTGGTGTCACTAGATGACTGCTTAATCTTTGGTTCAAAAGTCCTCGAAGTGTTAGGTTAGGTTCAAGGACTGCTGCAGTTTTGTCAGACTTGTTATGGAATATGGGGAACTATGTTCCTAGAGAGTTTGCCAAAAAACCCAGACCAATTCAGGAGAAGGATTGTTGGAAAGCTACTGAATTTCGTCAGTTCTTACTTTATACGGAGCCTGTTGTTTTAGCTGACGAGCTACCTGATGAGATGTACAAAAACTTCCTTTTGCTTTCTGTTGCTATCTACATTATGTTGAGTCCTTCACTTTCATTGCAGTACTCTAATTATGCCCTTGAGCTCAGTCTATTGTTTGTACAAAATTTTTCAGACATGTATGGTAAGGATCAAATTGTCTATAATGTGCATGAAGATGTCAGGTTGTTTGGCATTTTAAATAATGGCTCAGCCTTCCCACTTGAACACTTCCTTCAGAAGTTGAAGAAGTTGGTTCGAAAACCCAAGTTCCCTCTTCAGCAGGTTATTCGAAGCCTTTCTGAGTACAGCATGTTCTGCAATTCACCCAAGGAAGAACAGGCAGCTGTTACTGGTAAAAGAAAAAAAAAAAGCATTTCACAGGCCCTATTCCAGCTGGTTTTTGTTGCAGTGTTCATTACAAAGAAGTACATGCGAGTCTAGGCAGCAACCTAGGATTGATTTCAACATACCAGGGTAGCAACTGCATCAAGGTTGGAAACAATGTCGCAGTTGTTAAGAATATCCTTCAGAATGAATCTTGCTACTACCTTATTGTAAACAAGCTCACCAAGAAAATAGCTTTTTTTTACCTATCCACTGAATTTGCAGGATTTAGGAATATATGGGGGTTTCCAAATTGTCTCGTGAGCTTGGCACTGTACCTGTTCAGGGATGTCACAGCTAAGTTTTTTTTTTCTTTTTCTTTTTTTTTCTCTCTCCATATGATGAATGGGTTTGCATCCCATTTTTGCACTCCATTTAATTTAAGGTTACATGTTTATGGATGGATATCTTTAAATTTTAAAACTTTTCTTTCACCTGGATGGGCAAAATTCTCGTCTATTATTCATGTTATTGGTAAACGTCAATGTGATATCAGAGCATGCATGCCCGTTTATAAAAAATGCATTTTGTGAACAATAGTGTCAGTACATGTATGTACCCGGTATATGATGTACATGTACCTTTGATGAATCTGAAGAGCACTTACATATTTTTATCCCTCTCCCAATATAGGCCTATACTAAGTCTGTTGGTTAGAGTAGGTGCATGTAAAAATTGTGTGTTTACATGTAATGGAAGTTAGTAGTTTCAGCTCTCAGTATCTCCAGACATGCCATCTGGTCATTTTTTCACCATTGTCTGTCATTTTTGTCTTCACTACTGTGGTGATATGGACACTTGGGTTAATTTTCACAACCTAAATTGCAGGGTTGGACTCTTGTTGCTAACTAAAATTTTGTAGGAGCCATGTGATATAGGCCTAGATCATCACAATGCCTTTGAATGTTGCTGTATATGATAAATTGCTTGGAGTCACTTGAACAAGAATGAAACTTCTTAGTCCTCATCCATTAGTTCTCGGTTTTGGTGCTATACATGGAAGGTGAAGTTGTCAAATTTCCATGTTTATTGATAGTTGCAAGTAATCTGACAGCGGGTACCTTTCTGTATTGTAGGTGAAGATAAAATGTATTCTGTAGTGGTATTTGTGGATGAGGTTAATGTAGACATGGTCCCAACAAAATTTATCTTTGCAAAGGAGAAAAAGTCATATCGTTACTGGCCGAGCAAACATAGAGAATCGAAATTGCGCAGGGCGGCAGTACGAGAACAGGCAGATCCGTTACAAGGATGGGAAACGTATGAAGTAAGGGTTATTCATCAAGCATGTGAGTTGAATAGATTCAGTTGTTCCTCATGTTGTACACTTGTTGCATGCAGGGGTAGGTTTTTGATGTACATGACACATGGAACATGTAAATGCACTACCTTGGCCTTCAGAAAAGATTAGACATAGGCATAGCTTTAAAAACAAAGCTTCATGAAGATGGCCATTTGGCAATTACTTGAGTTACTGACCCATTGGCATTGCAAGGTAGTCTGAAGGTTGTGTTACATGTAGGGCCTGACAGTAATACGTTGTATTCACCACATTGCAAGACAATGGTCTGGCCACAGTTCATTCCTGACAAGTGACAGTTTCATGACATTGAGGTTGTATCATTATCTTTGATAACATAGTATCCAATTTATTTTAAGCCTTTCAAATTGTCTTTATTTTAAGGCAACTATGAGGCATGTCGGAAAAACCATGGAGGAAGCAGAGGAATGAGGCAAGTTCACAGCCTATTTGTGTTTATACCAATTTTTAATCAATCATGACATTTGGTTGAATACTCGGTCATAAAACGATTACCAGAGATAGAATATAATTTGTAATCTCTAATGAATTTGTATATCATATACCGGTATAGAATGAATGTGGGCGTTTATGCAGAGCCGTTTCTAGCTATAGGCGTTGTAAGTTTGTGTGTTCTGTGACTGTAAGTTGGAATTCCTTTTACATCTGTTCACCTTTCAGGTCTACCCGAATTTCGTGTATGTAGAATTATTTTTATTAAGGGGTATTTAAAAGGTTTACACTTTACAGATATCTGTGTTAGGCCTACACTGATAAAATTAATCATATTTGTTCTACTCGAATATCGTGTATGTAAAATTGATTCCATGTATTTATAAGGTTTTCACTTAATAGATTTCTGTGCTAGGCCTACATTAGACTCTAAGACTCGCCAATCATCATTCCCGTAATGGCATCAAAACGAATTTATCTCAGCGGAGCAGAGAAACGAAAGAAAAAGAAATTTGACGAAGAAAAATGGTCAAAAGAAAAAGGTAATTCATTATCGTTTATTTAATAATTTAAAGAAACATATTAAAGTTTGGTTTTATTATGTTTTCTGAATGGTGAGTATTATTTTAGACTAACGCCTAATCATCTAAGGAAATTTGTAATTTTGCAGGATCAATTCTAAAATATATTGGAGCTCCAGACAGCAAGCCAGAGGAATATTCTGAACTTCCTGAACAGGATGCTCCAGTGCCATCACATTCATCAGGATCTGTCCAGGAAGCTGTACTGCCACCAAGACCACCACATTCCCCAGAACCACAGAAGGCATCATCTACTCCTGAGCAGCCTCCCATTTATTCTAAACCACTAGATCCTGCTAACTGGCCAACTATTCTGTCTGATGCATTTAGAACGGATGCAGTAGATAGAGGGCCATTTCAGATTAGTTCTGATTTCACATTTCCCAAAAAAGAAGACGGAAGAAGTTTTCATTATCATTATTTTTGTAGAACATTGGTTAATGGAGAAGAGATGAAGCGGACTTGGCTTATCTACTCAAAAAAAAAAAAAAAAAAAATGCTCTCTATTGCTTTTGTTGTAAATTATTTTCAACCAAAGAACAAAAGTTAGTGACAGAAGGACTGACAGACTGGAAAAACATAGGCACACTTTTGAAAAGTCATGAAAGCAGTCCAGCACACATAGCGCACATGGCAACCTGGAAAGATTTACAACTCCGTTTGCAAACTGGAAAGACAATAGACCAAGCTGAAAGAACACTATTGGAGGCTGAAAAGAGGCGCTGGAGAGATGTCCTGACTCGCTTAATCGCCATTGTCCAATCCTTAGCCGAGAGAAATCTTGCATTTAGAGGTTCATCAAACACGTTACACCAGCAGAATAATGGGAATTTTCTAAAAGAGGTGGAGCTGCTTGCTAAATTTGATCCTGTCATGAAGCAGCACATTGAGCGTGTTGAGAGTGGCCAGTTCAGTCATTCCAGCTACCTTGGAAATATCATCCAAAATGAACTTATTGCTTCAATCAGTACTAAAATAATGGACACAATGGTGACTGAAGTTAAACAGTCCGAATATTATTCAATTATTTTGGACTGTACTCCCGATGTAAGCCATCAAGAACAGATGTCAGTCGTCATAAGGACTGTCAAAATGGATAAGAAACCAGAAATTAAGGAACATTTTATGGGGTTCCTTGTAGCTTCTGAAACAACAGGTCTTGGTTTGTCATCTCTAATTATAAAGAAATTGACGGAACTGAATATTCTCCTTGAAGATTGCAGAGGACAATCATATGATAATGGTGCCAACATGAAAGGGAGAAACAAAGGAGTTCAAGCCAGACTTCTTGAGAAGAACCCTCGTGCACTCTATGTTCCATGTGGAGCACATTCCCTAAACTTGATGATATCTGATGCAGCAACAGCTTCAATAGATGCCACTAGCTATTTCGGCACTGTTCAGTTACTGTACAACCTATTTTCAGCCTCACCACAAAGATGGGCAATCCTAAAAGATTATGTCACTGTTGCACTCAAGACCTGGAGTGACACAAGATGGGAGAGCCGTATTAATAGCATAGAAGCTGTGCGGTATCAGGCCTCTAATATAAGGGAAGCTTTGTTGAAGGTCAGGGAAATGTCTGATCCTCTGACCAAGGTTGAAGCCCAAAGTCTGGCAGAAGAGGTGGGGTCATACCGATTTATCATTTGCACAGTCATATGGTATGACATTCTACACATTGTGAACCATGTCAGTAAGCTCCTGCAGTCTCCTAAAATGCAGCTTGATGTGGCAGTTGATCTCCTTACTAAAGCGAAAACATCTCTGACTAACTACAGAAGAATTGGGTTCACTTCAGCTCAAGTCTCTGCTAAAGATATGTGTGAGGAAATGAATGTAGAGGCTGTACTCAAAGAAAAGAGATTAAGAAGTACAAAAAGACACTTTGCTTATGAGGCCGCAGATGAGCCCATTGCAGATGCAATGAAGAGGCTAGAAATGACATTCTTTAATGTTGTTGTTGACACTACCATTCAATCCTTAACTGATAGATTTAAAACTCTGAGTGAAGTAAGAGACCAATTTGGAATGCTGCTTAATTTCCAGAAACTGGATGATCAGTCATTGAACAACCAGTGTGACAAACTATGCAAGACATTAACCTCTGGAAATGAAAGTGACATTGATGGAAAGGAACTGGCTATGGAAGTTAAGCACTTACCAAGTTTGCCCTCAGACGAAATGACTGCTCTTGAGCTCCTCACCTTTATCCACAAAAAACATTTTGAGGAATTGTATCCCAATCTGTGGGTTGCACTGAGAATTGCCTGTACTCTGCCTGTGACTGTGGCCTCAGCAGAGAGGAGCTTTTCGAAGCTGAAACTCATCAAGACCTATTTAAGATCATCTATGGGGCAGGAGCGACTCAGTGTTCTTGCAATAATCAGCATCAACCATGAAGTGGGGAAAGACGTGTTGTATGAAGACATCATTGATGATTTTGCTAGTAAAAAAGCCAGAAAGCAGAGATTTTGAGCCCAATACAATGCAGTTGGTGGTTTGTATTCAGAGACTGTGATGTTAAGTTACTACTATTTTGGAGTGTGGTTTGTATTCAGAGACTTTGATGTTAAGTTACCAATATTTTGAAGTGTGGTTTGTATTCAGAGACTGATGTTAAGTTAAAATAAATGTTTAAATAAATAAAGATGGTGTAATAGTTACTTGCATCCTTTAACACCATCAAAAGATATAAAAGTCGTTTAATTACTGTTTGGCAAACTTTACAGGTATAAATGAAATACCAACCTGTCTATCTCTCTAACTTTTGCCTAGGGCCCCCACAAAGCTAGAAACGGCCCTGCGTTTATGGTTTTATAACAAAACTATACTGTTACTCTCCAGGAGTGTGGTATACAATAAAGATATGCAGAACAGGTTTCTTTTAAGTCTTTAAGATGAAAAAAGTGATTGGATTTTGAGAAAATTGCAATTCAACATTCAGGCTGAAAAATTGTAAAAAGGAATAGATTCCAGAGTCGCACAAACAAGGATATTTGACATGAAACTTGTTTTTCAGTAACTCCTAACCTAACATAACCATTCTATAGGAGAAATAGATCTTTCAGATGCAAAAAGAAAAGGATAAGTTCCAGAAACATGCAAACATGGATATATAACATGAAATCTACAATAGCTCCTAACCTAATATATTCTAGCCTAACCTAACATAATCATCCTATAGAAAAAAAATCATTTAAATGATTTTTTTTTTTTTTGTAAAACGCATATGTGTGATACTGGAATAGAACTGGATTGTCTTTACCAGGGGTGCTGTGATCATTTTAAAAGATGCCAGAACCCTGCAGGACTTAACCAAATCCTGCCATCCCCATTATCATTGTTTCTATATCCAGTGGGCCCAATGTATGTCAATCAATGGTTCCATATGGTGTGCACTAGCTAGTGACCATAAAATAAGTATAATTATCAAGCAAATAAAGATGTCTATTTTTTTCTGGAACTACTCACCTATATAACAATGGAAAATTAAATATTCACTTTTGTAACTTGTAATACATCAATGTAGTATATGCTTTTCTTGGTGGAGATCAATAAGAAAAAAATGTTTTAAGCAAATACACTACTGAGTGGAGTTGTGACAATAGGTTCGAGATGCCATATTGTCTTCTCTCCAGTCCTGTCAGTGTCAGTTTGACAATGGTGCTGATGGTGTGTACCGGGTGTTCTCCCTCTCCAAGTGATGTCACCAAGCTACATATTTTTAAAACAGTGCTAAGGAACTGAGATGGAGTTCAGTTCGAAGCTTTAAGATTTGTTTAGATAAACATATAAGCAAGGTGCTGTAATGACTGCCATTTATTTTATATTATTTGATTATTTGTTTGTTATTATTTGTTTGATTTCCATATTTATTACTTATATATCAGTTTATTATTACTATTTACCTGTTTGTTTATACCTGTGTATTATTTATATTGTTTTATATTAGTATAATTTTTATTCTATATATTTTTTTATCATTCATATATATATATATATTGTTTTGCATCCAACCTAGTTATGGACCAAAAGGTCTCCTTTCAGCATGCTCCGCCTTTGTAATCCTTCATGATTTTCTTCAAGCTATGAAACTCTACCCCTAGCAGTCAAATCGGATGACAAAACAGGCCATCAACATCCCTGATAATGACAACAACCATGATGACCTCTAGAATTACATGTACCACATTACTAAATGCTGGTAAGGTTAGACGAATATATCATACTTGTATTTCTTTGACCTTTGCATCTATCACAACAAAGATGGTATCTCAAGCAGTCATAGTTGTTATGTTCATTAGTGTCACTTGTAGCCTTTTTTTCTGTTATTGATTTCTGCAAAGAAAAAGATATTGTGTTGATGTATTATAATTTACAAAGTTATTATTTAATTTTCTATTGCTATATTGCATAGATGTGCATTTCTAGAAAAAAAAAAGGTACTGAAAAGAGAGCCACCCACTTGCACAGGATCTCCAGCAGCACTATATATCTGGTCTTTACACACACACACACACACACACACACACACACACACACACACATGAAGAGAGACTAGCAAAACTTGAACTACAGACACTAGAGCAAAGAAGAGAGAGAGGAGATTTGATAGCTATTTACAGAATCATGAAAGGCATAGAAATTACTGATAGAGAGAATCTGGTAAAATGGGATGACAAATACAAGAGGACACGGAAAGAAAATTAAAAAAGACAGCTATAGAAGAGATTTGAAAAAGAACAGCTTTCCTCACAGAGTAATAGACAGTTGGAACAAGTTAGATGAGAAAGTGGTGTGTGCAAAAACAATACATGAATTTAAAAATAGTTTAGATAAAATGAGATATGAAGACGGGACCCCACGAGCATAGCTCCCCTTCCCGTAAAATACAACTAGGTAAATACACACACACATGAAGAGAGACTAGCAAAACTTGAACTACAGACACTAGAGCAAAGAAGAGAGAGAGGAGATTTGATAGCTATTTACAGAATCATGAAAGGCATAGAAATTACTGATAGAGAGAATCTGGTAAAATGGGATGACAGAAATACAAGAGGACACGGAAAGAAAATTAAAAAAGACAGCTATAGAAGAGATTTGAAAAAGAACAGCTTTCCTCACAGAGTAATAGACAGTTGGAACAAGTTAGATGAGAAAGTGGTGTGTGCAAAAACAATACATGAATTTAAAAATAGTTTAGATAAAATGAGATATGAAGACGGGACACCACGAGCATAGCTCCCCTTCCCGTAAAATACAACTAGGTAAATACACTGTGGTGGGGGAAAAGAATACTGCCACCAAGTTTCCCACTTGGATCGTAAGAGGCGAGAAGAAAGGGACGGGGAGAGGGACTAGGCATCCTTCTCCCTGTAGCCCCAAGGGGCAATATCCTAAAAAGCAAAGGAAAGGCATAAGGGGTGCTGGAGGGCCTCGGGCCAGCACCCTAAGGTTTGGGTCTTTTAATGTGCGTGGATGTGGTACAGATGAGAGTAAAAGGGAAGAGATAGGTAGTATGTTTGTGAGAAGAAAGTTGGATGTGTTGGCTTTGAGTGAAACTAAGTTGAAAGGGAAGGGTGAGTGTAAGTTTGGGAGTGTAAGTGGGAGGTTATCAGGAGTGAAGAGAGGGCGAGGGAGGGAAGGGGTGGCTATTCTAGTAAGTGAGGAGATAGGTAAAGGGGTAGTGGAGTGGAAGGAGGTTTCCTCAAGGATAATGTGGATGAAGGTGAAACTGGGAAAGGAGATGTGGGTCTTTGTAAGTGCATATGGGCCTGGCAGTGAGAAGAGCATGGAAGAAAGGGAGGCCTTTTGGATAGATTTAAATGAATGCATAGAGGGTTTAGGAAGAAATGTCAATGTAATAGTACTGGGAGACCTTAATGCTAGGGTGGGAAATGGTCCAGTCGATGGAGTGGTTGGGAAGTGTGGAGTTCCAGGAAAGAATCGTAGTAGAGAGTTGATGGTGGAAATGTGTCTAGAAAGAGAGTTGTTGATAGCAAATACAGTGTTTCGGAAGAAAGTCAAGCATAAGTACATATGGGAGAGGGTGGTGGAGGGAAGGGTGGTAGATAGAGCGCTAATGGATTATGTAGTGGTAAATAGGATTATGATAGGAAGAGTTAAGGATGTACATGTGCTAAGGGGAGAGGGTGGGGGAATATCAGATCATTTTTTGGTGGAAGGTAAGCTGAGAGTGGAGGATAGATGGAGAAGGAGGAAAGGGACAAAAGGTAGGGAGGTTCTTAGAGTGAACTCCTTGAATGAAAAGGAAAAGGAGAAGGAGTACGAAAAGAAGCTGAAGGAGGAGTGGGAGGGAGTAAAGGATAGAGCAGAGATGGGTGTGGAGGAGGAATGGGGATGGTTCAAGGAGGGAGTCTTAAAGTGTGCAAGGATGGTGTGTGGAACAAGAAGGACAGGGGGAAATAGAAGAAAGGGTAGTGAATGGTGGGATGAGGAAACAAAGAAGGTTGTAGAAGAGAAGAAGCGAGCATTCACAGTTTGGTTACAAAAGAGGACAGGGGAGTCATATGAGACATACAAAGAAAAGAAAAGAGAAGTAAAGCAAAAGGTAAAGGAGGCAAAGAGGAGAGCAGATGTGAAATGGGGTAGGAGTATGACAGAAAATTTTGAAAGTAATAAAAAGATGTTTTGGATAGAAATTAAGAGAGGAAGAGGAGGCGAATCAAGTAGGGAAGAAAAGGTAAAAGGTACAGATGGAGAGTTGATAATGGAAGAGATGGCAGTGAGGGGAAGATGGGCAGAATATTTTAGGGAGTTGCTGAATGTGAAGGAGGATAGGGAAGGAAAGATAGCTGCAGTGGGAAATGCGAAGAAAATGAGAGTGATGAGTGAGGAGAATGGAGGAGAAATAAGGAAGGATGAGGTGAAGGCAGTTGTAAAGATGATGAAAGCAGGTAAGGCACCTGGTCTGGATGGATGTCATGCAGAATGTCTGAAAAAGGGAGGTTCAGTGATGGTGGACTGGTTGGTGAGGTTATTTAATGTTTGCTGGAGAGAGGGTAGAGTACCGGAGGACTGGAGTAGTGCCTGTATAGTTCCTCTTTACAAGGGAAAAGGGGACAAGCGTGAATGTAGTAATTTCAGAGGGATTAGCCTGTTGAGTGTAGTAGGGAAGGCGTATGGGAGGATCTTAATTGAGAGGATTAGGAGAGGAACAGAAGGAGTAATTGGTGAGGAACAGTGTGGATTTAGGACGGGTAGAGGTTGTGTAGATCAGATCTTTGTGGTAAGACAGATATGTGAGAAAGCTATAGGAAAGGGGAAGGATGTTTTTTGGGCTTTTATGGATCTGGAAAAGGCTTATGATAGGGTAGACAGAAAGGCACTGTGGGAGGTTATGCAGATTTATGGGATAGGAGGAAAGCTTTTGGGAGCTGTCAAGAGTTTTTATGAGAGTAGTAGAGCATGTGTTAGGATTAGAAATGGAGAGAGTGAGTGGTTTGAAGTAAAGGTGGGACTTCGTCAAGGATGCGTTATGTCGCCCTGGCTTTTCAACTTATACATGGATGGGGTGGTGCGAGAGGTGAATGCTAGGGTAGTGAGTCAGGGATTGGAGATGGTTAAAGAAAATGGAGAAAAGTGGGAGGTGAGCCAGCTGTTGTTTGCGGACGACACTGCGCTTGTGGCAGGGTCAGAGGAGGGATTGAGGAAGCTGGTGGCAGAGTTTGGGAGAGTATGTGATAGAAGAAAGCTAAAGATAAATGTGGGTAAAAGTAAGGTGATGAGATGTACAAGGGGTGAAAGTGGCAGTAGACTGGAAGTGAACATTAAGGGAGAGCGACTGGAGGAAGTGGATAGTTTTAGATACTTGGGTGCAAGGGTAGCAGGAAAAGGTGGAGTGAAGGTGGAGGTAGAATGTAGATTGAGAGAAGCGAGTAAATGCCTTGGTGGTTTAAAGAGTGTAATGAGGAATAGACATTTGGGAATGGATGCGAAGAGGAGACTGTATGAAGGAGTGATTGTGCCAACAGCACTGTATGGGGCAGAAACGTGGAACATAAGAGAAGAAGAGAGAAGGAGTTTGAATGTGTTTGAGATGAGGTGTCTGAGAAGTATGGTGGGGGTTACTAGGCTAGATAGAGTGAGAAATGAGGAGGTGAGGAGGAGAACAGGGGTGAAAAAGGATTTGGGAGATAGGGTTGATGAAAGAATATTAGGATGGTTTGGACACATGGAAAGAATGAGTGAAGAAAGACTAGTAAAAGAGGTATGGAAGGCAGATGTGGAGGGAGTGAACATGAGGGGACGTCCTAGGATGAGGTGGATGGATGGGGTGAAGGGGGCTTTGGGGAAGAGGGGAATGTCTGTTGAGGAAGGAAGGGAGAGGACGGAAGACAGAGGTGAGTGGAGAATGGTTGTATATGGATGATGTTGTGACTGCATGAGGAGGAATGGGCGGGGGGGTGGGGGGTGGGGTAGTATGTGTGAGTAAATTTTGACGCAGCCCGAAGGGATTTCTCCCCGTCCTCGCCTTATATGCAAAGGGGGACGGAGAGGGGGGGTCGCCGATTAAATGAAGCGGCCTTGCTGTGGATGTACTGTGTCTTGCGACACTGCTTCTGACCCAGGGCGGTGGGCAGGGTGCAGCGATGACCCGTCATCCAGGAGGTGCTCAGATGAGAGGAAGGGTGGGAGGGGTGTGGAGTGTATTTAGGGATGAAATGGGTGGGAGTGTTTTTATGCCTTTCCCTTTTTGGCTACCTCCCTTGGAAGGGGGAAAAGGCCTTGGTATATGTATGTATGTATATCACTCTTATAATTACTATATTACTCATAAAAGTACTCAATTGTATTATTGTCAGTGTATCACTGCTATCTCAATAAACCTATTATTATTATTATTATTTATTATTATTACACCTCGTGGCACTGTGGTTAGAGTTCATGCCTGCCACTACGGCAGTCCGTGTTTGACTCCTGCTCAGGGCTGAAATAATTTCAGTATCACTGCACTGCAGGGTGTTACTCCAACTCTTGTGGGTGGGGAGATGGGTGTGTGTGTATGTGTTTGCGTGTAAGGTCACAGTATTACCTATAGATCACTCATATGAGCTCTGAGCTCTCATCCAGGAGGTTAATAACTGTTGATCCTGATTCCAAGATGTGATTCAAGACCATGCACCGAATCATGGTGGTGGTAAACACACACACACACACACACCTAGATTGGTCATATATGAGCTCTGAGCTCTCTTCTGGGAAGGAAATAACTGTCGGTCATGAGTTCAACACGTGATCCAAAGACCATGGTAAATCACACACACACACACACACACACACACACACACACACACAGTTGTAAACCATTATAAATTTGCAAAGTGGTGAAGTCACCCATAGGCGGCTCATGGAAGGGTGTAGGCCTTTCAAACAGAAACTGTACGATTTATGTTTACTATAAACTGGCAATTTACCAACATGGGTAAGTGCCACCCTGGGGCGAGTTGAAAAGTGCTGAACCCCCCCCCCACACACACACACACACACCACACCACCACCTTCCACATCTGATGGTCACTAGTACGACTCATGTGTAAGATTCATCCACAAAACAATGTTCATACACACAACTCATGATGAATAAATCCTGCATTGAAAGTGCATTACGGTAGTGGGAATTTGCTTTACCTTCTTTTCACCAAAAGTGTCCCCCCCCAAACATCATGGGGAGTATTGTACAGACTGCTGTCGTATATGTTTACAGTCCTCCCATTTTATCTCATAATGAGCTCTGACTGAATGCCCCCAGGACATATGCATTGTAGTGAGCAGTAGGCTGGTCTTCACCATACAAATATACATCCTCTCATACAAGGGATATTTTCCTTGCTGTTACTATGTTGTGGGAGTTGTTTAATTTAACGTGGATACAAAGGGAATAAAGATTCAGTTAGATTCAAGGCAGGTGGTTGTGAATGAATGAAAAGTAATGGTACAAGATCCATTTTAACATTCTTGTAAGTTTTGACTAATTCATGACATAGTGATGGATATGTTTATAATAAATATAATTCTTCTTTCCAGGCATTCTACCCATCATTACTCGTTTTGGAGTTCTATGGTCCTCCATAAGTGCCACATGTCCAGCCCATCTCAGTTTTGCTCTGCTTATAAATGTTAAAAATAATAATAAAGAAAATTAAACTAAAGGCTGCATGTAAAGATGACACACACCCCTCCCCCCCACAACACATGCTGTTCCACAACTGTAGGTTCACATATTCTTATCTTTTGCATACTCATAGATGTAACAGTCCACATTTTGTGTCGAAAATAGTTTCTTTTAAATGATTTTTGATCATTTAGGGGGTGTTGAGAACTATTTTGGC
Organism: Oratosquilla oratoria; assembly: GCF_046742065.1. Taxonomy (NCBI): domain Eukaryota; kingdom Metazoa; phylum Arthropoda; class Malacostraca; order Stomatopoda; family Squillidae; genus Oratosquilla; species Oratosquilla oratoria. Next base: position 72,575,646 of record NC_134788.1, on the reverse strand, counting down.
ACCTTCCAATGGTTATTACCTTTTTTTGTTCATTGCTTTGAAATAACTCTCATAAATTCCACATTGATGGGGGTCCTGTGTACATTGTATTGAGATCAATCAATTGGTCTCTCTCTCTTGCAGAAGACCCATGGTCATGAGGCAGCCATTAACAGCCTCCATCCAATATGGACCAACAAGTTTTGCAAATGTTACATTTTTCAGGGCACATGAAGAATTGTCACCCCAGAACGCCCACATGAAGAATTGTCACCCCGTGAGATCCCACCTGAAGAATTGTCACCCCAGTATGCCAAATATCAACAATGGAATAAAGATTGTTAGTTTAGGTTGATTGAGCATTCTGCTTATTGTTTTCAACTTGTACAACTGAAGAATCGTAAACCCAGCATGGCCCACATGAAGAATTGTCACCCTGTCAAAGACTGGGGTGACAATTCTTCATGTGATCCCATTTTTCTTCATATTATCCACTGTAGACATTTTTTGTTTTATTGCAGAGATTATATTGAGAAGGATTTGATCAACTTTGCCAACAACAACCCTGGCGTGGCGGTGTACCTAAAACCTCGGAGGCATCGATCACCTTGCATAAAGGCAGAGTACTGTAAGTTTGACTTTTGCAACAGGTAGTAGCCTCTTTTACATTGGAGCTTAAACTCAGGAACATTGTAAAGCATGAGGGCCCCACACCTGTAGCAGTGGCAAACCTAAGACCCTCATACTCCTGGAACAGTAACAGCTCTCCCCCCTAATCCCTTGTAACAAAAACACTGTCACCTGCATTATTGAAAAAAGTAATTTTCTTCCCTTTGAAGAGCTGGAGTTCTTCTTAGCTTGATAAAATTGTCTGGTGTTAGCCTGAATTAGATTTTATATTTAATGACATTCGCAGAGAATTAATTTCTAAAACCCTGCCCGCACACCAATGTTCCATATTAATTCTTTGCTGTGAGTGAGCACAGAAATTTGGTTGTGTGCAAATTTTGCCTTCTTTGCAAAGTGTGTTCTTATGTGGGTCACCATACTGACTGCAGAACACAATACAAAGGATCTCAAGACATGTCATTTTATGAAATTGATCAATTCTCCAAATCAACTTTCTTTTGTTTTACATTGTTATGAAATTATACAATTAATTTCTTTAATTAGAAAATTTCAATTTCATCTTGAAAATCTTGTGTGCGCACATTTTTTCCTTTGTGTACCATTTGTAAAACGTGTGTGCATGCATGCACATGCACACAGCTTAGAGGGAACATTGCCCCATGCACCCCACATGTCCTGCAGCATAGTAATTGAGCAAACCAAGAAATCTATTTACAATTTGATTATGACTGAGACATATTTCTAAAGAAAATGTAACTAGAATATACAATCTTGACAATTTGTTTCTGGATTTATTATTGTCATTATTTTTTTTTTTCTACTCATGGCATATTACTATTTAGATCTATGGTTTCAGTAAATGGAGGAGAGGAGTAGGTACATAAACACCCATGACCTGAATGGGGAGGAGCTAGTTGCAAAATGGGTCGAGTACATGCATGCATGCGTGGGCGATCAGGGTACCCAGTGGAGCGTCTCCGCAAATATCAAGACACAGACTTCCCATCAATACGTCAGGGACCCTGGACACCATGGACGCATCAACACCCAGTGGTCAACACAGTCACTTTACCAGATGTAAGTAGTTCAGGAGCTTTTTCCCCCTTACAAGAGAGGTAGCCAAAGCAGTAATAACAGGTGTATATCAAGTGGGAGTGTTTGTAGTTTCTGGTAAAGTGATGCAGGTAATGGTTAAAGGTAGTTCTTGAGAACATATTTTGATTGCCAGATGATGATGATGATAATTGTCATGCGAAAGTAATGACTTGTTTGGAAATGTTGGCCATGGTGGACTTGGAAGATTTGTACAGAATAATTTCAGACACTCATGCAGGGTTTGGGTAAGATATATTCTTGTCTAACTTCAGTGCAAACTCCATTCAAATGAAAGCCTCTACTATGGAGTGTACTTGGGAGCCTCTTATGTATAAAATACCAATGTGTTTCCTGGGATAAGATCCTGTAAAGTGTGCCAGTGTTAACGAGATTAACAGTTAGCATATGATGACGACGCTGGTGTCGGCATCATGAGGCATGAGAATGTATATGAGGATACTGGTGTCAGGGTCCTGATTATATCTATTTTGTAATTGTAACTGAGTGACCCCATGTATTCTGTAGACAGACTTGATCTTGTTTTCTGTGGTTATCCACATTCAGGGTAGAAGAGAACAAGTATTACAGCCATAACTTTATATCTTATAATGAGTGCATTGTGATGTATCATCGTATATCAGTCAGGCAGCTGTGCATGAGTATTCGACTTGTATTGAAGAGGTTAATAGTGCAATCTGTCAATTGTTGAAAGTGGTGATTTTTTTTTTTTTTATAGAGCCATATAGTTTGTATTTTTATTGCTAAAACTTGCATAGTTGTTTCTGCTCACATGTAAATCTACTAGTCTGATTTGTCCCAGTCTTGCCATATTTGAACTATTTCATCTGTTTCCCATTTCTTTAAGATTTCATTTGTTATGACAAAACTATTGAGCAAAATTCTTAAAAAAAATTCTATTTGCAGGGAGAATTATCTGCAGCGTCTCCAGAAGTTACGGGAGCGACTCAGCTGCTTGAACTGTGTGAGCAGCTGAAGGAGGAGGACACCAGTGGATAAATAAATTCATTAGTTGTTTTGAAACTTTGATATATACTGTATGTAGCATCTTCAATGAAGTGTTTTTTTTACTCCAAGTATTCTTAGTTTTACGGAACTGTATGGGCTTGAAACATGCAACGTAAGAGAGGAGGAGTTTGTATTTACCTAGTTGTATTTTACAGGATGAGAACTATGCTTGTAGTGACCTGTTTTCGTATTTCTCCGCATCCAGTTTATTCTAAAAATCGTGTATAGTTTTGGCACTCAATGTTTCTCTGTTTAGTTTGTTCCAGACATCAATCACTCTATGTGGGAAGCTATTCTTTTTCAGGTCTCTTCTGTAACTGTCCTTCTTTAGTTTCTTTTCATGTCCTCTTGTTTCTCCTCTGTCCCACTTGAACAAGTCATCTCTATCGAGAATTTCCATCCCTTTCATAATTCTGTGTTTGAGATGAGGTGCCTGAGAAGTATGATAGGGGTTACTAGGCTGGATAGAATGAGAAACGAGGAGATGAGGAGAGTGGGGTGGAAAAGGAGTTGGGAGATGGGGTCAGTAACAATTAACATTATGCATTGTTAAAGTTTTTTTTAAGACCTATTCTTTGTGTGTGTGTGTGTGTGTGGGGAGGCACCAAGTTGCTTTAACATATGTTGGATGTTGTCTAATAACAGCTTAACCCATAAATTGTTAGCCCAGTGTTTCGCTCAAATGCTGGCATAGTCTGAATTTCGATTTTTTGTTTTTTGCATGTGTCATAACATAAAATGGAGGTGGAGCATCAAAAAATGATTCACGGTTGAATATATCTGCATCTGTGACCACTCGTCAGTGTAGGATGGATCTCGTGCATGAAGATTTTCAAGAAGGGATATGTTTTTGGCAATATACTGCTACCTGAATAGACGTATGGGAATGGATGCAAAGAGGAGATTGTACGAAGGGGTGATTTTGCTGACAGCATTGTATGGGGCAGGAACATGGAACATAAGAGAGGAAGACTTTAAATGTGTTTGAGATGAAACACCTGAGAAATATGGTAGGGGTGACAAGGGTGGATAGAGTGAGAAACAAGGAGAGCTGGGGTGGATGAAAGAGTGTTGGGAGGGTTTGTTGGACACATGGAAAGAATGAGTGAAGAAAGATTAGTAAAAGAGTTGTGGAAGGAGTGAACATGAAGGGGCGACCAAGGATGATGAAATGGATACGGGGTAAAAGGAGCATTGGGAAAGAGGGGAATGTCTGATGGGGAAGGAAGGTAGAAGACAAAGGGTGAGTAGAGAATGGTTGTGTATGGATGATGCTGCGATGCATGGAAAGGAGTGGGTGGGGGGTGAGGGAGTATGTGTGAATGATATCTTGATGCCGCCCAAAGGGATTTTCCCCCCGTCTTGTCTTTTTCTGAATGAGGGGGTGTCGCCGATTAAATAAAGTGGCCCTACTGTGGATGTGCTGTGTCTTGCTACATTGTTTCTGACCCAGGGTAGTGGGTGAGATGCAGGGATGACCCATCATCCATGAGGAGCCAAGAAAAGAGGAAGGGAGGGAGGGGTTGTGAATGGGAGTGGAGTATGTGGGGATGAAATGGGTGGGAGTGGATTTATGCCTTTGACTTTGGCTATCCCTTGTGCATACATACATATACCAAAGGCTTTTTCTCCCCTTATAAGGAAGGTAGCCAAAAAGAAAAAGGCATAAAAACCATTCCCACCCATTCCAACCTGAAATACACTCCACTCCCCTCCACCCTCCCTCTTATCTTGGCACCTCCTGGATGATGGGTCTTCCCTGCATCCTGTCCACTGCCCTGGGTCAGAGGCAGTGTCGCAAGACACAGCACATCCACATTAAGGCCACTTCATTAAATCGGCGAGCCCCACCCATCCCCCCATGCAGAAAAGGAGATGGGGAGAAATCCCTTCGGGCTGCATCAAATTTTTCTCACGCCTACTACCTCACCCCCCATCCCTCCACCCATTCCACCTCATGCATCACAATATCATCCATATACAACCCTTCTCCATTCACCCCTGTCTTCTGTCCTCTCCCATCCTTCCTCAACAGACATTCCCCTCTTCCCCAAAGCCCCTCTCACCCCATCCATCCATCTCATCCTAGGTCGCCCCCTCATGTTCACTCCCTCCACATCTGCCTTCCGTACCTCTTTTACTAGTCTTTCTTTACTTATTCTTTCCATGTGTCCAAACCATCCTAATACTCTTTCATCAACCCTATCTCCCAACTCCCTTACCACCCCTGTTCTCCTCGCCTCCTCATTTCTCACTCTATCCAGACTAATAACCCCTATCATACTTCTCAGACACCTCATCTCAAACACATTCAAACTCCTTCTCTCTTCCTCTCTATGTTCCATGTTTCTGCCCCATACAGTGCTGTTGGCACAATCACTCCTTCATACAATCTCCTCTTAGCATCCATTCCCAAATGTCTATTTCTCATTACACTTTTTAATCCACCAAGACATTTACTTGCTTCTCTCAATCTACATTCTACCTCCACCTCTACTCCACCCTTTCCTACCATATTCACACCCAAGTATCTAAAACTATCCACTTCCTCCAGTCGCTCTCCCTTAATGCTCACTTCCAGTCACCAACTTCCTCAATTACTCCTCTGATTCTACTACAAGCGCAGTGTCGTCCGCAAACAACAGCTGGCTCACCTCCCACTTTTCTCCATTTTCTTTAACCATCTCCAATCCCTGACCCACCACCCTTGCATTTACCTCTCGCACCACCCCATCCAGTCAAACTGAGATGTGATGCACCAACCCTCTTGAGTTTATCAAATGTGGTGAAAAGGATTCCTGACTGCCTCAAACCTGGGGAGAATAATCTAGCATTAGATACTTTTTTCTTCTTCTCTCTATTCATTCTGTTTAATTACAAAAGATGAGCTGGCTATAATGTGAGTGAAGGGATGCATACATACCTGTTCCATTTGCAGTTCAAATGGTTCATCCTTGGAACCTAAAATACTTTCTATGTTGTACAATGATGCATGAAGCATGATAATGCAGAAGCTGGCTCCTGTTTGAAAAAAAAAAATTACTTCAGCTAATACTCCTGTAGACATAAATTATTTCTGTTTTAGCAATACACAGATATTGATTTTCTTTACTCATCAGCTGATACTGCTACATACATCTAGGGGTGTGCTGATTAATCGGCATAGGCAAGAATAGTCACTTTTTTGGTGAATCAGCATATGCGAAAATCTGCATTTTTTTTAGAAAGGGATTCGCCATCGGCCGATGATGCCAATTCAGTAATTCACCTATTATTCACTGTTCTGGTGGTTGCATAGGGCCATGCAGCATATTATGTGCTATACGAGATACCACTACCAAATAATCAAGGCTTTAGCACATAGCATCACAACTGTAGGGATTGAGGTGGCTAGGAATATGTTGTGGTAGTGTAAACCTACACTACTGCCATAACACATGTTTCAAAAATATAGTATGCAGAGGTGATCAAATCTGCAAACAGGAAGGCATACGACCAGAGAAACTTTTAAGATGGCAGTAAATATTAGAGCAAATTATATCAATTCTATATTTTATTTTTGTATTTCTTATATAAAATTAAACTAAAATATATATATATATATATATATTTTTTTTGAAACAGCAATGTTTCCACAAAAGAAATTAAGTGAGAGTAATATGGGAGTAAATCGTCCAGGCATCCGTGGACTGTCAATTTTACCTGCTTATATATTCGAAAAATTGGCAGACAGATTTACTCCCACTTTGCAGCATTTTATAGCCAAATGAATCATTTATAAAGAATTTTTTTATGTATTTTGACATGTAAACACATAACAATACATCTTTATGCTTTTTGACAACAACAGCTATGACTTTGACTCATGTTTAGATGATTTATTGTCAAAATCACAATCACACAAGTCAAATTTGGACATAGCGAAACTTCAACAAAAAAAAAAAAAGAATATCTTCATCTCTTCTGACACTACAAAGCCTCACACTGGAACCACGTGACTTGGATTCCTTGAGTTGATGCAGAGAAAAAAAATCCTTTATGGAACAAAACAGACAGAGGAAGATTTTTTTTTTAGCCGTTTCCCGCATTCCATGTATCAATTATTATAGAGACTGAGTTAGGTTTAGTCTTTACTATTAAGTTAGGATTAAGAATTGGATTGATGCAGTTTACACTCTGTACATGTGCTTTATCAAAACCATGCATTAAATGATTCAAGTTACTTGAAGTTAGTAGTTACATCAAAATCTATGAAACAGGTAATGTCTACCTCTTTTTCAACCGATAGAAAATAATACAACCATACATTGATACGGTAATCATAAAGTGGTCAATCAATAAGCACTTCATTAACTTCATTCAATCATCAGCATCCAACAGCTCAACAACTGGCAGGTATAAATCTAGAGATTATGAAGCAAGTAAAAATCATATTTTAATTACTTCATATTAAAAACTGATATACCACAATCATATAAAGTGGAATTGGCATCGGCATCGGCATCTAAGAGTGAGTAATCGGCATTGCCATAAAAAAAAAAAAAAAACTACATACATCATTATTTCTTTGTTATCTGAGAATATTTAGTGATAGAATTTCATCCTGGCAGTTAATAACATCTCGGTACTTGACCACATTCCAACCAAAATATGGGTGGTGGATGGGAGTGGAATGAGTGAGAGTGGGTGCATGCCCTGGCTGGCTACTTTCCATATAAGAGGGTGGGGCCCTTGGTAGAGAAATAGATGACTGATGATTGATTTGGTTTAACTTTGTGAACTCCCCCCCCGCCCATATTGGGAAGCTAGGATGGTGCTCCTTAAAGAAGACTTTGTAGTACAGTATGGTCCTATTTAATTAATGTAGCACACCCTTGGTACAACTCACGGGTGGCAGGGTTTGAATTGCCGTCGTCACCTTGACCTCTGTCACAAGTAGTGACGCTCTCTCTTGCTCGGTTAGTGAGCATCTGTTAGACAGATAATATAAAACAACTTCATATCTACACATACCTATACCAATGGACCTTCCTTCCCTTACAATGGTGGCTGTGTAAAATCAAATACCTGCCCCACACACATCCGAAGCCCACTCATTACATCTTCTACCTTAGGCTCTCATGTTCAGGTCAAAGGCAATGCAGCAAGACAGAACTTCCACGGCAGGGGTTAACAACCAAAGCTAGTTTACCCACAGCACTATATTATATGACCTCCCCCCCCCCTCTCCTCATCCACTCAGAAAATCAATGGATCAGACAAGAACATCCCTTGGAGCCATGCCATTCCTTCATCATCCACCTACAGTCTCTCTCTCTCACTTCACTCCTACTTATGGCATTCTGTCTTCCTTGCTAAGTAGTACACATTCTTCTTGCATCCAACACTCCTTTCACTCCCATCCATCCACCCACCTCCTTCTTGGTCTTCCTCTTAAATGTGGATGGCAAGAGAGCTATTGGATAGGAAAAATAGAGTGCAAAGGTGATTTGGGCATATGGAGAAAATAAAAATGGAAAGATTTGCAAAAAAAGTTTGGAAAGCAAAAATAGAGCGACACTATATGGTTAAAGCTATAAATTCAAGAAGAGAGAGAAACTTAATCCTGTAAATGATATCTACATACATTTCTTTAGTTTATGAATACTAAAATGTCAAATTCCTTTCCATCTTACCAAGAACCCACAAGAGGATGACCCCAGCTCCAGCCCACTAAAAAATGGGAAGGGACACGATTCCCATAATGGCATACTGGTGGACAAGGGGGACTTCATGGCCACCAATAACCAAAATTTTCTCAGCATTCTTCATGGATATAATATGGCATCCACCCAAAGCAGCAGCTAAACCAATTTAGAGTAGAGATCTAATGCTGCAAAAAAAAAGAAAAAAAAAAAAATAGTTTTAGTATTCAACATACAGAACAGTAATTAGATAGTATTAAAAGAATTTTTTTTTGTCAGGTAACAATGAGGAGCTTATATGGAAGGGACAATGTCTTTTTGAAGGGAGTGGGATGGGGTATCTTTTGACTCAGCAGCCACCCTTGCAATTACTGTACAAGGGGGGGGGGAAGGGCCTTTTGGGTCTTCCTGTAGCTAAATGCAGTATTCTATGAATCTCGAAAATGGGCCAAGGTAAAAACAGACCATACAGATAATAAGATGTTTAATGAAAAACCATAAATGCACATACTGTACATACAAATGTATACAGACATGTACAGTAAAAGCTCTCTCATCCGGCATCACTGGGGCCAAAGGCATGCCGGATACTCGAAAATTCCGGATACTTGCAGGGGTTGCTAAAGTAAGTGAAGGGGTACAGAAATATGTCTACAATCACACCCTTAACTCACTATTAATGTCAGTTAACATATAGTATCACATACCGCAACATAAACAAAGCATCACATGATTACGGCGTCACCACCTCACTCGCCAACATACAGTACAGTTCATCACTATACACTAACCTTCTCTGTCCTTTTCTGAAGGGGTTACTAAAAGAAGTAATGGGTTACAAAAACACTATGTCTACAATCAAATCATCTTATTCACTATTAACAACATTTAACATAACATAAACATTTAACTTAACATAAAAAAGCACATAAACAAACAAACAAAACCACCTCACTCGCCAACATCTAGTTCATCACTCCAGTTTATCACTATCCTCTGTACTTGTTTGCCGCTCTTTCTTTCCCTTACACCCATCTTCTTTGCTAGGTCGCATCCTTTTTCTTGCAGCATGGGTGGGGCCTGTCATTGATACTCCTTCGGATCTTTTCAGGCAAAACCACTCGTACAACACTGTCAATCTTGTCCCCACGCTGATATTGTAAAGTGTGACAGTTTTCAACAGCTTTTGGGGTATCTGTCCCCTTCATAAACTCATGTAACTTCTTTGATTGGGCCTTGATATCGTAGATGGCTGATGAGCCTATGCCGAATTCGTCCATGAGTATTTTTCTGTTGTCCCCTTTCTCTAAACATTTGCAAATGTCCACCTTCTGCCTAAGTGTAAGCACAACACATTTCTGTTTATCAACTTTGGGCATGATGAAAGTTTACAGGAGAACACTTGAGGAAGAATGTAGCTGAACTGAGTGGAGACAAACACAAATGTGGCACATGTGAGACTGAATAGCATCAGTGGGCAGTGGGCTCTGGTGGGTGGTGCGAAAAGACCCAGACAGTGGTGCACTCTGGTAACGGCAGGAACAATTAAAGCCTCGCGCGGGAAATTTTACTGATATGTATTGATTTCATATAGATTTTAATGCTTGGAAAAAATATGCTGGATACTTGAAGTTGCCGGATACCTGAATGCTGGATAAGAGGGCTTTTACTGTATACCAAGGGCATTTTCCCCCTTACAAGGGAGGCAGCCAAAGTCAAAATGAGCAATTCACTTCTGGGGCATTCTCAGTCAGATCAACAAGTGCCTAGCACCCTCACCTATCAGATTTTGCTGAAATTCTAAGGTTAATCCAAACAACTGTTCAGGAGATATGACTTCAGATATTTTGAGGTCATAACTAGGCCAATAACTAGGCTGATCAAAGTCATAGTTACATGAATGTATATATATTTAGAATCAGACAAGGAATCCAAATATCTGGGTTGAAAAAAAAAATCCACTTTAGCAAAAATCTGAAGTCATGATTTGACCCCTGGGGTATCAAAATTGAAAGAAGAAAAAAATTATATACATATATATATGTATGTGTGTGTGTGTGAGAAAATGAAGGCATAAGCTTTGGCTATTACAATCAGTAAAAAAAATTATGCTGGTATTTTTCATGTAATTAACACAAGTGAGTGCCTTATTTATGTATTGTCTGTCAACTGTACATATTTTTCATACTTAGGCCTTTATCTAATTAATTACATTTATTTTAATTAAAAAACTTACAAGTGAACACCATGTACTTACAAACTGCATACAATCATAAGCATTATATACTGCACAAGCATAAGCACAATTACAACAAATATAAGGTCAGCATAAAATTGTACTGGATACAATTTTGGCATATTCAATACTTTCGTGAATTTCTTTCTGAAGTAAAATATAGTTAATTTGGCTGCCTCCTCTTAGTCTAGGATAACTCATGGCACTGAACATGAATATTTATTTGGTGGATAATGATACGTACTTGCTAACATACTCTCCTGGTTTGACACATTTTATGGTATCAACCATTGCAGGTTCATTAGACATATGACCTTTCTTATTCGTTTCTTCTCTCCAATGCCACTTGAAATGAGACATACCATATTCAGTTCCTCCTTGTTTATAGGAACAAATGTATGATATTTCCGAGTTCCCTGAATAGCCACACTGTTGTGGAATTGATATTCCATCAGTTGTTCTGCATCTTTCAAATCAGACGTGGTTACAATGAACATTTTTATTGTCTTGTTCAAGTTTTCTGGTGTAAGAATTTGCCTCTCTGCAAACTGACCCGAGCAGTAGCTCCCTTCACTGTTCTGCCAATCCCATCACAAAGGATTACAAAGGCGGAGCATAATAAATAAAATATGTAAATAAATACATAGGTATAGTTAAATAATAAATAATAATAGACATATAACTAATAATAAATGAGAATCAACCAAATAATGATAAACAGACAAATGATAACAAAACAAATAAACATATAATATAAAATAAATGATAATCATTACAGCATCTTGCTTAGGTGTTTATCAAAATGATTCTTAAAGCTTCGAACTGAACTACATTGCACTGCCTCTGCAGGAAGTTTATGCCATTCATTAACTACACGGTTGGTAAAGTTGTTTCTACCCACTTCCAAATTAAATCTATTTCCGGACAGTTTGAGACCATTGTTTCTTGTCGGATTCTTATTCAGTGTGAAAATTTTGTCACTTTTGATGTTGTCAATTCCCTTTAGAATTTTAAGGACCTGTATCAAGTCACCTCTGAGTCTATGCTTTTTTAGGGAAAACAGATTCATGTGTTTCAGTCGACTTTCGTATTATTTATTTTTGATATTTGGAATCAGTTTTGTGGCTCACCATTGTACTTTTTCCAATCTGTCAATGTCTTTAATGAGATTCGGTGACCATACAGAAATAGCATATTCCAAATGTGGACGAACTATCGATTTATAGCTTGTTAATGAGTGATGGACTTTAAAAGTCAAAAGATCGCGCAATCAGTCCTAGAATCTTATTTGCTTTCTCAGAGGCTGAAATACACTGCTTGGATAATTTGAGATCGTTAATGATAATTATGCCGAGATATTTTTCACTACAGGTATTCACCTTTAACGAATCTCCAAGTAATTTGTAATCGTACTTACTGTTATTTTTACCTATGTGCATTACCTTGCATTTACTTGTGTTAAATTTCATTAACCACTTTTCAGACCATTGCTGTAATCTATCTAAATCTTCTTGAATATCTAATTGGTTTAAATTATCATTTTATGCATCTTTGCCATGAGATGTACCAAAAAAAAATGCCATTCACTAGACAAACCAAAATTTTCTTCATCCATCCGAAAAATAGTACAACTTTTTTCAGTTGTGGGCACTTGAATTTGACATAGCCCATAAGCTGTTCTATAAATGAGTAAACCATTAGTGTTGTGTTTTAGTGATGGAGATAAGAAACAGTCAGTGAAAAGGTTAAGTTCTTGGTCTTCAGATGATCTATAATTAATAGGCGACAAAAGGGTGAACTGTACATTGTGAGTTGTCCCAGTGAAATCCCTTAGCAGCATCTTGGGCAATGAAAGAATAACCTTCTGAAAAATCACCTACTATAACTGCCTCCTTCAGAGGTGTACTGTTTCTTTCAACTGTTTTAAGTACTGTGATTGCTGCTGTGCAACAAAATGATGACAAACCATGCAGGATATTTTCTTGCTTAGTGATGATAAGTACAGTAAAAGCTCTTTTATCCATTATTCTCGTATCCGGCTCCTTCTTATAACCGGCATATTATTCATGAAGAAATAAAAGTTGTATAAAAATGTGAAAATTCGAAAAAATAAAATATTAAATTCCCGCGCCACTCCCGCCGCAGCCAGAGGTAGAGCGCATCTTTCCCGCCGCTGCCAGAGGTAGAGCGCATCTTTCCCGCCATCTCCCACAAATCCCACCGCTCCGTCAGGCCCAGTGCCCACTGTAATATGACGCCTAATGTTAAGCGTGCGACTGTCTATTAGCAATTGTCTCAAAACACAAACACATACCGACAGCAAAGGAAGGCAATGATGGATGAATTGAAGGATATGCGTGGTAGTGCTAAGCTTAGCGTCACTGATGAAGCTCTTCAGGAGTGGATGGAGGTCGACAATGACGAAGCTATCACCCCCACACTAACTGACGATGAAATCATTCAGGCAGTGATTGAGGAGAAGCATGGTAAGGAAACAGAGGCTGATAGTGAAGAGGAAGATGACCTAGAGCCAAGAATAACGTGGAAGGATGCCGCTAAAGGATTGGCAACATTTATCAAGTTTGCGGAGCAGTGCACCTACATGGGGACTCACGACGTGATGTCTCTTCACTGTCTTCAAAATGAATTTTTAATGCAGAGAGACAAACATTCTAAACAAAGAGACATACGTGATTTCATGAAAATAAATAAAGATAAATAAATATGAATATACTGGTAAATAAATAAACAACAAAAGTGAAGCCATTGAATCAATTTTATTTAAGTAGTCTATGAATAAAGGCAATAAATGTATTTTTTTAATATTCCTTCTCGTAACCGGGATTTCCCCTTTCCGGCACGTCTTTGGTCCCACTCGTGCCGGTTAAAAGAGCTTATACTGTATTCATGAAGTGGCTCCACTTTGTCTACCAATGTACAACAGTCAATGGTCACCCATTGCTTGCAAGATATTTCATTTGGAGCTGATCCAACATTGTCAAGCAAGTTGAGAAAGTTCAGAACACCTTCTCTTGGGCAGTCTTGCAAATTTGCATCATGCAAGCTTCTTTTTCTTTACTGCAGACACTATAATCCATAGGATCTTTGTATGAGTGACCTTATTTTCCCAATGCAGCCAACTGTAATTTTGGGTTCTGATGATGTGTACAGACACAGAGAGAACGGGTCCCACCACTACCAGCAAACACACAACATGATGGCTGTAATTTACCAAATGTAGAGAATCTCATTTTAATATTCTTTTTATAATTTTTATATAGTTCAAATATCTCTCTTAAATTCCCAAGAACCAGCTGCTTTTGCACCTTCAGCACTGGTGATTTTCACACAATCCTTTTGGCCAGGACACACATGACTAACCTCATCTGACTTATAGAATCTTCAAACTAAATCTTTGTGCTCTTCTGATGCCACTTTTCCTTTGCTCATGATTGGAATCTTTAGAAAAAGATTCCAAATTCTGATTTTAGTAAATGGCTCTCTCTCACCATATATGTTGTAGTTTGAAAAAAAAAAGTGGTTTCTTTAATTTAGTATGGGGAGAGAGTCAATACATGCAGTTTATGATTATTTGCTATCCAGGAATGACTTTTTCAATTTCTCAGATTGTGTTTCAGGTTTTGAAGCCTCACTTTCTGCCTCGCTATTAACATAAACACCATAACTGACCTCTAGGCTCTCCTTCAAATGTTTTTCTGGCATCTGATAGCTTACCATGAGCTTTGCACTTCTTCTGGCTCAATGATAACCCTTCTGAAAAGAAATAAAAATTCATACATTTACATTAATATACAGAGTAAAATTTTATACAAAATAATGTCATAGTTGTCATTACAATATATGATTTAATTGTTTAGCATTTTTAAAAATAAATGGATAACTTATAAGGAATATTTCTTCTCTCTCTCTCCACATGTATAATAATAATAATAATAAGTTTATTTGGCAAAGAATCAATATACATGAAATGCAGATAATGACAGGAACACACAGTTCAAAATGATAACTGCAACAAACATAAATTAGGTTAGCATCAATGGTGGGATTCAAATATTTTGTCATCCGGTTCTATATATATATATATATATATATATATGTCAAATTTGCATTATTTATGTCCACATGTTGATCCTGGATTCTAACAAATAAAATGATCAATCATAGCTATTTCCCAAATAAAATATGTAAGAAATTGTTAAACATCATATAATGATATAGAGGTAATGATAAACTTGATAATATGAAGATATATCTATGCAGCGGCGGCGCCAGGAATTTTTAATTGGGGAGGCTAAGCAAATTTTTTTGGGGGGCTAATAGTAATATGATAATACACATATATTATCCTCATTTCAGAAGGGGAGGGGTTTAATGGTTGGGCTATCTCTCAATGAGTGGTTTAAATTTTCAATTTGCTCATTTCAGTTGGGGGGATAATGGGGTAGATGGTAGTCGTTCGCCAAATTAGCAAAAAAGCCATTAGATATAGAGTATTAATTAAAATAGAAAAGCCCATATTTTGAACCTAGCTGCCAGTGTAATTTCCTTGAATTATTACGTCTTCATCTGGCAAAATTTGTAATTCAGTTATTTGCTAGAAATCGTAAAATTTTCAGGAAATGAATTCGTACGTTTTAATAAGTTATTGCTTTACTTTTTATCATGGTAACAAACCTGGTCACCACTTATGTAAATAAAATATGCACTAAATCACTAACGAAACGTACCTTTCAGGTACTTATCGGATACAGGAGACCAGTGACAATGACTGACAGCGACTAGCCAGTTAGCCGGTTCGCCGAACTAGTAAAATTCCGTGAGATGGTTCTAACGAACCGGTACGAACCGGTTGAATCCCACTACTGGTTAGCATATACATATATATATATATATGTATATAGAGAGAGAGAGAGATAAATATTACTTATGAGTTATCCATTTATTTTTAGAAATGCTAAACAATTAAATGCATACATTGCTATGCAAAAAATTACCAATTAAACAAAAATGGCATTGAAATAAAAAATATCTGGTGATTAAGAATGCAAACTGATTTAGAATACTTATATAAAGGAAAATTGTATACCATGCAGACAAAACCCAAATCATTTTTTTTTTCACTTTTTTTTTTTTTTACTGGTGTTTGGTCCAGAAGTGCTAGAAATTGTTCAATTGAAGTTAAAGGATTTTCTTCAACTGGGTATTCACTGTTCAGATCTCGATTTGAAGATATTATATCACTCAAATCACAGCTTGAAGATGATTTGAATAAATGTTGTTCAGTCTCATAGTTTTCAATGGTTCTAATTATTGTGGGGTTATTCATTATTAGTGTCCAACAGTTCACACACAACAATGAGTCTTTTTTCCATCTTCCATCACACTTTTCAATAAGCACATCAGTCAATTTTCTAAGATTGATTGTTATGCACTTATCCCAGTAAACATGGTTAAAATGGGCCGTTTCTAGTTTCCTTGCGGCATGTTAAGGCAGTTCGAGTTCTGTTTTGCCTTAAGCTAACTGTAACGGGGCCAGTTAAATGCTGCCATTTTATAACCGACTTTAAATTGTACCGTTATCATACCGGAATGCTACCGTTTAATCATAACGTACAAATGGGCCAGTTCTGGCCCGGTTAAGATAGATTGCAGTGTTTATAACGTTACATCTCGCGCCATTCCATCTACGGAGATAACGTCCGAGCCTTCGAAGCATGCTCCAAAGAGTTCCGATCTCACATTTTGAATCCAAAGAAACTACAAGAGCGTGTGTTTTTTCACGGGCTGATATATTTTTCATTTTGCTGTGTCGATTCCACTTTTTATTACCAGGTAACAAAGCAATGACATAACGTATACATTATAGCCTAGTGATTACACTTCAGTGGCAGCAGTTTGTTTGGTAATGATTTTATAGCGGGTCTGTTGCATTAAATTTCCTTGGGTGAGCGACAATGTGTAAGTCTGGCACTTTATCAGTTTATCAGACACTGGGCCTATAACGTTGTAAGCTATCAACGCCAGCTTAAGTAATTTCTATTTTAATTCCTGAATTTTGAAATTAGGTTAAGCAATATTATCATGTATAGTGTTGTTTATTAAAAGCCTCTAGGCCTAACAGTTATTAAAAACTCCAAAAAAACAATTCTACACCTACACTAGAATAATTCTATTATTAATATTACTAAACTAGTAGGCCTATAGTCAAAACATCTCAACCACAGCCTTTTTTATATCAGTTGTGGGCTCTATTTGATACTACTTGTTACTGTTACTAATACTAGTGAGTTGTGTTGGGTAAGGCTAGAGCTCTACTTATAAATTTATTGTTAGGTATAATCACTGAAGCATATCTGAGTTATTTGTTTATTGTGCTGTATAGAGCTGTATAAAATAATTCAAGTATTAAACAATTTAGTATTCAATATTTTTAAAAATTAGCAATGTCAATTTGGACAAAACGTCGAAAAATAAAAAATTATGTAAATCATCATTTAGAAAATATTATGAAGAAGTCTTCAGAAAATGTGGATAATGTTGATTCTAGTCATAACCAAAATGTTAACATTGTGAAAGTAGCACATAGTTTGCCATCTAGTTCTATTTATGTACAAAATAGTTAAATATAAAGATAGTAATGAGGTACATCAAACTTCACAAGAGTCTTATAAAGAAATGGTTGGCTTTGAAATTGAGGAAGACAATACTATCCTGCATGATAGTGATTGTCATAATAATTATGATTCTTCTGACTATGATTATGTATCATCCGATAATAATGGAAATGGTGACTCACAGACTTTTCAAATTGAGTTGATGGATTTATTGTCCAGATGGGCAGTACAGTCTAATGTAACTCATATTGCACTAAAAGAACTACTTAAAATTTTGAGTCTAGTACAACCATACCTCCCTAAAGATCCAAGAACACTCATTAAAATAGGGAAGATTGATCAAATTGTGCAAATACAAGGTGGTGAGTATTATCATTTTGGTGTTGCTACTGGTATATTAAATCAGCTGACATACCGTAGTGATTTACTGGAGCAAGTCGTACTAAAGTTACATATAATTATTGATGGTCTACCACTGTTTAAAAGTGCCAAAACTCAGTTTTGGCCTATTCTGGGGTTAATTCCAGGAACAGCAAAATCACAACCTTTTGCTATTGGTATATTTTGTGGTGATTCAAAGCCAGGTAGTGTTGAAGAATTTCTTTCTTATTTCATTGATGAAATGAGAGAGTTAAAGGTAAATGGAATAAAATATGAAGATAAGACCTATCAGGTAGTTATAAAGGCTTTTGTTTGTGATGCTCCAGCACGATCCTTTATCAAATGTATTAAAGGGCACACTGGCTATACTGGATGTGAAAAGTGTGACCAGTCTGGTGTTTTTGAGAAGAAAATAACATTTCCAGATACTAATGAACAGTTGCGCACTGACATAGCATTTGATGAAATGCATGATAGAGACCCCCACAAAGGAGAATCCCCTCTTAAAAGATTAGGTGTTGGTCTTGTGTCTCAAGTGCCTTTGGATTACATGCACCTTGTGTGTTTAGGAGTAATGAAGAAGCTGATTTGGCTTTGGTTGAAAGGACCATTGACTGTAAGAATAGGGAGACAAGTTAAAGATAGTATATCTGAAAGACTTCAAAGTTTAAGACAATTTATCCCTCGAGAATTTTCAAGAAAACCTCGTGGCTTAGATGATATTGATCGATGAAAAGCTACTGAATATAGATTGTTTCTGTTATATACAGGCTTGGTTTCATTAATTGACAGACTTCCTCTAGAAATATACCATAATTTCATGCTTCTATCTGCTGCTGTTCATATTTTAGCCAATCCCAAGCTAGCTTCAACTCATTGTGATTATGCACAGCAGCTTCTATTGTCATTTATTCAGCATTTCATGAGATTGTATGGTTCAGAGTTTGTGACCTACAATGTACATTCTCTAATGCATCTTCCTGATGATGTAAAGTTGCATGGACCTCTAGATTCATTTTCATCCTTCCCTTTTGAGAATTTTCTTGGAGCTTTGAAGAGAATGTTAAGAAAACCTAGTGGTGCATTACCCCAAATAATTAGGAGATTAACAGAAATTTCAAATATAATGCAGCCTCAGGTTGCTGCACATTTTCATCCTAAAGGCCAACATTATGACCTGTCCCAGCTCAGTATCTACTTTCAAAATATAAACAGTATGAATTTCATAATGGGAAATTTGTCATAAGTAGAAAAACAGGCAACAACTGTTTTCAAATTCAAGGCACAGTATGTTTGGTTCAAAATATTTTTAGCCAAAATGATGAAATTTTTGTAGTGTATAAACGTTTCATGACTTTGATTATCCAGTAGAATCTTCAAAATTGAATATTCATGCTGTTTCTAATTTACAGTGAATTGTTAGCAGCAAATGTTAAAGTCATATCAGGCAAGTATGTCTTACTGCCCAATTGTGCCAACTCTGCTGCAATTCCTCTAATACATTCATTTTAGCTGTCATTTTTATCTTTTATGTAAAATTACATTAGAACATTGAAATTGGGATTTTGTCTTAATTTATATATTCTTTGTTTCATGAGATAGTATTATTCTATTAAGATTTATATCAATATATATGGTGTTATACCATTTGGCTGAATCATTTTACCAAAGGTTGGGATAATGCATATCAGGTATTACTAAAAATTATAAAATAGTCATGTTTTGAGAATGTCTGAAACCCACTTTTCGACCTACCAGTGAACTGTAACTGTCAAATGCCAATATAATACTATGGATTAATATAGTATTTTTTGCCCTATTACCCCTCAAGCCTGTATTTACCTTATATTTAGCTTGAGCCCAAACAATTAATCTACATCATTCTATATATTTTGAGAATATAGTAATAATTAAAGGTATTAAACTGTGTTTAGAAAGACAAAAATATATGTACTATTAGTGGGTATTTTAACTTTAAATGGAAGTGTTCAGTGCAAATGCAGTAGAAAATATCCAAATGTTAGATACACAGTTTTACCAGTAATGTTTATTGTTAAAAGTAAAAGTAAGTTTTCACTTGGTGATGCCTAGAAACATTATCATTTTAAAAATAGATAGGGTTGTTGTTTCAAATAAATGATATCACGTAATACACAATTTAACCAAATGTCAATGCCTAAAACAAGGTTAAACTAAACTTTCTTGTAAAATGTCAGCTATGAATATAATTATTTGTATTCTGAACATGGTTAGAACTTAACAGCAGTCAGATATTTCTGTCATTATTGATTTTATGATACTATATCAAAGATTATGATTTATAAATAATACTATTTGCTGCCACTTGAAATTTTCTCTATGCTGTAAACAATACCTATGCCTAAGCTAATGTTAGCCTTTAATTGCCACAGAATGTATGTTATTGTCGCATTCACCAATAATAATACTGTTGAGATGGTCCCCAGTGGATGGATCCTGGGGCAGGATGAGACCTGGTGGCCAAAGAGTAAATCGTTGACAGCAATTACAAAGATGATAAAAGATAGGGTGGTGCCAGACCACACATGGGAGAGGCATAAGATGCGTGTCATCTGTGCGGCAGGTATGTAATATCTGATCATTCTTGGAATGACATAATTAAATTTGTGACATATGGACTGATTAACTCTTAATATATCCCCTCTCTGATTTTCCTTGGTACATTCAAGTTAAGTTTTTGTAATTGTAGTTGCTGTCGATTCTGTAATTGAGTATAAAACTTATTTTTAGACATTTTAAATGCTGAAGATATATCATATGTAAATTGATAAATAAATTCAGTCAGTTAAAATGATAAGAAATAATTGTTTCCCCCCATAATTATATCTCTTGATGAGACTTGAAGGTAAATATTCTTTGGTGGTAAATGACTTTGTTAGAATACATTCATTTGCAAAGATTTCATGTGATCTAATTCTAATAATAAAGTGTCCACTAAACTTTTGATTGTTTTTTTTTTACTTTACAGCTATTTTCCTTATTTATTATATCACCCCTTTGAATTCAGTTCATTTGCTGATTTTTTCTTTTGTTCTTAAAACTGCTGATAGTAAGTTACAAAGAATCTGTGTTCATTTTTTGGGTTATGGTATCTTTTAATTTGAAATATTCTCAGATTTTGTAATTGATAAGGCAGTTAAAAAACATGTGCCTCTTTATCACATTGGCTTTGAACAATTTTGAAATAATTCCCTAGAATTCTCCTATAATCTTAAATCATTTTTCTCCAATAAAACTCATATGAGGTTTTTGGTATTTTTTGCCCTCCAGATACATATGAAGATGGAAGACGGAAAGCAAGGGAGGCTGAAGAGACAGATAACCCTGTCAGCCAAGGTGAAGAGGAGCTTGGACGAGGAGCAAGAAGGTATAAATTGGTTTCATGTACTTTTAGCTTATCAGGTATAGCTGGCAGATAGCTGCGATCTGCAACTCCAAGCAAAAATATGATTATTTACATAATAGAGTGAAGGAGAAGTGTGAGGGGAGATAAATTGACAAAACCATAACCAAAAAGAGATATTACAATCTATTATTTAATCAATGTGAATTACATAAAGAACTGAGATGGAGCAATAACTATATATAATAGGCAGATTTGATATACAAAACAGGACATCCTCAAAAAGGGTAATAAATGAATGAAAAGTTTCTGTCCTGATTTATCTTGTGCCGGCTTTTCTGGATAATATATATATTATCAGATATATTTTGGTTGAAACCCTTATATATTGTATATTATCCTAATTTTGCAGGATAATGAAGCTGTTATTTTTTTATTTGTGAGTATGAATTAGTGGGAGGTGATTGGGGCTTCAATTGGTGATGGGTAACTTTTGTATTGCTTGTAAAATCCTATGCTTATATCTGACCTTAAATAATTCCTTATATTTAGTAGTTGGTTATATTACTCCATATACAAGAGATATATAATGGGATAATATTTGGATTTTATTGTTGTGTTCTTGTAGTAGTTAAGGTGTACTTAGTTACTGTGATTGTGGACCAAAATATTCAGTAGAATTACATTGATTTTAATTTGCTTTTCATAGGTATACATTTTTCATTTATTATTGACTTCATTCATTGTATGAATTTTAGAACTTGTGTGCCCATATTTTTGGTGCATACCCAGCTTCATTACTTATTTCAGATGTGATTTTCCTTATTGGATATTAATGTAGAAACGTTTTTTGTGTGTATTGTTTAGGAATGGTGAAAATCATGTTCTTTATTATAGGGGTGATTTGAATTTTTTGCAGGATTAGATCAAGATACCCTCCTAGTAGCGACGAGGAAGAGGACTATGTTCCAAAAGCAAAAAGAAAGTTGGCCAAAGCACCTGCAATCCAAAAGATGCCATCAGTTGTGTCAGTGAACATTGCGCAATTCGACACGTTTGACGATGCAGCGGGTGTGTCTGACATATTAATTGATACATCCAGCCTAGCTCCAACCAGTACCCCAATTAGAGTGTCAACAGCACCCGTTAGCTCAGGTATCATGTTCGACAATGCAGGGGGTGTGTCTGACATATTAATTCATACATCCAGCCTAGCTCCAACCAGTACCCCAATTAGAGCGTCAACAGCACCTGTTAACTCAGGTATCTGTTTATCTGTTAAACCTATTTCAGTCAATTTCTATCGAAAAAATAATATATTTAAAATTTCTTGCTTTGTTTTAAAAAATTATTCTTAGCACTAGTTCTGGTGGTAACTTTTACTGGTTTGAAGCTATGCCTGAGTTATTAACTTTTCCAAATAATATACATACATATACCAAGGCTTTTTCCCCCTTTAAGGGGGGGTAGCCAAAAAAGAACAAGGCATAAAATCACTCCCACCCTTTCCATCCCCACACCTGACTCCCCTCCACCCTCCCTCCCATCTTAGCCCTCCTGGATGATTATAGATGATAATATAGATTCTAATGGATGATAATATAGACTCTATGGATGATAATATAGATTCTACTTAATTTCAATTAAGGGCTGCTTATCATTTCTGTCATATGAATGATTGAATGTACTTCTCATTCTCAAAAGTTGTGAAATAATTTATTTTTATGCTAACCGAATGAGCTTAGTACAATGTTAATATTTTTTTTGTGTAAGATGCAAGATAATTTTAAAAATAAAAAGTTTATGGTATTCATTTTGCGTATTTTACCCTTTTTGCAGCACGAGATGTAGAGTTTCTTACCGTTTTAATGGAATTGAAACATGATCTGGAGGAGCTGCATGCTGAGGTGAGAGCCTGCAGGGCAGAGCTGCAGAAGCTCAATAAAACGAGCAGAAAGGTTGATGACGCTGAGCTTCCAATGCAGTTGCCACTCACCTCCTTAGAGGAGTTTGACGTATTCGAGGGCTGGTTAAATGAAGATAAAAAACACCAAAAGATATTGGTAAGAACGTTTTTTCAGTGTACGCTAGCTTTTCTGAAATTATCTAGATTAATATGCGACAAAAAAGGAGTACCACTCAGATGCATTTAATCGTTTGCCAATTACTTCTGTTAGAAAATTATGATGACTCTGTCCAAATATTGTATTTACCAACGTTTCTTATATTGTCTAGTGTCTGTAAAACGTACCTTATTTATTGTCATGTTTTACACGAGTACATACAATAGCATTTTAAGGATTGTTACTGGTAATTCTGACCCAACTACGATTGTGTCATTTTAGAGGGCACATTTTGTTGCTGCAGTTATTTTGTAGTAGGTGTCTCTTTGTTTTTAATTTATTATTGCTATTCGACTTTTAAATACTTTTTTTAGGCTCCATCTTGCTCCCTAACCCGGCTTCTCTTTCTAATAATTGTCTCTGCTTAAGTTTGTCATTCATAGTTCATTTCTGTGTAATACCTCTTCTACTTCAGGAGAACAAGCTCTGCTTGATTGGAGGCTTTGACCTACGGGACTGCGTCAGGAGGATGGGCTCTTCGCTACTAAGCCACCTGCTCCAGGTCAAATTCAACTGGATTGGAACGAAGGGCTGGAAGAGCAAGGATGATGCGGAGGCAAAACGGGGTTTTAAATCCACAACGCTGTCTACAGTCTGGATTGGTATGTTTTATCTTTGGTCTAAGAGAACTATTTTTTAATGAATATTGATATCGAAATACTGGTGATATGTATGGGGAATGAATAGCATCATTTTCGTTATTAATTTTTTATTCTTATTTACAGTTTGAGATTGTTGAAAGTGCATCAGATGCCCCTTGTTATATTAAACGAATAACCCGGGTATATGGGGGCCATTGGGGGGTTGTTTTTAATAATGTCAAGATTCTATATATCGACCCTATTTTGGTTTACTTGTTAGGGTGCTGAAATATGGTTTTGGGCACAATGATCACTAACGTAATTTATTGAAGTTATTAGCTATAGGTGTTTACACTGTCTATTTCACATGTTTCTGCATGATTGTTTTTTTTTGTTATATCCCTTTTGTCTTACTTTAGTAGGCATTTGAATAAATAAACGTCGAATTGGATCTATTTCTAATACTATGCATTTCTTGCAAGCTAGCAAGCAGTACTTACTGAAACCTAATCTTAGTACAAAAAACTTATAATTCCCCGTAAACGTTTTGAACTTTTATGTAGATCGAAGTCTACTTCAGCTTTCTTCACTTGTTTTAAGGAAAAATACTAACTTAGAGGTTCTGAATGTCTTATCAATTCTATTTGTTCAACTGATTTTTAAATATCTATTAACATAGTTAATTCTTTCCACTTTTCAGGTGCTATCCTCCGTTTAACTTGCATTGAAGGTGCTGTGCAAGCCCATGTAGAGCGGGAAATCATGATTTATCTGAGAAATGCCTCAGACAGATGTGGAGGCAGAAAAAGGAGGAAGCAGGACTCTGCTACATCCGTTTGATAATAGAAGTCTTAATTGGTCTTAGTTTAAAATAAGTATAATGCCATTAAGTCAGACCCAGTCGACACCTAGAAGTCAGATAACGTACAACATACATAGTTCTTCTGTACAATTGCAAATAAAATAATATTTGTTAAATTAATATTTCTTGTTATTGTGTATTCACCTGGTCTTTCACCAGGTCTTTGGATCACGTGTTGGACTCGTGATCGACAGCTATTACTATATATTAGACATTTGTGAAAATGACAATTGGTTCTAATGCATTTGCCTAATTCCAAACACTAAATTAAAATGTGAATGTAGTAGTTTCAGAGGGATTAGTTTGTTGAGTGTAGTTGGGAAGGCTTATGGGAGGATCTTGGTTGAGAGGATTAGGAGAGGAACAGATGGAGTAATTGGTGAGGAACAGTGTGGAATTAGGACAGGTAGAGGTTGTGTAGATCAGATCTTTGTGGTAAGACAGATATGTGAGAAAGCTATAGGAAAGGGGAATTATGTTTTTTGGGCTTTTATGGATCTGGAAAAGGCTTATGATAGGGTAGACAGAAAGGCACTGTGGGAGGTTATGAAGATATACGGGATAGGAGGAAAGCTTCTGGGAGCTGTCAAGAGTTTTTATGAGAATAGTAGAGCTTGTGTCAGGATTGGAAATGGAGAGGGTGAGTGGTTCGAGGTAAAGGTGGGACTTCATCAAGGATGCGTTATGTCACCCTGGCTGTTCAACTTATACATGGATGGGGTGGTGTGAGAGGTAAATGCAAGGGTAGTGGGCAAGGGATTGGAGATGGTTAAGAGACTGTGGGAAGTGCTTATAGGTGAACATGTCATAAAAGTTGTTCAATTTCTTTGGTGAACTTATGTATACTTACTCTATCGGAAAGAGTATTATTGCATACTAAATTGTTTTAGTAACATGTATATATTACGTGTAGTTAATTTTTTTCTTTCTTTTTTTTATGATAGTATCTGTAATCATTGAAGTATCCACAGGCATAGGTAATCAGCCTACTATGTAGGAAATGTCTTGGAAAAACAACTTCATTGAGTTAGATTTTTTCCTACTCTCTTTTATTCTTTTTTATGATTTTTTTATTTTGAATAGTAGAAACTTCAGTGAAAATCTGCTATGATAAATTAAACAAAAAAATTAAGTTACAGTTTCCTTTGTTTTTTTCTGATCAAATTAAAGAATTACTCTTTCTCTTTACAAATTCGAAAGAATGAATGAAATCGGACAAAAAGAAACAGAGATATGGCTATTTAAATATAAAAAACATAAACTTTTCAGGAGAGGCATTTAAAGTTTAAAGGAGCGCACCGGCATTTAAAATCCTCCGGCCGCGTACTCACTCGTGACATTGTCTATTTTTTTACGTTTCCGTTTAAAACTTTAAACAAAACTGAACTGGCTATCGAAAATTTGACTTAATTTCAATATACAGAATGTTTTTTCATGCAATGGGGTTGCCAGATGTCGCCAATAATTTATCTATTTCATTTTATATATAAGAACAGAAACGGAATTGAGCTGTAATATTTGGTCGAAGTGTTACAGCCATCATAGAGAATCTTTTGAATACCTGTTGGTAGAATAAAAGATAATACGATCGCATGCATGACTGGTAGGCTAACAGATACGCGACAGGGCGACATCCTTTCTCCTTTAGCTTTGAAGAGATACTGAGATCCTTGTGGTGATTGACGATTAGTGTTGGGCAAGTTGCCAGATATCTCCATATATATTAATTATAGTAAACAAAACAGAACTGGGTATCAAAATTTTGACTTTATTTCAATATACAGAATGTTTTTTCATGCAATGGGGTTGCCAGAGGTTGCCAAAAATTTATCTATTTTATTTTATATATAAGAAAAGAAACGGAATTGAGCTGTAATATTTGGCTAAAGTGTTACCACCATCATAGAGAATCTTTTGAAATGTTTACCTAAAATTCGTTGATTTTCCAGAATTTTTCGTGTTTTCGCGCCCTACAGTCCCTTAAAGAAAATGGAGAAAAGTGGGAGGTGAGCCAGTTGTTGTTTGCGGACGACACTGCGCTTGTGGCAGGATCGGAGGAGGGATTGAGGAAGTTGGTGACAGAGTTTGGGAGAGTATGTGATAGAAGAAAGCTAAAGATAAATGTGGGTAAAAGTAAGGTGATGAGATGTACAAGGGGTGAAAGTGGCAGGAGACTGGAAGTGAGCATTAAGGGAGAGCGACTGGAGGAAGTGGATAGTTTTAGATACTTGGGTGCAAATGTGGCAGGGAAAGGTGGAGTGAAAGTGGAGGTAGAATGTAGATTGAGAGAAGCGAGTAAATGCCTTGGTGGATTAAAGAGTGTGATGAGGAATAGACATTTGGGAATGGATGCTAAGAGGAGACTGTATGAAGGAGTGATTGTGCCAACAGCACTGTATGGGGTACAAACATGGAACATAAGAGAAGAAGAGAGAAGGAGTTTGAATGTGTTTGAGATGAGGTGTCTGAGAAGTATGATGGGGGTTACTAGGCTAGATAGAGTGAGAAATGAGGAGGTGAGGAGGAGAACAGGGGTGGAAAGGGAGCTGGGAGATAGGGTTGATGAAAGAATATTAGGATGGTTTGGACACATGGAAAGAATGAGTGAAGAAAGACTAGTAAAAGAGGTGTGGAAGGCAGATGTGGAGGGAGTGAACATGAGGGGGCGTCCTAGGATGAGGTGGATGGATGGGGTGAAGGGGGCTTTGGGGAAGAGGGGAATGTTTGTTGAGGAAGGACGGGAGAGGACAGGGGTGAATGGAGAGTGGTTGTATATGGATGATGTTATGATAGCATGAGGTGGAATGGGGGGGTGGATGGGGGGTGAGGTAGTGTGTGTGAGCAAAATTTGACGCAGCCCGAAGGGATTTCTCCCCGTCCTTTCATTTTATGCAATGGGGGGACAGAGAGGGGGGGGGTCGCCGATTTAATGAAGCGGCCTTGGTGTGGATGTGCTGTGTCTTGCGACACTGCTTCTGACCCAGGGCAGTGGACAAGGTGCAGGGATGACCCCTCATTCAGGAGGTGCTAAGATAAGAGGGAGGGTGGAGGGGTGTGGAGTGTATTCAGGGATGGAATGGGTGGGAATGATTTTATGCCTTTTTCTTTTTGGCTACCCCCCTTGTAAGGGGAAGCCTTGGTATATGTATGTATGTAAATTAAAATGATCATATGTAAAATGAAATTCTGCCGAAATATATGACCAATTTAACGGGTGTTGAGAATTTGTTTCCAAATTTGTTTATGTCTAGGATATATGCGATATGCAAAATATCAAAATGTAAGCTTATTAATATCAGAGACAAACGCCATGTTTACTATGTCTGTTTATAACGGACTGAGTTTTAGACAAAGGCTGTATAAACATTGACTAATCATTTGTGTGTGTGTTAGTCGCTGATAATTATAGTTTGTACATTCAATTTTGGCATCGTGTATATATAATAGTTATTCAAACAATTTTAGCAAATTTAGAAAATATGATTTCTCAGCACCGGTGATATTTGTGGTTAACCGTGAATGAGCCATTGCCGGGGGGGATAACATTTGCCATAACTGGGCTGTATCTGTATATAAATGGCTGCGTTAAGGGAATCTCAAAAAGGCCCAGAACCGGCGCGTTGTGGCCCAGTTACGGCTGCCGTAACCGGCCTGTTATTGGACTTGAACAGGCTCCATTAAGGAAAACCTGAAAGGGGCCAGAACTGGTCCCTTTGTTGAACAATGACGGCAGCCATAACCGGCCCGTTTAAAAGCCTGTGTGCAAACACTGCCGATGCCATTAAGGTTCCAAAACGGTACCGTTACGGCATAATGGCAAGCCTGAATAGGCCCACTTTTGGCTAAGAGGGAAACCAGAAATGGGCATAAAGTGGGCCATTTCGGGCATGTTTACTGGGATGTTTTTAGTAGTAGGGTCTTGGCAGTATTTCAAGTGCCGAACCATTGCATTTTGCTGAAAAGGCCTAATAGCCAAGATGTAGATATCACTATGAGTAATTTCTATAAATCTGTAAAAAAAAAAAAAAAAAAAAAAAAAAAAAAAAAAAAAAAAAAAAAAAAAAAAAAAAAACAATAAGGTGACATATTTTTTAATCCAGTTATAGATTATATTTGAATTCTTAAATATTCTATGAGGCTCATTAGAAAAGCATAACAACCAACCACACACACATTTCTGGCTGAAACTGTACTAACTTGTAGATCTAAACTACAACTATCTGTACTGATTCTGTACAAATAGCAACATGTTCCAAAAATTGCCAGATCATTCAGTACTTTATGAATTGACAAACATTTTGTAAATACATGGTGTTTACTTATAAGTTAATTACATGAAAATTACCAAGATAAACAACCTTATATGGCTGTTTATAATAGCCTAGAGATGTGCTTTATTTTTTTCATTAAAATAAAAATTCTAAATTAAGAGGAGGTGAATCAAATAGAGAAGAAAAGGTAAAAGGTGCAGATGGAGAGATGATAATGGAAGAGATGGCAATAAGAGGAAGATTGGAAAGTATTTTAGGGAGTTGCTCAATGTGAAGGAGGATAGGGAGGGAAAGGTAGTTGCAGTGGGTAGTGCTAAGAAAAGGACAGTGATGAGTGAGGAAAATGGAGGAGAAATAAGGAAAGATGAGGTGAAGGTAGTTGTTAAGATGATGAGAGCAGGTAAAGCACCTGGGTTGGATGGATGTCATGGAGAATGTCTAAAACAAAAAGGAGGTACAGTGATGGTGGACTGGGTGTTGACGTTATTTAATGCTTGTTTAAGAGAGGGTAGAGTGCCGGAGGACTGGAGAAGTGCCTGTATAGTTCCACTTTACAAGGGAAAAGGGGACATGTGTGAATGTAGTAGTTTCAGAGGGATCAGTTTGTTAAGTGTAGTTGGGAAGGCTTATGGGAGGGTCTTGATTGAGAGGATTAGGAGGAACAGAAGAGTAATTGGTGAGGAACAGTGTGGGTTTAGGACAAGTGGGGGTTGCATGGATCAGATTTTTGTGGTAAGACAGATTTGTGAGATGGATGTTTTTTGGGCTTTTTTGGATTTGGAAAAGGCTTACAACAGGGTAGAGAGGAAGGCACTGAGGGAGGTATTGCATTGATGTATTGAATCTTGGCTGTGATTTGAACAGTTCCTTCAATCCAATGGCCAGGGTGATATTTAGCCTATTTATAAGTTTTTTGAACTTCACTTGAATAGTAAAAGTGGTTATGTGCAAAACTTATTCCATTAACATTATCTAATAAAATAATATATTGACTTACAACGGAGTTGGGTATGAACAGAGTATGAGTACGGGAGTCAGAAATTCAATGCCCATGCATCTTAATTTATACTATGACCACACAACATCAGTGCCAAGGACAGGTGGCGATGCATGCCTACAGAAGCCTATTCTATCACTATGCCCAACTCCACACAATCTTTCTACTTTTTTATTTGTGTGTAAAGAAGGCTTATAAAATTTCAATTATTATCTAACTAATCAAATGGGGAAAGGTTCGTACATATACAAGGACACTACTTCGTAGTGTCATCTTGTTTATATGCCCTCTGACCTCCGAGGGGAGAAGGCTTCAATTTTGTACTCCTCCGCCACTGGCTTGCAGATCTCCTGCAACTAGTCATTCATCACAAGAAAAAACC